>NC_056745.1:714376250-714486250 GCF_019279795.1 Protopterus annectens
AACCAGTGGGAGAGACCTGCCAGGTCTAATCTTGAAACAAAGACATCAATGTCCCTTGTGGGACACCCCAAAAATTACTGATCATCGGAGTCAGTCCCTGTAATGATTCATCAAACCAGGCTGTAGATGTACATGGACCAGTAGGTTGTGCAAGCCTGATAACTCATGGGTCGACACAACATATGACATGTGTCCCGACATGCAGAGAGTGGGCAGTGTGTAGTGGTGTGTTTATACCCCACCTGCACCCACAGTAAGGATGAGTGCTGTAGAGGATGGGCAGGTGGGGGAACTATGGGTATGCAATTATGGGCCTAGGCGTGCAGGTGTTGGCTGGCACAGTTGTATTAGGACTGCCCCGGGGATGTAAGTAATATTCTGAAATGGGCATAGCTTACACCCATATCTCTCAACCCCTAAGAGCAAATCCACTGGACAGGACATAAACCATTGGGGAAACAAATAGGGACCATACCTCTTGACTGTCCCTGATTTTGACTCAAATTGTAACTCTGTCCCACTTAACCCTCCTAAAACTAGTGACTTTTGGAGGAAAGGTGGTGAATTACATGTAATAAATAATGACAACAATTAAGAGTTATAAACTTCATTTACCTCAGAAAATGTGTATTAATTCATATGCTCTGAGTCTGTCAATGTGTCAAGTTAATAGCACTAATATTTTAAATGTGCCCCTGATTGTCCCCGATGTTGTCATGACTTGTCTCTGATTCAGCTGATATTCATCCCCAATCGTTTGAGACGTCTGATAGGGACAGAAATCACATATTCCATTTGCAACCTTAGAAAGATGATAGAATAATAGGTATGCAATAGCATGACTCGGCTGAAGAATGAGGGTTCCAAAACCCAATTACTTATTTGGATTGAATGGTGTCAGTTCCCATGTATTAGCCAGACAGGTGCAGATTGTAAGAGGAGCACACCAATAGTATGAATCAAACTCTGGACAGGCTGCGGATTCCGTACAGTCGAACGGCATGCTTACGCCTAATGGGCAGCCATTCCTGATACTTTAGGCATGTAATCCGCTGTAATAGGCATCACAAGGTAATATTGTAGTCCTCACTCCCACCCAGGGGTGTGAATGTCAGACACAAACACCAAATGCAGTGCATTTGCAACTGCGGGAGCAAGCGGGTGTAAGCCTGTTTGCCGCCGGTATGCAAGTATCACACTGGTGAAGCAATGTAGAGGCTGAGTGTAAGAAACTGTAAATGGAGGTTAGCATTGCTTAGCTCAGTGCAAACCCATACACACCCACTCACAACTGCTTTAAAGTGCCTTAGTTACACTGTACCCAACAGCTCGTGTTCTGGCCAGCAACAAAAGAACCAGCCTCTGTAAGGCTAGAACGCAGGACCCTGTACATCACAGTCATAGTAGTAAACCACTACGCCATGATAGCAATACATATAAAGGAGGTATCAGCAAACTAATCCTTACAACAAGGAAACAAATCAAATATGTGAACTGAATCTACGTACAGTGTAATGTTCTGTAGCCTGCCACAGACCATAAATATGTGAATTGGAGTACTACGGTAAACATAGAGTTGAGGTGTCACTGTAATAAGGTTCAGAAGTCCCCAGGACCCCATACAGTGTATGTACACATGAATGACAGATACCAGACACATATATAGCCTGTAATGAGTAAGACATCATTGACAAAAGTCAAATATAATGCTAGATAACCAATAAGCAATGCTAACCGCTGCACAGCCCAACTAAGTAAATGTAAGCAATGTGTAGGGAAGCCAATACAATATGCCCACAGGTACACCTCTTTAAGCAGTGCCAACCTGAAGTAAGCATGTGTGCCCATAGCTTAACCTTTTCAAAACTGGCCAATTACTGAAAAGTGTGGGAATCTGGCCCTATTTAAACCGAAGAGGTGGGAATACAGCTCATAACTGGTTGTAGCATCCCCCTGCAGGCAGAATGGCTGGAGTGGGAGAAGACACTCGCTTTAGAGTGCAGCGCTGGGGCATCCAGGAGTCCAAATTCATGGTATGGCTCATGGTAAAGCACCATGACAGGAGACTACTGCAGGACCAGTACCAGGGCTTACAGTACAAAACGGAGGCCTGGGACAGTCTCGCCTGTGACCTCACTAGTGCCGCAGGTATCCCCCGGACTGGTGAGCAGGTCAGGCACCACCATGCAGACCTGAAACGGTGGAGGGGGGATATCCTGGAACAGTGGATCCAGGAAGCAAAGCAGATGCAGAATGCCCCAGAACTGAGTAAGTACTCCTTCCACTACGTAGTTAATAATTGCCTAGCTTGTGTATACTATGGATAGGTATGGCTAAATATCACTGTACTTCCCTGACAGCTGCAGATGAGCGTGCTGCAAACCAGCAAGCCTATGATGCTAGGCTGCAAAGGATGCATAGCAAGGCAGGTTAGTAAATAGCCTACACGTACCGTCTTAACAAATAAATGTAAGAGCCTAAGAAAGTGTTATACCAGTATACAGAATAGTGTAATATGCTGCGAATAAAGGTGTAACCCCTGCATTGCTTCTGTTTACTCTGCAGTCATATACTGTTGTACTGTTGCAGTTATTAAATAGTACTGTTGTAGTAAGCAGTGTTACCCACACTGTGGTATGCAGATACAATGTGTATGAAGTGCTGTATAACAATGTCAGAAGTGCAAACAGGTCAGTCATATTACACAAAATACATTGCAAAGCCTCACAACAATTGCCCGATAGCATAGTGTACAGTGATCTTAACTGTAATGCTTTTGTCACACACACAGCAGGGTTTTGGATCCCAGGAGTGCTAGTAAGTTGTATGCATAATCATGCCACATAACTGCACACAGTCTGTTAGAATGTTCAGAGAGAAAGCTGTATGCATATTTACACTTAACTGTACAGATTTTGCTAGAATGCTTAAATAGAGAGTGATATGCATATTCATACCCCTCAACTGTTCTAATCTGCCCAGTATGTCCTGATAAATGGCCCACATCACCTGCCTTTTGCCCTGTTCCCCTAACAAATTAGTGTGAAGATCCAAGAAATGTAGGCAGCTGTTAATGACATATAACTGCTTGCCAGACTTTTACATAGTCACAGAATGTACATGCAAACATACCTGTCATCCCAGCATCTCACCCAAAGTGTATGAGAGCAGTCTCAAAACATGTTGCATTAACACCTGCATCTTGTCAAGCCTGTACGTAAGACACAGGTCCCGTACATACTAATCTACAAACATACCATTGTACAATATAACGCTATTGAGTAGTGTAATAATACATGTAAGGGACAGACCACTGCAGTGACTATGAATGTTGTGAAAACTACAGGGATGTAGTAGTTGTTAATTGAAGTCTCTCTCTCTCTCACCCCTACCATATGTGCAAACATAACCATTTTACACAGCTCATTTGGTATGTCTACACTCCTACCCTTTGTTGGGACATATGTCCTATTGGTTTATAAATATTCACATCTGTTTCTATGCCTGTGCCATGTTAAAATACACCCATATTGGTGGCCTGTTGCCATCAATGAAACCTGCATGTTGTTGTAATGGCCACTGTTTACCCCTATATGCATGCGTTTTGCCTGCTCTGCAACTATGTTATATCTGATGCCCTGGGTAATGGGAATACCTATGCATGCTGTTATAACTAATCATGAATGCTGTTGACTAGTACTAACCCATATCTGCCTTAAACATACTACAACATAGATCGTATGGGAAGGCTGGTCCCAGTGGACCCACCTGTCCCACCTCAGCTGGCCATGGCACCGGGCACAAGCACATCTGGGGCTCAGCCTGGGACCTCCTCATCCATTGGCCCTGCACCACCTTCGGGTGGTACCACCACAGGGGACGGGGCTCGCCCCCCCCGGGAGTGGGAGCAGATGTCACCCATGGTACGGTCCGGGCTGTGGTACGTAGGGAGCTTGACAGGGAGGTTTGAGACCACCTATGCCAGCTTGAGGGCCGAGTGGCACAACTAGAGAGTGAGCCTGCCTCTCCTACACAGCGCCCAGCACAGCCACCTTCTGGGCTGTGAAGGTGCAGAGGTGACTGCCAATGGGTGGGGACCAAAGTCCCACTGTATCCATTGGTGGGCTCATGGGCTTGCGACTTCCAAACACCCCTCCCCATCCAAGGTGTTTCCCCCCACATCTGTCATATACCGCCCCAGTATGCATCTTGTTTGTCTTGTCTGAACTCCTACTCAACCTATCCTCCCTGATCATACCTAATCTCCTTCCCCAACATTCCACTCTCACCTAAACATAAAGGAAAAGAAGGACAATCTGTTCCCGCAAAAAAAGCACGCCCCATACATAGCTGTCCATTTCGCACACGTGTCCACTGGACACATTTAAACATTTCTAACTGGCATCACGGCATACTATTGTTGTCCTCACTCCTCTCTCAGGGTTGTGAGTGTCCAAATGTGCTGCCAAATTTATTGCATATGCACAGCCAGTGCTGTAGAAGAAATGGACAGCAATGGGCCTTCCCTACACCCTTCCTGCACATCCCAAGCTACCTTGCCTACTGTCTTTCCCTCTTTGTGCCCCTTTTTCACTACTTTCCTATCACCCCTTTTTTCTTTTCTTTTAAAGAAATTAGCACAGGGATAAGCGGGAGTAAGCACTTTTAAGCAGCAGTGAGCAGGTTTCAGCCTGTTTGCACAGGGGGAGTAAGCACTGCCTACACAGGTTAAAAAATCAAGAAGGTAACTGAGTGTAAGGAACTGTAACGAAAAGTAACCACTGCTTACCATCACGCAAAGCCATGCACACTCGCTCACAACTGCTTAAAAGTGCCTTAATCACTTCGTATCCAACGGCCTTGTTCTGCCCAGCAACAAAATAAACGGGATCTGCAAGGCTCGAAACCAGGACCCTGCACACCACAGCGATTTATCACTAAGCCATGGCAGATATACAGACCTTAGATGTTATCACAAACATATCATCCAGCACAGTCATTCAACAGTAGAGGAAATGTATTCCATCATGTAGATGTATGTGTGTGTTTTTATGTCCAGATATAGATACATACATATCTATATATCTATATATATATATATATATATATATATATATATATATATATATATATATATATATATATCAAGAACATCCCATGTGACAACAAAGCATTAAAAAGGAATGAAAATGGAAACATCAGCAATGCGTATTATGTAGAGGTGTTGTTCTATGTAATATCAAGACTCCCTCAGACAGACGTGTCATTAATACATGCAAACATTTGTACATTGGCCAAATACATTACTCTGCGCATTTTATTTACATTAACACAACAGTCCCTGTCCAATCATTATGTGAGAACAGTACTCTTGCAAGGTGCTGTATGTGACATCATCATCATGAAAAAGGTAAATAGGGTAACCATAGGGGGACCGGTAGTGTCATGTGTACAATGGGGTTGTCTGCATCACGTGTACCTGGAAACATAAGGAGTCATGTGCATACCAGGATTGTGTGCCTGAGAGACAGGGGTGAGGACAACTGTAGTATGTTGTGATGCAAATTATAAAGGTTACATGTGTCCAGTGGACACGTGTGTGAAATGGACAGGTATGTATGGGGCAAATGCTGTTCTAGGAAAAGATTGACCTTTTGTTTACATAAGGTGAGAGTGGGATGTGGGGGAAGGAGAGTAGGTATGCTCGTGGAGGATAGGTTGGGTAGGATGACAGACAAGACAGCATACAGGGTCGGTATATGACACATGTGGGAGATACACCTTGGACGGGGAGGGGTGTTTGGCAGTCACAAGCCCATGAGCCCCCAGATGGAACAGTGGGACAGAGATCCCACTCATGGGCAGCCACCACTACACCAAAACAGCCGCAAATGTGGCTGTGCTGGGGGCTGTCTAGGAGGGGCAGGCTCAACCTCTAAATGTGACACTTTGTCCCCGAGCTGACATATCTGGCCTCAAAACCCCTTACTGAGCCCCCTACGCACCACGTTCCCGACTGTACTATGGCAGACATGTTCCTGTCTGGACCTGCTCCCGGGGGGCAAGCCCCATCCTCAGTGGTGATTCCACCAGAAGGTGGTGCAGAGCCAACAGAGGTGCAGGTCCAAGGCTGGGCCCCAGACATGCTGGTGCCCAGTGTCATGGCCAGCTAAAGTGGGATAGGAGGTTCCGCCAGGACCTCCAATCCCATACAGCCTATGATGTTGCAGTTTTAACACAGGTATGGCTTAGTAATAGTCAACAGCATTCCAGATTACTTATAACAGCATGCATAGATATGACCATCAACCCAACACAACAGATGGTATACATTTGCAGAGGGAGCACAATACATGCATATATACTGCATGACATCTGTACAAAGTGTAGAAGACTTGTGACTGCAGATATGAACAGTGGCCCATTATTGGCATGTCACTGTGAGAACCTCAGACAGTGACTGTTATACCACTGTTTCATGTGACATATGTCCAATCAGGGATGTGATGGCAGTAACTCTCATCACTATCATCATGTACTGACTGCAATCCTCACACTATGCTTCTGTAGTTCACAGATGTGTGTTCAGTGAGTAACACAAGAAACAAATGGTTCCACACACTGACCAGTCCACAGATGGGGGTTCCCTCACAAACAGAGCACTGTCTTGTCAGTTTTAAAACATGCAGAGTAGCCATTACTACACGCAACTTGTTAAACTGGCAGTAGTCTCAATGAAGCATAGCTACACTTACATGCTGTAGTCACGTCTGGCACATCAACCCCTGTCTTTAGGCTATTTTCCACTGTGTATGTTGTTTGAGGAATATCCAGATATCATCTGTGATGCTGTTTACCAAACACCAGATCCAGGTTCCACTCACAGCGACTGTCATGGGCAAACACCAACATGATGTTCCTAGATACTGTACTGTGTTTCCATGCAATTGGCTATGGGAATGTCACCACAGCTGTTCCACATGCAGTCAGCTAGAGGAGGACTGTCACCTGATCATGACCATCACTTACAAAACACAAGCTGCTGCTGAGCAGGTGTACAACTCCACATCCACCAGAGAGTGTGTAGGAGGGATAGTCAGAGGCAAAGTACATCAGAGAAGGGTTTGGAGACTAAAACCTAAGCATCGTCTGTCACACACCTACCAGTACAGGGGTTCAAACCCCTGATTCACTAGCCATTACTATTACAAGTGCAGGCAGTTATTCCATGTGCCACATAGCTGACATGGTGGTGTGCTGTAAGAACATATATGTGTGCTGCTGAGTGACATCTGCAACAGAGATATAGTAGATATACATTAGGTGTAGCACACATGGCTGTCCACATGAACAGATGTCATTGTCAACACAACCATACTCTCTAAGGGACTCAGACACATTGCCACACTCTGCCAGGCTCACAAATACACTTCCTAACTACTTAGTTTGCCACACTGCAGTAATGCACAGGTACTACATGCACCACAGGAGATATCCTGAGGTTCTATGGGCTAGGGCATGTGAACGTGTCTGACATCAGTCGGTATGCCAATAGGAGTTATACTGGGTGTGACTGTGGTTGGGAGCATCATACCCCACATGCAGACACAAGGTGCCAGTACTGATATGCATGTGTGCATTGCTTCATGGGTGTATAGTGGTTGGCTGTGCAAGATGGCTATACAAGGCTGGGTGAGGGGGTAATCACTGGCATCACGTCACCCGACAGTAGTGTGCAGTGTAGTTCAGGGGTGTAGTGTCTGCAATGTCCCACACAGATGGGTACTGTATGAACTGTCCTGTCATCCTGGTTACCATTGTGTATGGCCATTGCTTTGCAATGCATGCCATGTCTGTGTTTGATAGTCCTTGACATGGACATTGCCTGGGATGTGCATGTCTCACAATAATGTACAGTGACATGTACAAGTGTACCTGGTTTGGCTGGCACATGTTGTGTGCACAGACTATCATCAGATATGCCAATACTGGCCTGGTGTGGCAGGACCTGCTAATAGACAGCAGGTTGACCCTGCACCTGCATTGATAGCATGATACAGGTATTCCCTGGTGTCAGTGGTATCTGTCCATACAGAGCATGTGTGTAAGGCATTGTATGTCCTTTGTGGATCACATTTGATGGCACCACATACGTTGCAGGCATCCAGTGGGGAACATAGTGAAGGCACATTGTCTGCAATTATGTGCCTATTGTACTGCTGGACAGGGTGCCATGCCCTCTGCAGCCCACTACAATCACACCATGCCTACTATCTGCCATCAATGTGCAGGGTGCTAGCAACATAGTGGGATATTCTAGGCATGTGTGTTTGTGTATGACACATGGGTTCAGAATGTATTCTGGGTAATAGTAGGGTTGAATACATTGTTCACCAGGCCTTTTGCCAAATGTAGGGGTATGGCTTGCCAACACAGTCCCTTGGTTGATTGACATCTGTACTCCTCGTCAGGTGGACATTGTGACATATAATATGGACACCATATAGGAAAACTACAAAAACTGCTCCCCGACATGTCCAGTGGTTAAACACTCACAGCCACCTTCACACAGGCTTTGACTGTCAAACACACACACACACACACACACACACACACACACACACACCTGGCATGTCTTGGAATAAAATACCTATTTAATTAGTTTATCAGACTACAGCATTACACAGTTACAGCATGCACTATGGAGATTACTGGATTACAGCTGTCCCAGAGGTGTATTTCTAGGTGGGTGACATCAGCAGAATTGCCAATGGTGAGTATGTGAATTGTAAAGAGTGTGCATACTCTAAAAGGCATAATTTCTTTCTGAGGCAGACAGATACACAAACACACAGGTGGTCTGTTTGGGATTAGAACACCTACCAAACTAGTTTATCACACTACATCATTATGCAGTTACAGCACACACTACGGAGATTACTGGGTTACAGCACTCCCAAAGGTGTATTTGTAGGTGGGTGAAAACAGCAGGATTGCCAAAGAAGGGCATTTCAAGTGTACTGTGAGTTGTACTTGTCTGTTACCTGCGTGTACCCGCTACATACTGTCATGAAAACACATTTACACCCGCTTACAACTGCCTTATTCAGTCCTAATTTACAGTATCATCAAGGTTTGCAAGTCTTGAACTCTGGACCATGCAAAATTAGGTCACTGGATTTACCACTAAGCCATCTGGGTTGTGTACATGTTTCATGGATTTTATAATGCACATTGTACTACAGCTATTCCACAGTACTGAAAACAAATGGGACAGTCACTTTGTGCACATATGTACAGTACCCTTGAATGTACTGTACTCTGTGAAACAACAAAGACAAGTCTACATCTGTACAACTGTCATAACTAAATATATATATATATATATATATATATATATATATATACATATATACATATATATATATATATATATATATATATATATATATATATATATATATATATATATATATATATATATATATATATATATATATATATATATATGCATGCATATACACAGACACAGCTATAGCCATATATATATATATATATATATATATATATATATATATATATATATATATATACATACACATGTCTGAACACCCTTTGTGACACAGGAGGGTTCCAAAGGAACTGACATGTACACAAAACAGAGTCATCTTTTGTTTTATAACACTGAAATCTTAATCAGTTCACCAGTCAAGGGATGGTTGTTGTGTATGTGGAGTTTGGGGTGGGGAAATGATGGCTAAGGTAATCTTCCCCGGGGATTGTGGAGTTTGGGTGGGGGAATGATAGGTATGGACTCACACCTCTGGCGACCACTTCTGTTTCACTGCTCGACAGTGGCACAGGAAAATATCATACCCAACTGTAGTTGTTCTTGACTGCGTATTCTTTTCCATTCCTAACTATGTAATACTTTGTAGACTCCAATCACCACAGATGGCTACCATGGTGTGCAGCATGTTAGAAGACATTACACATGTGTATGCCTGGTTACAAGGTAGTCACACACACAAACACGCACACACTTGCCAGTATTGTGCATATACGTCTTGCCTATGTAAAGGTAACTAGTACAGTGGTATGCAGTTGGGGTATGTGCCACAGAACACATACATTACACTTACTCTGATTCCACTTCTGAGCTGGATGACATCACAGGACTGATTACTTGCAGTGGGGAGGGGGGAGGGGGAAAGATAGGTTTAGCAGTTGACAAGGATAAAGGCCAGTGCAAAAGGTGGTATCTCCTTGGAATGCAGCAAAACCCACTGTCATGACAGGATCCAGACACATGCACGCACACACAACCATTTGTTGGCACACACACTCTCAGACATTTGCTGACACACTCACGCACACAGTTGCCAGTGGTGGGACGAGAACTCCTGCTTATCTACAGATCACTATTACAGTACTGCATAGTTATGAGATGTGCCACAGACAGTCAGAATGCATTCTAAGATTGAGGATAACAACAGGGATACTGACAGTCAAGATGTACATAGCTGTAAACCTGTGTGTTTAAAGTAGGAGTCCATTACAACCTGTATGCACAAACAAGACACATCATCTGCAGGTAAGACATAGGTAGGCCTCAAAGGTATAGTTGTAGCACCACAAGCCCTGAACTGGAGTATGCCCATCTGTGGAATGGACAACTACTATCACTATACAGGGTTACAGTGGTCATGCTCATACACATAGAATCACAGAACTTATATGGATGCATTGACTCCAATTACACAAAGTGACAGTGGGCATGCTCATACACTTAGTAACACAGGGCTGTTTGTGATGAACTATGACTACAACTACACAATGTTATACTGGGCATGCTCATACACTTAGAAACAAAGGGCTTGTTTGGATGCACTGACTCAAATTACACAAGGTGGCAGTGGGTACACTCTTACACTTAGTACCACAGGGCTGTTTGGGATGCACTCCAATTCTAACCACAGAAGGCCACAGTGTGCATGCTCATTCACTTACATGTACAGAACATGTTGTAATGGACTCCTATTGTAAACACACAGGTTTACAGCTATGTACAGTTTACCTGTCAGTAGATATGCACATCATACTGGTTTACTACCAGATACCTGTATGTGGCCTGTAAATGATATATCTATGTCAGTGCTGTGTGATACACATGCATACATGCACATGAAGTACTGACATATATATATATGTTAAGTATACACAATCATGCATGTGTGGACGTGACAGACAATAGGTTAACTGGGACACACAGGTGGATGCTACCTACAGCATGTGTCACACACCTTACTGCCCTGAAAGGCATACATTGATAGCAGGTTGTGGACAGTGGCATTATACTTGGAACAGTGGCATGTGCAAGCATAATGTTTGAGCCTCATTCTGTAATGGTACTGAGGTGCAGGTGTCAAGATGACCTCTCCAGGCTGAGTTAGTAGTTGTCATTATTATCAGGACTGCTACACTAAGTATATCTGACATTGGTTAAATACACAATGTCTGCAGCTGACCATCACCTTACATGTGGCATTTGCTACCAAGCACATTGCTGCCACTTGCAGTGATGTCATGGTACGAGTGGCAACTGCTAGACCAAAACAATGAGTCAATGTCCTGCTGTTATTATGAGGTTGTCCAGTGTCTTTCATTCCAGGCTGTCATGACTCGACAAAGAGCATATGCATCCATGTTTCAAGTGAGTGTGGATAATACCTAGGTTGCATTTACCCATATAGTCACATTCCAAGGCAAATGTCCTACACACAGAAGTAACACCCTGACACCTACAAGACAATTGCATTGGATGCTTATGCTAACCAGTGCTAGATGTGTGACTTTTGTAATCCATTTGTTCAATGGAGAACTGACAATGGGGAATACTGACATCTGTACAGTGAGGAACACTTGGCTGAAGGCTCTGTAGTGCACAATTGCACTACCACCATATAACTCAGATCGAGACATGTGAGCCATAACACTGGTACGGACCATTCCAGGTGGTGGTGTCCACATATTCATAAAGTCTACCACATGTAAAGACCACTACTCTGACATAACTCATCACAGATGAGTCAGGTACAGGTGACAGTGGCAAACACTGCATTCTAGGTTGTATCCTCATATACATCCACCACATTGTCCCCAGACTACCAACACACATCCATATGTGGTATGACATAGTATGGTAGACCACCAGATAACCTTCGATTGGTGGACTGTACCTAGGCCTACATCAACTGTGCAAAGTACCCATGTGCAGACACAGCTGCATAATGTGTTATGCAATGCACTAATACCACTGTTTGTAACCAGCTCAGTTGTACACGTACCAGGGTCCCTCGGATGTTGTCAGCATTAACACAGTCGACTGTTGCTGTACACCAGTAAACAACACCCTCATGGCTGTATATGACCTAACTGTACCTGACCTGGATATGTACATCCCACACTCATACAACATAAATTACATTACCATAGTTTTCATTATCCTTTCTACATACAGGTGGCTACAGTCATTACACACATGCAGATGGCAGATAGCATGCTGACAGTATATAAGGTTTGATATGTATGTTAACAGAGGTAATGTCCCCTCTCTACTGGTCACCCATTATACCTATCATATCATACAACAACCCATGTGGCATGTATGTCATTAGAGATGTCCACCTAATGCAATGCCAACAAACATACCCAAATAGCAGGATCATAGGACCTACACAAGGCCTGTATTGACAAATTCAGGGAAATCCAGCTCTGCTCTGTATGTTCCTGAGTAGTCACAGGTGATATGTCCATGACATGTACAGCCATGTGTGCCCACAGCTCCTACATATACCCTATGTCAACTATTGCAAGCCATGCATGCTGTGTGCTGTCTGGACATTAACCTTAATATCACAATAGCCAGTATGTACTGGGGTGAGATGTTTACAAGCCACAGACTTTGCCCATGCTTGAATGAGTGTACTGCCTAGCTGTAACAGAGCACATTGCTGGCACTCTTCCAGTAAACATGAGGTGTGTGTGGCAAATATGATGCGCTCACTGTTGACCATTACAGTGCCCTGGCTTCACCATGGAACTGTCAAGTAACAGTTTGTAGGAGCATGGCATGGAATAATGCTGTGTGTGTCTTGCTGATATGTGCTGTTGTCATATATGTACACTTGGCTACTCAGTGAAGGTGGTTGTGTCCTACCATTACATGAATACAACATCCATTATGGTGTAATGCTTGGCTATGTTTCACACATGGCGTGGGGAAGGTGTGGAATGTATCCTCTTGACCTGCTAGTCCATTTACTGATGTAGACCGCATATGTGTACATGTATTGATGTTTGTTTAGATTCCATGCGTGTGCAGTGTCTGATGTTTGAAGGTGACTGTTGTCTTAGTACATCATGCTGTTGCAATACAGCCTCAACATTGCCAACTGTATATGGTGATATGCTCAAAGTACAGTAAACTGTACATGAGATATGGACAGATGTTTGGACATGACTACTAGGTGGTGGGGCTACTTTGCAGATGAATGATTACTGAAGACAGCTCACTGATGTGTTATAACCATTCCTACAATAACTTGTGTAACTGCTAAGGTCTGGTTTTGTTAACTGAAGTGGAAGACAGACAATGTAGAATGCAGTAAGGGTAACACTGAATGCAAAACTCTTGACACCTGTAACAGTAATACCTCCCCTGTGCATATATTGTGCATATATCAGCACAGTTGGCAAAGGAAAGAGTCAGTACATTTTGTAGCGAATGCAATAGTGCTGTACCTCTGTAATACCTATCATGAGATAGGCAGGTGTTTGATTCACAGTACTGGCACATATGTGTGTGTGTGGGTGTGTCCATATATGTCACGTATGGTTGGGAATACATCCCACATGTTTTTCACTCTCCTGAACACTGTTATTGACAGCAGTACAGAGTGAAGTGTAGAAAGAAAGACATAGGCAGGTGGTTCAACCTCACCCATGTCAAGTGTCTGTATGTGTGTGACATAGGTGTATATCTTTGTGAATGTCACAGTGTGTGTGTGTGTGTGTGTGTGTGTGTGTGTGTGTGTGTGTGTGTGTGTGTGTGTGTGTGTGTGTGTATGGCTGTCCAGTCCCTGGAGTGAGGCTGTATTTTACCTTAGTGAAATGTTAATGCCCCCTCCCCCCATCCACTCAATGCAGTCTAGTACCCCTGTTGATATCTCAATCTTAGACGGGCATTCTAACCCCCTGTTAACATGTACACCCTGGGGTATGGCTTGTTGCTACATAGCCTACCGATGAACCCCCCTCCCCACATACACTCACTGCACTGTAGTATCCCTGTCGATGTCCTCGATCTTAGGCCATTCCGACTACCTGTACATGTGTAATCTCTGTGGTGCGTCTTGTAATTGTGTAGTACTATAATGATGATTTGCACATAGGCAGGGGTTCTCAACCGAATGCTGGCAACTGTGTGTGTGTGTGTGTCAGAGTGTGTGTTACTGTGTCTGTGAGTCCCTGAGTGTGTGGGTGTGTCTGTGTTTGCATCCTGTCATGGCAGCGGGTATTACTGCTTCCCAATGAGAAGCCACTACATCCACTGGCCTTTAGCCTTGTCATCTGCTATACCACTCTTTTACCTTCTCCCCACTCCAGGTAACTATACTTGTGATGTCACCCACTATGGATGTGATGGCTCTGAACACAGTAGCTTACTACACAGCTATCATGCTCTTGGATCATTAGAACAGTAAACATAATTGAAACATGGGAGATTATAACTGTGATGTGGAAGCTACAAAGTGCATGCAGGTATTGTCATACAGACCTGTGAGTAGTCAGCATGTACATATGAGACACTAACCGCAAACACTGACATCTCCCAGCACATGCAACTACACCTGAAAGAGGAATGCAGAACCTCAAGATCAACATGCTGTTAGTGTTGTTACACATGATACATACTGTCTAATGTACAAAATGCATTCTAAAACTGTACTACATGGAGTGTCTGCTGCCTGTCAACACTACTCAACAATATTAATCTATAATTGTCTACCTAGTATGTTCACCCTGTGCATCAGACCATATGAGCATGTCCCTGCAATGATGATGTGGATGACAAGGATGCGGTACAGGCATCATCATATGCACGGGGTGATGTTTGCCAGAGGCCTAGGCTGTGCTATTGGATGACATCATGTGTGTGTGTTAAGGCCTGTGATATCATTGGGTGTGTGTGGATGTTATGCATGTGTGTGTTGAGGTGCCCTACATTTGTTTCTGGTGTGTGTGTGTATGCATGCACACAGGTCTGGCATGCGGCTGGCCTACACAGGGGTATTATTGACAGCTGCAGACTGTACAAGGCAGGTTTCACAGTTCACTGTGTCTGGCCACGGCCACGTCACCTGCACCTGCCAGGGGTTGCACGGGCACTACCGGGCAGAGGTCCAGATTGGGTACTGTCTGATGACACAAGTCCACTGGAACTGTGTCCCTGTTGGGACCATCCAGGACCACGTGCACGTGGCCTGCTGTATCCTGGTGTGGACTGCACAGCACCATCTGCACTGCTGCTGCTACTGCCACTATGGGAGCAGGCATGTGCAGTAGCATGTTCACGTAGACCTTCAACAGGTGATGTAGCTGACCTACTTCCACATGCCTGATAATTCATTCCCACCAGACGTTCCAGCACAGATATTCCACGCTCGAAGATTGACATGCCATGGTCAAGGACTCCCACCATGTCACCCAATCATCTATCCAAAACATCTGCAAGATGATGGTGAGCATTTGCAATTGCCTGGATGTTGTCAGTTAATGAATGGACAGCAGACCTCTGAAACCTCAGACCTTCTCTGTTATGGCATTCAGCACATGCCTGTGCCTCCATTACAGCCTGAAACATGTGTCTGGTGACTCCAGCTCATGTGCTTTGTCTCGCAGGGGCATGTTGGCCAGTGGTCCTCCTATGAGCAGCACTGGGCACATGCCTGTGTGGGACATCACCAGTCAGTTGATTGGGATTATGGTGTGCAGGCACACCTTCCATAGTCTCCACACTTCCCTGCTCCATGCTACCACCCGCCAACTGTCCTTCCTCTATGGCCAGTGGTGATGGGGTATGTGTAGGCAGGGGAACTGTGTGCGAGGAAGAGGGGGATACAGGTGGAATGGCAACCAATGGCACAGATTCAGCCACTGACAACCCTGCCTGTACCTCAATCATACTTTCATCATCACTGCTAGAGTCTGTGGGGACACTAATACCAGGTGGACCACAGGAGGGCAATGCACCTACATCAACACCTGTAAGGGGAAGACAAGAACTGTACATTACAAGTTATACAACACAGACACACAGACACATGCTATGGCACCCAACAGCATGCAAAATGCAGGTGATATGGCAGATGGCATGCAGCTTAGACAATTATAGTGGTAGTTATCATACATCCCTGAGTTGTACACAGCAGCATGCATGTGTTATAGCAGACGGCATCACCTTACACAATTATAGTGGTGGTTAGCATACATACCTGTATTGCACCATTTGTGTTAGTAGCTTATGCCCCATTCCTGCAACACAATGCATGCACTATGCACCATTGCACTGCACTGCCATGGTGTGTGCAGCATGCACCACATATTAACAGACCATCGTTTACCTTTGTACATCTGCCACTGATGCTTTGTGTTAGCCACTGCCCCTATGTGTGAGGATATGAGTAGAAGGGTATGTTGACTGAATACTATGTTTGCCTGAGCTCTAGCTTGCATATCTCCCCCAAAGCAGTGCATGTCTGTTCAACATTATTCTGCCTACCCCTGAGCTGAGTCTACAGACTTTGAGCATGTGGCTGTACACACATGTTTGACATGGCTGTCCCTACTTTGCAATGGTGCCACAGACCAGCACAGGTTTACAGTACACTGGCCTGATGTGTGGCGTATGACCTTGCCAATCACATGTAGTATGACATGTCTTCTACTAATGTGTTGAATGACATGCATACATGTGTAACACAATGGTGTTCTTTCCAATCTGCAGTACAGTAATGGTGTCCAATGCAGGGACATGTTATACTAACACGGGCCTTCAGCTGACACAATGTATTATGTCTGTCCTACAAACATGCAGTGACATACTGCACATTGAGCTGATGTGCATAGCCATTGCAGGGCATCATGTGGCTTCACTATTGCTATACAGTGTGAGTTACTGACACAGTTTATAGCCATGACTGTGTTCACATACAATACATATCTAATGTGGAATGTGACCCACGTCACTGAGGTGTATACACACTAAACCCTAATGTGGAATGTGTGACACAGGTCACAGAAGGGTATATGGATGATACCCCTGCACATCTGCAACCATATTACTGATGCCTGGCAACTATGCCCACACATGGCTAACTTAGCAATACTCTATGTCCCACATGCCATCTGTGTACCTCACACACATGAGGAGCAGGCATGACAGTGATGTCTGACACCAACAAGGTGAATGTACTGTATCTGTGGCCTGATGTGGTTGTATGTGTATGTTGTGCAACACATGTATGTATTTGGACACTGTATAGGTGAATGCTTTCATGTCGTGACACACTCAAGATGTTCAAGGCATGTTATGTGGTGGTTTCATGTTATGCCTACATACACCGTGCACAGGCCTGTATGATGTTTAGTGTTTCACATCTGCAATATCACCATTACACAAAGGCCATAATTGTATTGCGTCAAGCCAATGTACAAAAGGGTGTTCACACATGTACATCACTTCTACTGTGTGTGTTGCTTCATGTCTCTGGCCATCCTCCATGGCCATGTGTACACATGTTCTGTTCGATGGTTGTGATGGCCATCTATTTCACATGTCAGTGTTATCCCATATGACATATACCCATAGATGTCATATGCTCCACTGAGGACAGGGTTATGCAGACAAAGGGTGGTATGTATGGGATGTGAGATATCATGTTTTGCAGGATAGTTGAGCACTGTTGCAGTCAGCCCACTACATGTCATGGACATGTCAGATAGCACATGACATTGTGTGACATTCGTAGCAAGGGTATAAGCCACAAGGGTGTATTCTGTGGGCCGGTCATACTTCAGCTCCAACACATTTAGAGTGTGTGCACACATATGCTCTCTGTACAGTACTGTTTGTATTCCCAACATGTGTAATGCTGATATGTAGTACCTGTCCTTACAGTGAAACACACCTCCACCATTGTATTCACAGTTGTCCACACATCTGGCAATGACAGTTTGGAAGGTTTGGTGTAGGTGTTTCATATAGTCTTCAATTGTTTCACATGGGTAACTACTGTGATGCAATGCATGTCTGACCAGTGTCAATTAACAGGACCACCATACATTATGTATGCATGTGTTATGGTAGATAGCATCCAATTAATATGATCTGTGCATTATCAAACCTGGTAAATAATAATAATCTCACCTGACAGGCTGCTGTTGCTGCAAAACGCCAGAGGTACCTAAACAGGAGTGTCACAGCAGTAAGATCATTATCCACACCTGTGTGATAGCTATAGGGTGCAATGTCTATGTTAGCACATAAGCCAGTACAATACACTATACTATGGAGTATACACATCTGTGCGTAGATAGAGTAGCAGACTATAGTATGTGGCATGTGTGCATACATGCCTTGCCTATGATGTTACTTTCCATATTGTACAGTAACACATGTAACTATGTGAAATATAGTTGTGTTATATGTGCAGTACTGGCTTACCAGGCAACTCCAAGCTTGGTGGTTGACAGACACCCACCTCCACAATACTAGCTAAAACTTGTGGATGGAGGTCTGCAGGTGTCTCCAGGTTGGCCAGTAGCTCCTCGGTACATGTGTAGCATCCTGCCATGTATTGCCTGTGTTGCACATGTGTAACACATGGGACAATAGCTAGCCTGATGGCATTTGCAGGGTTGGATATCAACTATAGCATGTATGGTCATAGTGAACTAGTAGGTTATATGCCCTGGGCCATTTATGACCCTGGGCAGAAAGGTTACCTAGCTGTAGGCAACAGACAGGTAAGTTTCAGTGGCCAGTTCAAGCAGTGCCACAGAACTGATCCACAGGGTTACTGATATATTTGGCATGTGGTCATCACACCATGTCACAGAGAGGGGCGATGTGCAGCTTCACTGGGCAGGGATGCATAGTATGGCAAGAGTATGTAAAGTGTATGGGACAGAGATCTGTCAAGCATGTTGTGATCCTTGTACTAGAAAGGTGGATTTCCATGAAGTATGTGTTTATTTGGAATCAGGATGTGTTAAGTGTAGCATCTCCAACATATCTGGGTTGAACATGGCTTTATTCAGGGTAGGCTACATGCTACATAGTGGATCTAGGGATTTGGAAGGGCAGTGTAGGCCATCTACACATGGGCAATAACCCTTAAAGGAAATATGTGATATATTATAGGTCACATGAGTGTTGAGTATGGCTGAACAGTTATCTCTATATTCACGGATGGCACCCTGTCATGATTAGGGGTGCCACATACAACTACCTGACTGGTGTGGTGAAGTAACTATCAAAGGACAGACTACTGTCCAGCTGCATCCCATACACACATACAGTTGCCATTACATTGTCCACTGCCTAGGTGGTAGTTCATGGGTACAGGGTTTTTAAAATAGGGGATGACAATGCAATAATTAGTTGTCAGATTGTGGCCATACGTCACACACCACACATCTGACACACAAAGGCCCTTCTGTATGTTGAACGCAGCACACATTGAGTCAACTATTGCTCCTAGTTCATAGTCATTTGCAAACATCAATAGGCAGATGCCTTCTGTGTTAGTCTGTGGTATAGATAACAAAGAGGGGGAGTACAAGGAATGAACCCCGTATTACTATGCTGGCACTGGTTTGATGTGTGTGTATTAGTCAGACACCTTCTGCAGTGTTGGTTTTGCCAGCAGTCCAGTTGCCAACCACTCCTGTGACATAGGAATATACACCTAGTTTACTGAATGTAGCTGGAACACAATATGGGTGATGGTGTCCTAAGATCTGGCAAGGTCATGATATGCTGTGTGAATCAACCTTACTGTCATCTACATCTGTACTGAGTACATCAAATATGTTGATCACGGTTCATGGCCTTACAGACCAGACTCAGCAGGGTAGTAGTGCACTATTTCCCATTATCAATGGTGTCTCCCCCTTTGTGGGTGTGATAACTGTTGCTGTGCACCATTCAGTGTGTACACAGCCTGACATGGAGCTATGATTGAACATGATGTGTATGTGGAGAGCTGATTGTTTTTACATTTGTGTAGGATACACCCTGGGATGTTGACAGGTCCCATGAAAGCTGTATGTATGGCTTTAGAGAGTGCAGCTTGTACCTGCATAGTTGTTATTACAGGGTGTCTGTAATGTACAGGGATATATAACTATATGTACCTGTTGGGGGAGTGGGAGTGGGTTAAGGTTCTCCAAGACCCTATCTGGATAAACAGGTGCTATTTCTGTAGGTGCAGTACTTCCCATGTCATAGTGCTGTGCAGCACGGCAGGTCTTGTTGTGCCATTACGATTAATGACACAGTTATAGAATGCTCTCTGGTTGGCCTCATAATATGTGGCTGATTAGTTTCACAGTAGCTTTGTGTGTTTTCTTTATGGTGTATCTGCATCTTACTGAGGCTGACCAGGGATCACCTACGCTCATGTGTGTTCACTCTTGCAACAGTTACTACCTTCTGTGGTACAGTTTAAAGCATGGTACCACCAGTTTGCCTTCTTATTTGTGTTTGGTTGAATCTTGGTTCTGTTTCAATGGCACAATCACTGCACATATGTGACTGCTCAAGGTTCATTTGTATAGGACTCAGCATTTGCACATGCATTATCCATCAGCATGGTTGCCATGACAGTCACCACTTTGCTCTTAGGAAGCATAACATTGGCTTTGGAGACTGACTATGTGTAGCATACTGTTAGCCCTGTTTGTGTGACTATTGTGATCCAGGTCATTGGGGTTGATGGAATCCAACATGCATTGAGCGCAGGTGTTGGTACATGAGGAGTCTTCCCAGTTCATAATGGAATAGTTGAGAGTAGCCATTATTATGGTTTTCTACCTCAAACCTAATCTTCCCCATTACAGCACATTATGACATTTGGGATATCCGCGGTATGGTAGGTGATTTGTCGCAAGGTGCAATTTGAATTCCACTTTGGCACAAAGGTAGTTGCTCGGCATAATGCATCTGAAGTTATGCAAGTGCAATTAGCGTGGGGGTGTACATATCCTTTGGGAATATGGACACACCTGCGGCCTGTGTGTTCCAATAAAGGATAATGGGCAAGAGGTGAGGTATGTGTTATAACATGGTCATGCAGGTGTGCTCTCCAGAGCATTGAAACATGTCTCAGCCACTGCACAGATATGTTCTCCATGTTAGGGATTGACATATGTGTGTCCATATAGTGTTTCTGACATGTATCATTGAGTAGCGAGACCCACAGTTTATTGCTTGGCTGTCCCTGTAACAGCATTGGAATTTCACTTGAACTGTGCATGTTGAAGGCACTATAGGGGAAGCATGAGCCCTAGGCAGTATACAGATTCCCAGGGGTGACAGGTACAGGCCCTGTCTAGCAAAGCATCATGGTCTGTCAACCATGTTATCCCAGGCAGACAGATACTGGATACCCTTTGACTTGCACTACTACATTAGACAATTGTGGAATACAATCCTTTTGTCCCTGTACTGCAGTATCATTCTGGCCAATGGCAGAATGCCACCCAGGCCTTGGGACATACCTGCTTGGGATACAAGACCTGACAGTTCCTACATGTGTTTCCAATACAGTCCAGGCTACAACAACATGGAATATGCCAGAGCCATATGTATAGTTCAAAAGGTGGTCTGAGTGTATGGGTATGTGGCTAATCATGACAGGCAGCTGACAGTATGTATGCCCTCATATAGGTTGGTGTGTAACATAGTGCTAGAGTTTGCATTCACAAATGAGTACTGTTTGGCATGTTTCCGGCTACGTGTTCTGAGGTGTGGCACAATTATGCAAACTATGTCATACAGTTTGTGTATTTTGTTGTCTGTCTCTTCCAGCTTGGGAGGTCACTTGTTTGACCAGATACTTAGAAGCATCTGTGAATGTGTGTGATTTCTGGTAGTGTGTGTGGGTGTTCTTACTGTGTTCTGGTAAGGGTATGTGTTGGTTGTGATGATGAGATACATGTGTTAACCTACACCTCATGACTGTCCAGTCCAGTCATGGCTGTAGACTGGACTGCCTTCCAGCTTACCCCTGTAGCTGCATCCCAGACAATGTTTGGGGTGTGGTGTTAGGTGGGTTTGGCAGTGTACATGGCATAGAGATTACATTCCCCCAGGATGGCTACATACACAAAGCTGACATTAGTAAACACTAATAGCTGACTAATGGACATGCCTGTATGAGCATTCAGTACTACAAGTACCAAGTATTGTATTTAGTTTACTTAGTGCTTATGAAGATGTTTTAGACAATGATGCTCACATGTAAATATTTGTGTTATGGATGTGCCAACACTGGCTATTACGGAAACATTGTAGCTACCTTTAGCAGCAATCCTCCTCTGAGGAGCACATCATATCCTGATAGTTGATTACAGATGATGCAAGTGTCTACAGGTCTGTTTCCTTCTCTGGGTATATACTCACATATCCACCAGGACCATGAGCTCTGTTGGGCAAAACACCCACTCCCCAAACAGAGTCATGTATCAATAGACTCTGATGCCACTATCAACATGATCAGGATATAATCAGATAGTGTAAGCCATCATCTATGAAGCAGCTATTGCACATGGGCAGCAGCCTCCTACATCTTACACTCCTACTGCAGATGTTACACTGGAGTTAAAGATGATATGCAAAATGTTTCATTACCAGTACTATGCACTACCTTACATACAGTATGTGCAAGCGGTTGTTAGGTTGGGCAATGAGAAGTTAGGCTAAACAAACCTGGTAGTTCAACCAGTGTGTCTCTACTCTCAGTATCCACTCTATGTAGGTGTGCACATAGCCATTTGGCCCAGCCCTGTAACAAGGGTCACTACACATTTGCATAACATATACACATGCACAGCTGTTTTTGCTTGCATATGATACTAGAGAGGTGGATATTACATGTGTTATGTGCATGGATAGTTACCTACCTCTTCCAGTTATCTTTGCTATCATGCTGCTAAACTGTCAGATGAATACAAGTGATATGCATCCTGTTATTGAGTATTGTAATTGCCAATAGACATAACTACTGTTTGCATAACATAACAGAAATGCTATATAGAATGGAATACAGATCTGCCTAAAATACTGTACATTACACAGTTACTGGTACAATATCCCACAATGCAAACCATATTTGCACAGTAAGCCCACCTTTGACATGTTCATCTTATGTATACACCCACACATATGTCTACTGTTACAATAACTACTGTTTGCATACCATAACAGAAATGCTATGCAGAATGGAATACAGATCTGCCTAAAATACTGTACATTACACAGTTATTGGCACAATATCCCACAATGCAAACCATATTTGCACAGTAAGCCTACCTTTGACATGTTCATCTTACTTATACACCCATACATATGTCTACTGTTACAATATATTGATTTATACTATCCCCTGTTATAGCACACACTTGTTGGACCAACCCTGACACTGACAGTGGCTGGAAGCGAATTGGTGAGTTCCAAGCCCATATCATCCCTTGCGGTGAGTGAGCAGTTTGCCTTGTGACCTACAGCAGTACACACATAGAATACTACAAGCATTACCACTGCTCAACAATACATCGCTACAAGATAGCTATTTCCACTATATGCATTGATTACATTGTAATTCTTACAGAACAGGTACTAAATACACAGACATACTAAATGTTATACATACCTTCTTAGTTGTTGTGTCTTTCGGCTTTTCCCAGTTAGAGGTCGCCACAGCGGAACTCCGGTCCGCTAATGATTGGCAGTAGATTTTTACGTGCTGGTTTGCCAGGCCTAACATACAACCTTCAACGAAGGAACGCCCATTCACTCATGTTGCCACACAGAAGACGCTCTAACCGAGAATCAAATGGGCAATGTCTAACTGTGAGGCGACAACGCTACCGCAGCACCACCACCGCAGTACATACCTTCTTAGTAATTGGAGGTATTATTGACTAGTATAATTCTCGTTTTCAGTTTGTCTTTCAGTGATTTGTACTATCCTACAGGTAGATACAGATGGTTTGAATGTGTGACAAGGCAACCTTTTATAGTTACAGATCAGTATCATGTGCTATCCCGATAACCAATTGGTGTTCCTAAGTATCTAATTACATGCGCATCAGCCCCGCTGCTACTGCCTTAGCCAATATCATGGCAACAGTGGAGTATAATTGAGTACTCTACTTGAGCATTGTCCCTTTGCCTTACTTGTGAGGAATACAGCCTGGAAGTGTTTTTCGAAATCTATTGCAACAGCTGTATGGAGACGAACAGTAATATATTGTGTGTAATGCTTAGAGGATTTGGTCTAAATGTGAGTACTGCTGTTATATTTCTGAACATTGCTACTTGTGCAGCGTTTGTCTGTACCTAATACTTCTGCATATGTTTCAGTCTGGCCAGGATGTTTGACCAGCTCAAGGCTGTGTAGCTGTGCATATAATGTTAGGGGGTTTACAGTGTGCTTACCAGACAAGTTTAGTTTGGTGTTAATGTGTATCATACTGTGCTGATAATCAGTACTCAGTAACACTTCCTGGTGTACGAACCTTTCAACCTTCTGAAACGGGATTAGTTCATACAAACCCTGTAACATCAGCAGCTGTTTAATTGCATAAGAGCAACTATTTCACATAGGGCCATGTTAGTGTGTCTGTGTCCAGGTGTGTTAAGGTTTCAGCAGATGTACAGTAGTTGAATAATTGGTTATAGTATGACAGTATGTATTGATGTAATTATTTTGGTTGTGGGATAGATGTTGGTGGGTGTATATAGCACATGCAGGTGTGTAGGAACCCCTTTTATACAACTTCTCTATGTGTGTGGGTGTTCTTTCCCTATGTGAACACCTATCCCTTAGTAGACTAATACTATGGTAATTGCAGGCTGATTCATTAAGGCACTGTTAAATGCTTCCTGTATAGCATGCAGGTGCTGTTAGTCCTTGAATCTTTTTGACAATACATTGGAATGTAATAAAGTTTTGCTAAATGAAAGCTGTCTGTGTATTTCTGTCATGGATATTTGCAGTCATGTTGGTGACTGTATCCATAGAACATATCTGTAATAATGTATTGGCATATACTCTTCATATGTTATGTTCATATTGTTTGGGAGGGGGGGGGGAATGTGTGATTCCTATGGTCCATGTTATATCCAGATATGAACACTTCAGATGCTGTCTACACACATGTATGTATATATATATATATATATATATATATATATATATATATATATATATATGTATATATATATATATATATGTATATATATATATATATATATATATATATATAGTTTGTCTTTTCCTGGTTAGGGGTCACCACAGCAGAACTCCCGTCTGCTAATGATTGGCAGTAGATTTTCACGAATGCGCTCGGCGTTCAACCTTCAACGAAGGCACACCCATTTACACATGTCTTTCAAATGCCCACCCAACTGAGGGGAGGACATGCAGACTCCACACAGAAGGCACTCCCACTGAGAATCGAACGGGAGAACCTCTTGCTGTGAGGCAACAATGCTACTGCTGTACCACAGTGGATATATATATATATATATATATATATATATATATATATATATGTATGTATATATATATATATATATATATATATATATATATATATATATATATATATATATGTATATCTATATCTATATGTATGTGTGTGTGTGTGTGTGTGTGTGTGTGTGTGTATGTGTGTGTGTGTGTGTGTGTGCATGTGTGTGTGTGTATATATGTATATAGATATAATATATAATATATATTATTGCATACGTTTATCTGTACCTCCATAGATGTGTAGATGTTTTTAACCCACATCATAAAAGGGTTCTCATCCAGGAAAAAGAGGTCATTGTTCCCCTCTATATGACACTCATTAGACCCATTATAGAGTACAACGCCCCTTTTGGAATGTACCTCACAAGACATCTGCAGCAGCTGGAAAGACCACAGAAGTACCTCACAAAGAGGATTACTGGCCTCACACAAATGCCCTACACTGACTGCCTCAAAAAACTCCAGCTTTACTCCGTAGCATATCGCCTACTCTGAGGTGATCTCTGCCTAACATATAAAGCTATGTCAAACCCAGAGCTGTTGGACATGCTACACCTAAGAAATCCCAATCCCTCCGAGCTACACGCTCTATGGACCTAAACCTTGTCACCACAATAAACAGGACATGCTGGAGAGATAGATTCCCATCCCAGAGAATTCCCATACTCTGGAACAGGCTACCCATCTATGTCAAGCAAAGTTCTTCATAGCACTCTTCAAGAAAAATCTTGATGAGTGGATGGGAAATAGGAAATACACCCCGGGGATCACTTCTGTGTCTCTGCTCGACGGTGGCATGGGAAACTAACTTTCTTGGGTGGCATAAGCCAGGGAACCTTGTTGGCTAGGCTTACATAGGCCCTTGGGCTGATAGCCTAGTACCTACATATGAACCTATATATCTACATATATATATGTAGATCTGTATATATCGACATGTATTTATGTCTCTCTCTCTCTCTCTCTCTATATATATATATATATATATATATATATATATATATATATATATATATGAGCATACATCTTTCATTGGATATATATGCGGGTTGTCCTATTTCAACACATTCCTCCCTTTTGTGCATACACAACTAGCATAGGTACATCTTAGGTAGTTTAGTGGTAGGTTACTCTGAGGATGGAATACATGGTTCATAGGTTCATAGGTTCATAGGTTCATACTAGGCTATCTGCCCAAGGGCATTTATAAGCCTAGCCCATAGTTATGTGGCTTTCGCCACCCCTTTAGTTTGAATAAAAACTATGCCTATCATTTTGCTGTGCCTCTGTCAAGCATTGACACTGAAGTAATCCCTGAGGTATATCTGCAATCTCCCATCCATTGGTCAAGATTCCTCTTGAACAAGGCCAGAGAGGTGCTCTGCCTCACATGTACCGGGATTTTGTTCCACAGCATAGGGAGTCTCTGGGTGATGAATCTGTCCCTCCAGCACGTTCTATTTATAACCGTGTCAAGGTTTAAGTCTCCCGGCCTTGTGGTTCTGAGGGATCTAGATTTTTTGAGGTGAAGCATATTCATCAAATCTGGGTTTGACATGGCCTTATATGTCAGGCACAGGTCACCTCTGAGCAAGCGGTATGAGACTGAATAGAGCTGGAGTTCTTTCAGTCGGGCAGCATAAGACATATTTTTGAGACCCTTTATCCTTTTGGTGAGGAACTTTTGGGGCCTTTCAAGCTGCAGCAGGTGTCTGGTCAGATACATTCGAACGGGCATTGTACTCAATCACAGGTCTAATGAGTGATGAGTACAGGGGGACGATGACCTCCCTTGATCTAGATGTGAATCCCTTCATGATCAGGTGGGCGATATAGAAGGTTTTCCTCACTACTTTAGCAACATGAGTGTCAAACGAAAGGCTACTGTCAACCTGGGTCCCCAGATCCCTGATGACTTTTTCTGTGCTCAGTGGATTGCCACCTATATGGTAGCTAGGGGTAACCTTGTTTTTCGAAGGGTATGACTATGCATTTTTGGCGTTTAACTTCAGGCCATGGCTCTGGCACCAGTTATCCGCTTCTGTGAGGCCCTTCTGGAGGATATCTGTGTCAGATGTGTTTTCCACTATGGCGCCCAGTTTGCAGTCATCTGCAAACTTTGTCAGCCATAACCCTCCTGTGTTTGCTTGTACTTCAGAAAAGTAGATGCCGAACAAGAGTGGACCCAGGACTGAGCCCTGTGGGACACCACTTGTGACAGGCTTTGAGTCTGACATGGCTCCAGCAACTCTGACCCTGTGGGTTCTGTCACTTAGCCAGTTTGCAACCCATCTTGTGATGTATGGGTTTACATTCAAGCTGATGAGTTTTCGATGATACCTGAGTGGGGTATTGTGTCAAGGCCTTTGCCAGGTCGAGGTAGGCTGTATGGACTGCCTTTCCCTCATCAATGGCCTTGGTGACAGTCTCAAAAAGTCAACCAAGTTTAAGAGGCAGGATCTGCCTTTGACAAAGCCAAACTGGGTTGGATCCAAAGTCTGCAAGTTCCCTATGTCTTTATTTATGAGTTCCATTATGATCCTCTCCATGGCTTTGCAGATAAGGCTTGTCAAGCTAATGGGGCGGTAATTTCCAGGGTCTGTGGAGGCACCGCCCTTATGAAGTGGGACCACAGTCGCGTGTGCCACTCCTTGGGTAATATCCTGAGGTGAGGCTAAGATTAAACAGCTGTCCTAACTGTGGGTTTAATTCCTCGTTGAGTTCGTGAAGCACACAGCCGGGGTCACCATCCAGTCCCATGGATGCTGTGTTTTTTGCCTAAGTGAGGGCAGTTCTCACCTGGGCGTTGGAGATGTTTGGGGGGCTACAATCCTCTGGAATAGATATCTCTCCTTTTGGGGGGGAGGGGGGAAGAAGTTTGCACTGAACCTGTCAGCCAGTATGTTGGCAATGTGTGTAGGTTCAGTAATTTTCACATCATTTTGAATTAATTCTGAGCATATCTGGGAGTTTCCTCCTAGGTTTCTAACATAGCTAAAGAAGGCCTTATGATTCTCTTTAGAGTCCTTTGCGATTTTTCTCTCAAAATTTGCCTTGGATGATTTTATGAGAGCTCTTAGTTTTTTACTTATAATGATCAAAGGTGTCTTACCTTTCAAGGATTTTGCTCTATCTTGTAGTAGCTTCCTCCTTTTGTTGTAGAGTTTGTTTATGGCTGGGGTCCACCAGACTGGACACTTGCCTTTGGTACAGAGAGTCTTAGTTTTGTTTGGGATTGCCTGATCCATGCAGTCCTGTAGGTGCTGGTAGAAGGCATTTGTAAGTGATTCAGCGGTTTGAGTAATGTTTACCACTGGCTCAGGGACCTTAAAGGAGACCACACTAGTTTTTAGAAGTGTGAAATCGGCTTTTGAGAAGTTTTTCACTGTGGTCTTTTTGTTTCAGGTGGGCGGGATGAGGACCTCCAGCGAGGTTAGTTTATGATCTGATCTCACCAGTGAGGGGTATACTTCGTGTTGAACATTTTGATCCCATGTTCGTGATGATGAGATCAAGTATGTTTTCTCCTCTTGTGGGGATGGTGACTAGTTGTTCCATGGCATTTGAGTTTATGAACTCCAGGAATCTTTGGGTTAGAGTGTTCGGGCTTGAGTAGTGTTCCCAGTCTATATTAGGGTAGTTGAAGTCACCTAGTATGATGGTGTTTGGAGATACATGTATCCTCCAATGTTTTCAGGAAGGCCATGTGAGGTTCCTGAGTTTGAGAGGGTGGCCTGTAACATGCTACAAATTGCAGAGCAGTCTTGCCTATGGTTAATTGCACCTGGATGGTCTCCGATGCATCATGCGTTGCCACCAACCTTGAGGTGTGGGTGTCCTTTATGAATATGGACACCCCCCCTCCTTTCTTGGTGTTGTCCGGATTTTGGGGCCGGAACGCATGATATGAGGTGAAACCTGTTAGTGCTGGGGTGCTCTCAGGAGCCTTGAACCAGGTTTCTGTCACAGCACAGACATCGATGTTCTCCATATTGAGAAGGGCCTCGAGTGCGTGCATCTTGAGATTGAGACTTCTGGCATTGAGCAGCATTACCCTTAGTTTTTTTCCTTTTTGGTGTTCTAGGGTGGTAGGTTTAGAATTTGAGCCTTGCCTAAAAAAGGCACTATGGGGGTGTGTTTTAATCCTGGAAGGTGTTATTATTTTACCTCTCAGAGTAGGCACTGGTAGGGAAAGTGTGAATAACGCACATTTAAGTGGTTGTAAGCAGGTTTGCCTGTGGTCTGTGTGATGTTAAGCAAAGGTTAAATCTATGAAGCGCTTCTCCATTTAACCGTGGCTTACCATCGCACAAACCCATGGAAACCCACTTACAACTGCTTAAAAGTGCTTTAATCTACCTACATCCAACAGCCTGTATTCTGGCCCTTGCTGGTCTTGAACCCAAGACCATAAACACCACAGTCACTGACTTTACCACTAAGGCATCTGAGATCACAAATGTTATGGTGTTTAGAATATACATTTTACTACAGGCATTCCTCACTACTGAAAACAAATGTGACAGTCAGTTGGTGTACATATGTCTGATACATGTTAATGTTCATATGTTTGTGAAATTAGGTGTTGCAATGTGACATGACAGGGTGTATTATGAATGAGAAAGGTTCTTGTTTTGTGTCCTTTTTATATTGTCCCCATACTCCATGTATACTTCTCCAGTTCACTTATTGAACATCCGACGCAGGCTCTCCTTGATGCATGATTTCATTACCCATCATTCCTCCCCAACCCCAATCTTCACATACACAACAACCATCCCTTCTATAGTGAATTAGGTTAATATTAATAGTTATAATACCACAGCTGCATGTGTTTTGTGTACACTTCAATTCCTTTGGATTGCTTCTGTGTCTGGAAGTATGTTCATAGATGTTTACATATATATATATATATATATATATATATATATATATATATATATATATATATATTATATCTATGTGCAGACACCACTGACGTATATATATTTCATATTAATTTGTAACAGTAATCCATATGTAGACTTGTATGAGTTGGTTCACAAACTACAGTACATTACAATGTACTGTACATATGTACACAAAGTGGCTGTCCCATTTGTGGTCATTACAGTGAAATGCATATGGTATAAGGTGTAGTCTAAAGACTGTAAAACATGTAGACACCTCAGATGGCTTAGTGGTAAGTCCCATGACTATAGTCTGCATTGTCCAGGGTTCAACACCTGCGATGCTTTAAAAATATCTTTTACTCCAGAATAAGGCTCATTTAAGCAGTTGTAAACATGTTTAAAAGTGTTTGTGTGACATTATAACAGCAGTTAAACACAGTTAAACAAACTTTGTAACGTATAACCTGTGCGCGCAAACACGGCCACATCGGCTAACTACTCAGGATATATACATTTCAGTGAAGTAACATCTCACTATGTGCTTACATAACATTACATTATCTGTTGATTTTACTCTCCAGCACACATGGGTTTATATGGATGTTTCGAATGTTTATTATACAGATGATTACTACCTATACAAGCAAGCTGTGGTTAAGGTATACTTTTTAACATGATTAACATCCCTGACTTTATTGGGATTGGGACCTCAGATGCACAGATACTATGCAGATGCTGTAACCATTACACTATTGATATTAACGTTGCTTCCACCTATTTCCTATTTAGATGATTTCTATGTCTAAGCTAGGCTAAGCAAAGGGCGGAGGCCTCCAAACCCACTGAGCTTCACTTACTCTTGAAATAACAACATATAACAAATGTAATGTGAGACAATAAATTACATTCCTAACTACATTAGGCATAGCCCCTCACTGACACACTTCAAGGGAAACCATGTTGTGTGAACGGGTAACAGAATATACACCCCTGGGATCATGTGTCCCAGAGCCATACAGCCAGAGGGTGGGGGAGCCCATCCAGTTTGATAGCTGCAAGACCTGTTGGGAAAAATGAATGGTGTTGAATTGTCACATTAACATACCCTCTTTAGATCAGTAAGTGCCCCTATCACCCTCCACCACCCCAGTCTTCAACAGCTTCCGGCAACTCCGCCTGGAATTGCTTCATTGGCTGTGCTTGACAGAGGCTCAGTTACTTCATCAATGGTGCAGAGAAAGCCAACACACTGTAGCTATGCATCTAATTGCCCTTGGGCAGATAGGTAGTAGGCTATCTGTGAACCTCTAAAGTGCAGGCCATCACAGCCATAATATGTGAATAAACAGACTTTCAGATCACAATATACAGTGAGAAATCACCATGTAGTCAGGAAACGGTTAAGTAAAGCAAGAACATACAGAACACTAATACTTAGTCACTCCAAAAGCCTATCTTGGAAGCTAGAATACTTGTATAAGTTTAAGGCTTTGTATTGCTTACCAGTAGGTTACCTACAGGAGATATGAGAATTAAGCACAGATGGGAAACATGCATGCAATAATACCATACCGGCTTATGTGTCAGACTTAGGCTTTGGAATACTGGCCAAGGCTATTGGCGCCCCCATAGTGCCTTTTTTAGGAGAGTCTCAAAGGTGAATACCAGCTCTGTAAACAGCACAATAGCAGAATCAATGAGGGTTATATTACTCAGCATCAGGGGTTGTGATCACAACATGCATGCACTCACAGCACTCCTCAGGATGGACAACTTCAACATCTGTGCAGTAACTGAGACCTGTCTTAAGACTCCTGAGAGCACACCAGCACTACCAGACTACAACCCATACCACACATTTCAGGCACAGAACATGGACTGACACAGACATGGAGGGGGTGTATCCATATTCATCGGGGATACCTACACCTCCAGGTTAGTGGGGCAGCATGATACCTCTGAGATCATCCATGTGCAGATAACATCAGCCACAACTGCAATGTAAACTGTGGCCTGCCACAGATCACCCTCCATGACCCAGGACTACCACTCCACCTACCTGGAAACAGTGAAGAACATGACAGTCCTAACACACACCCTGGCATTGGTCAATGTCAACTACCCTACCATTAACTGGGAAACTCACTCAAGTACTCACTTCCAGGCCCAGCTCTTCCTGGAACTTATCACCTCATATGCCCTGTATCAGGTGGTAACCTCCCTAATGAGGGGTGGAAACATACTAGAAGTGGTCATCACCAACATGGGCAACAGGTGCACCACAGCAGAGGTTAACCGGTCACTGGTTAGATCTGATAATGAACTATTCACTGTTTCCATACCCAAACATCTCCCTCACCCATGGAAACCACTGTGTATATCTTTTCTACAGCTAAATTTACATTACTAGAGACAGGGGAGGGGGTTTCGCAGCCTCCAGACTAAGGGGAAACACTGCTCAAGATACAGACAGATTTACAAATGCAGTCTATAAGCACCTACATGGATGTATGGATCGTGCCATCACTGGTAAACCAAGACTCACTCCTCCTAGACAAGGACACCAGTCTGGTGGACCCCTGCAATAAATAGGCTATACTACAGAAGTAGGACAGTGTTCCAGACAAACATCAAATCCCATGAAGGGCAGACATCTGTGACCACTATTAGTATGATACGTAGGTCCCTCATGAAATCATCCAAGGCTAACATCAGCAGGAAAATACGCAAGGATTCAAAAGATAACCACAAAGCCTTCTTTGGCTATGTCAAGGATCTAAGTGGTGATACACAGATTTGCACTGTGCCTGTGAAATATAGCATAAAATATGCTGATCCTACTGATATCACCAACATCCTTGCAGATACATTCAGTGCATACTTCACCCCTAAAGAGCCCACAACACTACCCGAAAGGTACAGTATCCCACACATCAGAGACACACAGGTGGAAATGGCCCTCTCTAACAGCAGAATACAGCATCAATGGAGGCAGATGTTGTCCCAGACTGCATCTTGCAAACAGTGTAAGACAACCTGACCCCCCCACCTAATTAAGCTTTTCAACCTCAGCCTCTCCACAGGCTACATGCCCATACAATGGCACATGGCAATGTTTATTCCACTCAATCAAGGTGGAATCACAACTGACCATGGTAACTGCCACCTCATAAGCCTGACTAGCCTGGTATGGTCTGCATTGGTATGGAGCGCATCCTCATGGCACTCATTAACAAAGACATTGGTAACCTCCAAGCACGTGACCCAACCCAGGTCAGCTTGATTGAGTGCAGTTCATGCCTACTGAACCTGTTTGATGTCTTACATACAGTCACCAAGACATTAGATGAGGGGAGAGGTGGTTCACACATACTACCTGGACCTTGCCAAGGCTTTTGATACCATGCCCCACTCAGGTATTGTTGATAAGCACACCAGCCTATACATCCACCCATACATCACAGGTTGGGTTGCCAACGGGCTTACACACAGAATCCACATGGTACGACTAGCAGTCTCCAGGTCCAACTCTTGACCAGTCATGACTGGTGTCCCACAGGACTCAGTCCAGGGAGCCCTACTGTTTGGCATATACTTTTCAGAGGTACAGGCAAACACAGGTGGACTATGGCAGACCATGTTTGGCAATGACTGTGAACTGGTAGCCATGATTGATAGTCCAGCTGACACCGACATCCCTCAAGGGACCTCACAGAGACTGACACAGGGTGTCAAAGTCATGGCCTCCAGCTAAGTGCCACTATCTGCACGGTCATTCCATTGTGGAATATTAAGCACCCACATATTAACACATAAGGGGCAGCCACTTTAATACGGATGAGGTAATGAGGTATCTGGGGACTAAGGTAGATAGTGATCTCTCCTTTGATAATCATATCTCCATAGTAGTTAGGACATCCTTCTATGTAGGCCATATGATTACTAAAGGGTTCCCATCTAGACATACTGGGGTTATAGTACCCCTTTACTCATCACTCATCAGTCTCATCATAGGGTATAATAACCCATTTGGGATGTACCTCAGAAGACACTTCCAACAGCTGGAAGGTCCACGAATGTACCTCACCAAGGGGATTACTGGCCTCTAACATATGCCCTATGCAGCCAGACTGAATAAACTCCTGCTTTACTCAGTGGCATCTCGTTTACCCAGAGATGATCTCTGCTGGCCAACACGGCCATGTTGAACTTAGGCTTAATGGATATGCTCCACCTATGGGAATCCATGTCACAGTGAGCCACACACTGTAGTGAGCTGAACCTTGCCACAACAATAACTGGAAGATGCTGGAGGGATGGATTCCTGTTACAGATACTCTCCATACTTTGGAACAACATCCCTAACTAAATTATACAGAGCCCCTCACTAACAGCCTTCAAGAGAAACCTTGAAGAGTGGATGGGGAACAGTAGATAGACCCAAGGGATCCCGCCATTGGCTCTGCTCCACAGGGAGACAGTTAATGAATCAATGTGGTGGCAAAAGCTGACACATTTTGGCTAGGCTTATGAATGGTCTCTGGCAGTTGGCCACATACCTACCTATGAACCTATACATGCAGTATTAGCACATGCTGATAGCTTAATTTACTGTTCAGGTGTTGACTTATCTTGTGCCAATGGCAGTTGTGTGTGCAATAGTTGAAGGCTGCCTATGTTAGATGCACACAGTAGACTGCCTATACATGACAATTTACAGGTAGTCTTGTGTGTGTGTGCCATCCATTTTTACTGTGTGTGCAGGTGGAGAAAGGTGTCAGTCCCTAGGTGCCTACACTGTCAGTGTATGTGCTATACATTCCCTCCTTGCCAAGGCATGGGCATACTGGGCTTCCTCCATCTGCCTACTGGGGCTGGCTCAGGGTGTTCATGGTCGGAGAACCTCTGTGCTTGTGGGGCCCTTGGCAATGGTGGTGGGCTGTGAGGGCCTTCACCATTCTGTCCCTGCTGCAGCTGTTTCCACAGGATCATATTGTGTAGCATGGCACATACTATGAAGATGTGGGCACATGTGCCTGGAGAGTACTGCAAGGCTCCACCAAATATGTCCAAGCAATGGAACCGTTATTTCAGCATCCCAAACACATGCTCTATGATGATTCTGGTTTGTGCATGTGCCTCATTATGGCGTTCCTGCATGGGTGTGTGTGCATTTCTGATGGGAGTCATCATCCACAGTTCCAGTCTATAGCCAGCATCCCCCACCAGGTGGCCATTTGGGATGTCCACCCTGGCAAATACCTGATACAGCTGTGAGGCATGCCAGATGTGGGAGTCGTGATAGCTTCCAGAGCTGTCAGCACACACATCCGTGATAATACCCAGGGCATTGCACATGACCTGGCAGTTGATGGAGGGGTATCCCTTGTGGTTTATGTAGCGCTTACCCTGCTCACTGGGTGCTGACTTGATGTGTATGTGTGTGCAGTCTATTGCTCCGAGTACCTCCAGGTATTCTGCCACATGGTGGAAGAGATGCATATTGCTGGCCAACTCATCCTGTGTTCAGGGGAAGTATATGTGATCATTGGCATGTGTTAACATGGCATCCAGGAACTAGTGTAGTACCCTGAATGTTGATGCCTGTGAGATACCCATGATATCCCCAGTTGGTCTTTGAAAGGTACCTGTAGCTAGTATTCTCAGGCTTGCACATACCTTCGTGTCCAGTGGGATGGGTTCCCCTCTGGTCTGGCTCTGAGGTATGGCTGGCACAGCTCCACAAGTTGCTGTAGGATGTCCCTGTCCACCCCGTAATGCTCTACTATCTCCAGATCATGTAGCCCCTGGTAGGTTATGTTGGGTCTGAACACTCTCCTCCTCTTCTGTTGCCTGAGGTGGTCATGTGCATCATTCTCCACACCACCTTCAGTCTCCAACACATGCTGGTGGATCAAAGCTATGGCAGCCCCTAACATGTACATTTTAAAAGTTCCCCATCTGTATACTGCACTGGTGCAGAGTGTATGGGAATACACAAATGTGTGTGAGGTGCTTTCACACTTTATACTATTGTGCTATGGATGCTGCTGATGTCATTGGGTGTGTATGAGCTATTCCAGCTGCAGAGTATCTTAATTATGGGTTTTACAATGAGTACTGCAAGTGTGGGGTCTTTACTGTGGAGTTATGCCTGCCTGCCTTGATTAATCTGTTGCCCTTTAATTCACTTTTAAACCTGGATCCCCTCTCATTATCAGGCATGCATCCACCTGCCGTCTTTCTTGTTTTGTGCTTTCCCTACCCAGTCATGGCAAAATGTGTCTTGTAGATGATATACTGCAAATCGGCTTTGTTCTGCTTTGACACTTTACTGTTTTCTTTGCAGTACAGCCCCTTCCCTATCCTGTTCTGCAGGTAGCTGCTTGCAGCCTTGCTAGCTGTTGTCAATGTAGGCTCCTAGGTGTTAATTAGTCATTTGTACTCCAATTTCCCTGCTGCAGTATTTCCTTATTTCTTTCCTATATCCTTCCTGTTTCAGCTGCAGTGTGTGCCGCGCAAACCAGTTTACCGGGTTTATGTGCATTTTCATCTCCGTTCACATGCATATTCAGTTACCTTGTGTACTCTCAGCTAAGCAAAGCTATGGCCAGTTCAACACACCCCTATCCTGCAGCTTTGCCTAGCTAGGGACAAACCTGTTTAGCAATGCTCCATTGTGCTTACAGCAATGGCGACACACCCCTCTCTTGAAGTCATCTTCATCTCAAGGGCACACCTCGGTGTTATAATGCTATGCTGTGAGGTGCATCCTTACACCAGTGGGGAATCTGTGATTCACTATTACTCCTCTCATTTGCATTGCATTGCCTACTAATGCCTAGCTACTGTGCATAATACTGTCACAGCCCCTTAGCAACCCTTGCGCCATAGTATGGTGTAGCATGCCTGCCATTGACTATTATGGGGAAATCATGATATGTGTTACATTGCAGTTTTATTCTATATTTTTATATTTTCCTTGCGATCCCCTTTGTGCGCCGCTGCCCTGCACTTCCACGTCGTGATAGTGCGACTATATATTAAATGTTAATTTTATATTTTCTACATTTTTTATGCCAGTGACTATATATTTAGCCATTGGCATATATTAACAATATAATACATGTGTTTGGTCGGCTATCATGTCTCTGATTTTATGTTTGCAAAAATGTAAATCGTTTTCTACGGTTTACATTTCTGCATGCTTATACTATGCCTGTACCACTTCCTGGATCACTACATACCTTCATTTGCATGCTACACTACTGAACATGGGGTAATTAGCATACAAGGCCCAGGAGTTGTGCAGGTGTAGCGTACGCAGGTAGTGCATGTGGTAACAGCTTGTACCTGGATTGCTCAGCGGCCATACTTGATGTTAGAATGCCGACGCTGCACCTGCACCTGGTGCAAGCTTTATGAATCCCTGGGATAGTTTAATCTCACCTGTTCTGAAATCTGAAAAAAAAATGCCTCAGAATGTTCTTCCTATAGGCCCATTTAATTGTTAAATGTAGATTACAAAATGTTTATGGCAATACATACAAAGAGAATTAAACATATATTACCATCATTAATTGATCACGACCAGGCAGGTTTTATAAAAGATAGAAACACCTATGATAATATTAAAAGAATTCCTGCCTTGATAGATTATGTTGATTTAAGTAAGAGACATGACTCTGGTGAGTCTAGACATCAATAGTACATTTGATTCAATAGATTGGAATTATGTACTGATGGTACTAGAAGAATATGTTTTTTCACAACAATTCACATTCTTAATTAAAACACTTTATGAAAATTCTCTGGCCTGTGTTAAGATTGGGTCATGTCTCTCTACTTTTATAACTATTAGAAAAGGAGCTAAGCAAAGATGCCCACTTTCACCTTTACTGTTTGCATTAGCAATTGAACCTTTTGTTAACTATGTTAGAATGAACACAAATATTAAAGGCATAGTAACTGGAAATAACTTAGAAATGAAAATACAATTATTTGCTGATGACATCCTGTTGACAATATCTGATAAAGATAAAGCATTAACTGAATTATTCCAAACAACGAACTTCTTTCAAACTACTTCTGGTCTTATATTTAATGAAATCAAAACTAAAATTTAACTCAAATAAAAGGGAATTAAATAATGACTTTGTTTAGTACTTAGCACTTGATAATAAAATCAAATACCTAAGAATCATACTAACTAGCAACAACAGAGAAACAATAAGTATTAACTATATTCATATACTAAGTCAAATAAAATCATTAATACAAAAATGGAATAAGATGGTTTATACAATGGAAGATAGGTTGTATATAATTAAATCAATAATTTTCCCAAAATTGTTATATTACATACAATCCTTTTCCATCCCTCCTACTAAGAAAATTATACAGTAATACAATAAAATGATGATGAATTTCCATTGGTTTAACAATAAGCCTAGAGTTGTGCTTAAAAACAATTTAAAAGGTTGGGAGAAGGGTGGAATTAATCTACCAGATATAGAGATTTATTCATTGGCATCTCTTACTAAAACAGTTACTCTATGGCTGAACACAACCTACACACCCAAATGGAAATTAATGCATGAATCTATATGTAATATCATTAGTAACTCAGCCCATAAACAATATAATATAAATAACAAGAAAGATGTAGCTGCTCTGTGGTCTGGTCTCCCATCAAAAAACAAGTTATGAACTAAGACAATGCACAGGAGAACTGTATGGCAGGGCAATATGCTCCTCTTTCACCCTTTTTTGGCCTGAGGAAGCCCTTTGGGTGAAAGCGCTTGCCACATTCTTGAATTATTAAAAGTATTTGTTTTTTTATATCGTCCTTGGATTATTTATTGGTGAAGTGAATACTGCCTGTTACTACGAACTGTCTTTCATTATTTTTACTTGGACTATACTGCATCTCTATACAGAGTATATGTGCATCCAGCACAGCTGATATTGAATGTTATTAAGACTGCTCAATACTTTATACTTCGTATTTTATGCGGAGCATATTGCCCTGCCATGCAATTCTCTTATGCATTGTCTTAATATAATATAAATCCAACAAAAGTATTTTATAATGTGATATGTGATAACATAATATTTAATAAAAGTATAAAAACAAAGTATGTAATTGTTACTGAAATACTAATACTGTTTAGAAAATATATAAACATGAACCCAGATATAAAGACATGTTTTTTTTTTATATTACATTCTTTGGCTTGTACGCAAGAATGAATAACTACCTTTGATTCAAATGTAAAGAAAAATAAGTGGGTTATTGGTATCAAATACTCAGTGGCAATATATTACTCACACTAGATCAAATCAAAAGGAAATTTGAGTTAGATGATAAATTGTGGCTACCAATACAACAAATAAGACAGTATGTCACAAATAAGCTGGAACTGATGACACCAACATTTAAAGATAATATTCCTAGGTTCATAGATATTGTGATACTTTTAATAAATAATACTTATAAAGGACAAGGATATGTATCCAAATTCATAAGATACTTAAATAAACAAAGAACTATACCAGTAATAGTTATTGGAATTATTATAATCAGGTTAATCAAAGGATCCTGATAAAAATGAAAAAGAAATGATCCTTTTATCACCAAGACTTACCACCAAGTCAGTTCAGTGGAAACTATATGCATGGAAAATCCTACATAGATCTTTTCTAACCCATCATAGATTAGAACTAATATATAAGAAACATATTGATTGTTGGAGATGTAAAACGCATACAAAAGCAGATTAGGAACATGTTTTTGATTGTCATTCACTGAATAAATATTGGTTTGAAATTAATTATTTCTTTCAATTTTTAATAATATTTTTCATTTAACCAAGTCAATAGTTTTGATTAATGTACCCATACCACAATGTGTCCCAAAAGTAAAATATCCTTTACTGTGGACATTGTTTGCCATTGCACATAAAGCCATAACCACTTACTGGAAGAATAAAGCACCACCTTTTCAAGATTTCAAGAAAATTGCAGTCTTTGTGTCTCAAATGTTAGTAGCAATCATAAAGAAAATAACTGATAATACAACATCATGCATCATTTATTGACAGAAAGTTGACAAAATATTGGACAAAACAAATTGATCTGATTAGTCAGCACAGCATCTTAATACAAATTGCATATTGTATATGGAAACGCGATGTTATAGATTGTATACTTAAGCAATTGTATATAGTTTCTTTTGTGAATAGTTTAGTTGATTATGTTATTTTATGTTTCACTATTTATGGTTCAATCTATTTGAAGATATGGAAAACATTTTAATAAAAATTTCTTTGAGTAAAAAAAAAGATCAGCAAACATTATTGCTGTTCCTTTAACATAACACAGCATGATTTGTTGAAACCTGTTCCATTTATTCTGCCTGACCCATTTCTAAGATTCAGTAAGCATGGATATGAATAGTACAGTTGTGTAAGTTGATCACTGCTGCAGTATCCTTAGCTGTATGGTAGATTACTGTAGCTAACTATATTTGGGAAGTGGAAGGAGAAGGGTCCAGGAGCCCCTGGAGAAAGATCCTAGCAAAGCATGATCTAGACTGAGAAAAAGAATCCAGCTTATAGTGATTTGTAAAGGTAGGTACAGAGGACAAAGTGTCAGCTTCTACAATACTTCAAGAATCCAACCCTTTCCAAAAGCCACAGAAGAAGACAAGGTCCTTGTATAGTGGGCCTTGACCTTGCCTGGAATAGATTTGTCACAGTGAGTCTAAAAAAATGATAATAGCCATGGACAACCATTTGGAAAAAGTCTCTTTTGACACCAGTTGTCCTTCTTCTTACCTTCACAACAAATGAACAATTGATCCCACGATGTGAAAAATTTAGTTTTGACAACATAGTACCTGAGTTGTCTGTGTACATCCAAGGTACGCAGTATCCTTTCTCCCTCACTTTTAGGTTCAGGAAAGAAAACAGTTAAATGTGTAGTCTGACTTAAAGTTAACTTAGATACCACTTTAGGCATAAAAGCAGGATTAGTTCTCAAAGAAACTCTGCCCTTGTGGAAAATGAGGTAGGGTTGACTTACCATAAGAGCTTGGAACATGGATAACCTTCTTGCCAAGGTCAGAGCAAGTGAAAAAATGTTTTCCATGTTAAGAACCTCAAGTCAGTCAGCCAGATTAGCTGGTTCAAGTGGAATAAGTGTTATCTTCTCTAACACAAAATTAAGATCCCAAGAGGGAGCTTCTGGTTTTCTTGGTGGCCTCATGAATAAATCCACCCATCTAAAACCCCCTTTTCCTATTCTTACACATGGGGTCAGGGTGTCACTTCAAGAGTGACAAGCACCCCAGTTAAGAGTCGAGCTGTGTGGCATCTTGCTGTGAGGTGACAACACTATCCACTGTACCACTACGCCACCTTTCAAAAATATTTCATTTTGACATGATAAAGCAATGACAGAGGAGAATCAATTAGCAGGCCACTTGGAACGGATGGATTTCTTCCCATTTCTATCTGTAACCCTGATGAATGGTTGTCAGAACCCAATTGTTTGAAACAATCTGTTGCTAAAGAGAAAAATGGAGATTCACACTTTCTGGAAGTGAAAGATGGCCAGGGGTGGAAGAGGGTCACAAGGTCTCTTGAATAGTCATTCAGACTTGATGGAGTGTCCTTGGTTTTGGAAGGACTGAGATTTCTTTTTGGAACCTCCTTGCTTCTTCTTCTTAAATGACTGTTTACCTGAATTCCATTGAGACTGTTTTATTTGTTTTTTTGTCAAAACTGGATAATGAGAAAGAAAATCCCTTGTACAAATCTTAGAGATTCCCCTGGATCAGCTGGCTCCATTCATCACACTTTTTGATAACCTCTGCAACAGAGGGGCCAAACACTAAATCTCTATGCAAGGGAGAATTTAAAATTTTAATTTTTAACATAATCTGGAAGGTTCTGAGAATGCAGCTAAGCAAACCTCCTTAAAACAGTACCAGCGGCCATATCTCTGGAAGAAGTAGGAACAGAGACCTACACACACTGCAAAACAATGAGTACTGACATGTGCAATAGAAGAAACTAAATTTATTTAAAGCAGATTTTTCTTCACAAGAAGAAAGTGTAGTCTGACGATTTAAAATTCTGAAATTCAAAGTTGCAGAAGTATACACTTTTTCCCTTACCTAGCAATAATTTTCCTGTCCTTATTAAAAAGAGTATGACTGCGATTAACTAACTGCTTAGCAGCAGAGGAGTCAACTAACGCTATAGCTGCTTGGTCGCACTTGGGAATAGTGTATAAAATTTTAAAAGACTGAGGAACTTTATACATCTTATCTGCCTTTTTAGGGACAGCTGCCTGACTATCAGGAAAATTGAAGGCAGTAAGACACACATCCTCTAAAGCAGACAGGATAGGAAGAATTGGTATAGGTTCCGGAAAATTCTTCTGTAACAACTCATAGTAATTTCTGAGGGACTGAGAAACTTCAGTGTTCTTGCACTGAATACACTATGACATTCTAGCAATGGTCTCAGAGAAAGAGACCCCCCCACAAGGAGAGTGAGCTCTACTCTGAGTCTAAATCATACATCTGAGGACAAAACCCTGAATCCAGCCCTGCCAGCTTCCTGTTCAGATTCAGAATCTTGAATCTCTTCAGGAAAGGAAGCATCTCTTTCTTTTTACCAGAAACTACTCTACAAGAAGGATCAATAGTATGAATCACACCCTGAGACAGTCCCAGTAAACAACTCCTATCCAAAGAAATTTGAGAAGGACTAGATACATGCTTGGTTTTCTGTTTCTTTTTTGACAGTAAAAATGGGGCCAGTCATATTACTAATGACAGCTGCTACTTATCCAGTGGTGGGCACAGAATTCTGACTCAGCAGGGAAACCTTCCCTGTTCCCCCTTCCAGAAATGACAAGAGTGGTTCTCCCTTGCCCACTGAGTGGACCCCAACAGCCGCAGAGGACATGGATAAATAGTGGATGTAGGTGCTACACCAGAGGGATCCAGGGTAAATATAAGTGGTCTGAGGTACAATCCAAAAAAGATGGCAGGAGACTCCACGACAAAAAACAGAAGTGGCAAAACTTACTGAAACAAAATTTATTTAAAATGCATGCACAGTGAGCCCTTTCAGGCAAACATGCCCTTCATTAGACATGATTTCATGTTTGCCTGAAAGCGCTCACTGTGCACGCATTTTAAATAAATTTTGTTTCAGTAAGTTTTGCCTCTTCTGTTTTTTGTCATGGAGTCTTCAGGCATCTTTTTTGGATTTACTTTGTGTTTTACTGGCGGAGTGACCTTGGTGCAGGATCTCACTGTTTTTGGAGTTTTGGTCTGAGGTACAACAAATGTCACTCAGCTGCAGCTGAAAAAATTGCTAGCCTGCTAGAGTGGCAAAGGCTGTGTGCTTAGTCTTTTCTTTTTGTGGCAGGAAGTAGATCCAACCATCAGACTGGCAATCTGCTCCATGCTCAAGATGAAAATGGTGCCTCTATCCTGGGAAAACAAGCAATAATGCCAGTAAAACTACCAGTCCACAAAAGTTACTTTTTTGACAGAAAAAAAGAGTAAAAAGCCCTTTCAAATACTATGGCAGTCAACAATGTTAAGACGAACATAGTTTCTCCACAGAAAATATTTTATCAGTTAGATAATGGCACTTTTAAACTGACAGAAACAAAGAGGGCTCCATTTGAAAGTACATTACAGTCTCAAGACAATCCATTAAAACACAAAAATCATACACTAAAATAACTTCTCTGAAGAGGAAAGTAATAAAACACCACCAGTAAAAAATAAGAAAATGGAAGTTTTGTCTCAACGAGAACTTATCTGCCCAGATAAGGAAAGCAGAAGATCCTCAAAAGCCTCAGAGGAGTGTACTCTTCAGTGTCAGTAAAACTCCGAAGGGCTTCGTGCCCAAACTTGCCTTTTAGTCAGCTCAGTTCGAGCGGCCTGACAGTTTGGGTGCGTGAAAGATGCCCTGAAGTTTTGGCAGCTAGGCAGCTGTTATATCCTTGGCAGGATATAACCCCGCATAGCTAAGGCTACTGCAGCAGTGATCAAGTGCTTACAGTGTTGCTTAGAGTTGCTGTTGTAATTTTGGACTTTGCTAAGTTCTTTGATAGTCTTCCATATAAAAAAATGTTTGCTGATAGTTGGCAATTTCCTTCCCCACAATGCCACAGCTACCAACAGTCATATTCTCACTATGTTTATATAATATGGTAATGTACAAACGTCCTACGAGCTGCTCATATTAATTTAATATAACATTCTAACAAAAGTGTTCTTTTTTATAACTAGTTAGACTACTGTCATTTTTCTATCTCAGCTGTCTCCAGGACATAAATGACTACAAGCTCTCAAGAATTCTGAAAACATTCTGCCACAATATTTTATTTTGTGGCAAGCACACAAGCTGGGGAGGAAGGTGGACTAGCCATTAAACATACTGGCTCTTTGGAAGTCTCCCTTTTGAAAATCTATTTGTCTGGTTCTACAAAATGAGAGTGTCTGATTTATTTAGTTATTTAAATGTGTTAACTGTGGTAGAGAACTGATCACAACTGATTGATTTTAGTCCCAACCTAGGAGATTACAAAAATGCAAACAAAGCAAGAAAGGCATATGACAAAAGATAATAAAATTCTGGAATCCACAAAAGGAACAATAAAACTTAAACAAGTGATAACATGGGCATATAACATGAGATCAACATACTTAAGGAGATGTAGACTAATCTGTCTCAAATACCAAGTTGCAAAGAAGTACGTAAAAACAGACTGATAAATTATATGATATCCATTAAGTATATGAAAAAAGTAAAATGGGGTTAAACAAACTGCTGCAAATTAAGAATCCTTTAAGTATATGAAAAAATAAACGGGGTTAAGGGGTTTGAGGTACTTTCATGGATAGCATCTTAAATATTATAATTAGTTATGACAGCAAATTGGATTAGGAGTACTATGGAGCAGAAGGATAGCTGGAGTTTGTTTATATGATCAGTGAGGAAACAAATATATTTTGCCTGTTTGAGATAGTGCATGTGTTTTGCTTGGATCATAATTTAGTGTACAAGATCAGATTTCTAAGATGAGGTGAAAGCGATTCACAAAGGAATGGCCCAAGAATTCAGAAGTTGTGGATTGTGCATTGAAGTTTAGTTCTGTGTGCCTATAGCATTGTTCCTGAGTGGTTTGCCATCTAAGGTTATAAGGCAATTCTTATGTTGAGAAAGAAGGATCCTGATTTTTAAGAGTTTAAATAGTCAACAGCCTAGTAAGATGTCAACTATTTGTTTGACAAGAATGCATTTGGCTTTGCTAATTGTTTGACAGTAATGTTCCTGCCTAGGGCAGAGGGTAATGAATCTATATATTTTGTTGGACATAGTCTGAATAATTGTAGTGTTTCTGTTGCTTGCACTGACTATTAAGACGAGGCTGCATTCCAGCTGACCAAATAGGATTCCTTTCTCTAGCCACAAACACAAGAAAGTGTGAGACTTTTTTAATGCACAGAACAATAATCAGTTTATTTTATTTCTTCCCTTTTTCCAGGTGGAAATGAAAGTTCATAGCATGGTCAAACCAGAGAAAAATTCTGCTTGCAAACAGAATGAGATCTTGAATAAAAAGGCAGCATTTCTGTCCATGGCAGTTATCTGACCAGCCATTCTTTTTGGGTGGTGGGTGCCTTTGGCACTCCAGCTTGTCTTTCTACTCATAAAGTTTTTACATCACTTCCCTGTGAGATGTCTGTTCATTTCTTCACCTAAAAGGTTGACGCCATTAGATGTGCATTTACTCCTTCAGACTTCATAGGCTGTGCTTCTGTTAAGATAGCAAGAAGATCATCCTCTCCTTAGATGGTGTCTTGTAATCCTTATTGGAAATTGGCATGTGGCTTTCCTCTAATCTTTGGATAAGAGCTACTGTTTTGTTTCTAGTGAGAAAAAAAAGCAAAAGGAAGTTGTATCCCAGCAGTGTGAAACTTTAGTAAGACTTGCAACAAGTAGTAACCAGGCAGAAGCCAATTAGGTGAATTATTATTGACAAAGCTAATTCATTCTTTTCAATAAGCACTGTTTGATTAGTTATTGTCTAACTTAACTTCTAAGGATCTCCCTAAACATTTCATTCACAAACCTTCAGGGTCTACTACAGTAGCTTCCCTCAAATACCTGAGTACTATGCAAGTCCCAGTCCTCCAGCCTTTGACAACATCTCTCATCAGTCTGCCCTCACCCCATCTGTGGCCATCTGATTGCATCAGGTGTTCTGTGGCAGGGTAGCAATGCTTAACAACTGTTAACTTCTTCTACCAGTTGATAGTACAGCCTGTGAGAGATGTACATATTTAACAAACAGGGAGACAATCCATTCACATCAACCTACTATTGTTAAGCATCATACGTCCACAATACCACATCAACCACAGTACACTACTAGAACAGTAGCATATGCCTACTAAGTCTGCTTTCACACAGGGACATTTCTTAGTCATTTAGACCCCTCACTCACCAGACTGGACAAGAACAGGGTCATTGGAAATTGCTTGTATGGCACCAGGATGTTACAACGGCCCAAGGTCCCTTAAGCCAGACAGATATGACTATAACCTAGTGGTGGCCCATGTGGGAGTGAATGCCCAGAGGCTCTCCACCCAAAGGGGCATGCAAAGAGAAGAGACATGATTGTACTTACTATGCATGTATTAGAAACAGGTATCACCTCCCCCCCACCACACACACACACACACACACACACACACACACACACACACACACACACACACACACACACACACACACACACACCAAATAAGACTATCTTTAGGGACTTCTCCAAGGCAAACCTACTTTTTACCTTGTAGAAGACCTATGCAAAATTCTCATCAATCCCCTAAACATGGACCCAAATGAGAGGGCTGCAGCATTTACCTCTGACTTCTACCAGCACCTGAACAGTTGCATAGGAAAATCAAATATATTGGAAAATACAGGAATGAGCCTCTCTGGTGGAACTCATGTGTTAATAAAGTGTACAACAAAAGAAGGAAAATAATTAAAAGCTGCAATGAATTCCCAGTCTCCCTACCTCAAGACTACACTAAAATATGCCAGCAAGGAACTTTAAAATATTATTAGAAAATGTAAGCACAGCATGAGCTTAAGGATGCTACAGACTCCAATGCAAACTACAAAACATTCTTCAGTTATGTCAGAAAATAATGTCCTGTTACACTGAACTCATCCATCATAATTTCACCCATTTTGACCCCAAGGATATAGATAAAATATTAGCAGACAAATTTAGTGCCAACTTTACCCCTCCTACCAACATTGTTGCCCACACACTCCCTGAGAATTTAGTTTCCCCCGAAATCACTTTGGGACAAGTCTTAGAATCCTTGTCAAAAGCTAAAAAAATAATTCCATGGGACCAGATCATACACCAGCTGCATTCTCATCAGTACCAAGTATGAATGGTCTGAGCCTCTACTTAAACTGTTCAGCTTCAGCCTCTCTGCAGGATTTGTTTCTGATGCCTGGAGAACTGCTACTGTGACTCCCCTACTCAAGGATGGTCCTTCTACAGACCTGGGCAATTAAAGATCCATCAGCCTCACTACCCTCATATGCAAAGCCATGGAACATAGCAAAGCAGAACATATTTATGTAGGTATTGGCAGCCTAACAGATTTACATCTCAGTCAGTTTTGTTTTGTGGAAGAAAGGTCCTGTTTCCTCAACCTAGTAAGCTTCTTTGAAAAGATTACAGGACAGTCGTCATTTTGTGCACACTGCTTATCTTGACTTAACCAAGGCTTTTGATACTATCCACCATGCTGGTATTATTGAAAATGTAGACAAGATTAATGTAAATGCCTACATTATCCACTGGATTGCAAAATGGCTATCCAATATATCCCAAGTTGTGATAGTTCCTGTTTCCCCTTATGAATGTAAAATTGGAACTACTGGGGTTCCACAGGGATCTGTTCAACCCCCTCTCATGTTTGGCATTTATTTTGTAGATATCCAAGCCAACACCCCAGAAGTGTGGTTGACCAAGTTTTCTTATGTCTTCAAACTAGGCACTGTTGTCCACTCATTCAGCGATACAAAACAGCTCCAGCAAGGTTTGCAATATGAGCATATATGGTATATCAATAGTCTGAAACTTAATGTAAACAGTGCAGGATAGTAGTATTTAGCAGAAATGTTGCTCCCAACTCATATGTTACAAATAGTACTCCTCTTCAGACATGTCATAAGAGACCTAGACACTTATTTCAATAATACTCTCTCTCTCTCTCTCTCTTTCTGTCGTTAATTTGATTGTCATGTTTTCACCATAGTCAAGAAACCCTTCCATATGGCTCAGTTGATTTGCAAGGGTGTTTCTTCAAGATCCAAAGAAGTTATCCTACCACTGTACACCTCCCTTGTCAGACACACCATTGAATATAATGCCCTCTTTGGTATGTACGAATCCAAGCATACTGCTCAACTGGAAAGACCCCAAAGATTTCTAACTAAGAAAATTAAAGGTCTCACATCTTTTAACTACCTCAATAGATTAGCATGACTCTCCTTATATTCAGTAACCTGTACTTGCTGCGAGGTGGTCTAGGTATTGCTTTGCAAGACATGAAAGACCCAGTCTCATTTGACTTCCTATTTCTTTGCAAAGCTAGTGGCTCTACAAACACCTGCACTAAGGACATAAATTTACACCAACAAATAAACAAGACTCACAGGAGAAATCGCTTCCTAACTCAACATAGTCCTAACCTATGGAATTAATTCCCACTGCAGCTCATACAAAGTACAACTTTAGTTCCTTTAAGGCTAGTCTTGATGACTGGATGAGTAGGCACAAATTTGCACCAGGGTAATATGTACAGCCCTGCTCGATTTGGAAGGTGAGCACTACTCAGTGCTTGAGTCTTGTTAAAGGTGTACATGGCTTGGCATCTTATGGTCCCAGTGATTGCTTGCCTAGTATGTTCCATTATTCTAAGTAACATTACTGTGGATGTTTGCAGGGTTTTCCTTATATTGTAGTTTTACTTAATACAAATAATGGGTCTACTTTAAGAGCTTGAAAGCTGAAAAACCTGAGTCCGAATAGTGCGGCATGTAAAAAGCGAACCGCAAATATGTCGAACGAATGAAAATGCGAAAGTGGAAATATTGAAATTGCATAGTTGGCCCATCTGCAGTATAGCTCCGTAAGGTAAGTAGGAGATAGTTATGGCCCTTAGGGTTAGGGGGGGGTTAAGGATAGTGCATAGATAGTTGTGTATGTGGGGTTAGTGTAGGGTTAGCAGTAGGGTTTTGGTGCTTTAATTTAGGGTTAGAAGTAGGGTTTTGGTTAGTGTATGTATTTTTTTTGTTTATTGTGTTTGGGTAGGTAGTGTGTTGCGGGTGGTGGGTTGGCCGACTATGATGGTTTGCAGTTTTAAATTTCCCACTTTAATATGTTCGATGTATTTGCGGTTCGCTCTTTATGTGTCGTGCTATTCGGATTTGGGTTTTTCATGTTTCGAGTGGATAAAGTAGACCCCAAATAATTGATGGTAAAATCTAAAGCTCAAGAACAGTTACAAGATAACTAGTAGACAAGTCAGTGCTGTGTTCATTTGTCACTTCTTAGTGTTATCTCACACTGTAACTAAGCTATTTTAGTGACCTGGTCTATGGGCCTTTGTAAATAAGTTAACTTTTGTGTATGTCACTTGTGGTTCCTTTGCTGACAGAAAAAATGCTGTCATTGATATCTTAAAATGTAAGGTGTACACAGTGTTCTTAATAAAATAAAAAAGTCAAAGGCATATGTAGTGATTTTGGAATAAGTTAAGTTGAGAAAAAAACTCATACAGAAGTTCTTATAATTTTGAAAGAAATGAGGATGTTCTCAGTCACAGCTGCTGTATTTCCAAAATACAAATACATACTGGAATTTGTTATTGCCCAAACACAACAGATATCAATGTTTCCCAAGGGTTTAGTGATGCAGCAGAGGGCATGGGGAAGATGAATTAATCCTTCATTATTGGAAAGGACTTCGGTGTTATAGTAAACACCCTAGCTAGATAAATTATCCAGTGGGCAGGTCCCAACTGGTACATCATAGGAGTAGAGTGAAATGTTGGTTATAAGAATTTATGTTAGCAAATCCCTGGAGAGACCACAGAAATATACTTCACTGCTCCTACCATGGGAATTCCACTAGGATAGGTTACTTCCTTCTTTGTTCTAGACTACTGAATTTGGTGCAGCACGTCTCTTTTCAATACTCAGTGTTATCAGATCACAGGATGGTCTGTCTTAACAGCCTTGCACTTTTATAGCAAGCTTCACAACTGGATACAGCAGTTCTAGGTAGCTCATAGAAACTGGAATGCGAAGATTTGTTGCTAAATGGAACACAATTAAGTTTATTTTGAGGCCATTCATTACAAAGCTAGGAAAAGAAAGATAAGCACAAACATTCCAGTCTGTAAAACAATTACAGGATAAGGCTGCATCTTGAGGATAAATACTTCATACACAATCTCACAGATAATGTGGTCACAAAAGAATGTAGAGGCATGTGCCACAATATTATTCAGGAAAGAATGGGAAAGAAGAAAAAGTTTTAATATTAAATCCCCAAATCTGTTAGCAGATTGATTGAGGGTGAGAGGAAACTAATAATAGTGCAGTGTATAACTGCAGATCTGGCTGTGTGGGAGAATAGCCTAACTTAATACAACCTCCTGAGGATTCTGACAGTCAGGCCATAATGGCGTATTCACACCAGGAAGGCTTCAGTGTCTGTGAGGGATTGGATGGTGGCCCCCTACCTCCTCCTTTGCCATGTCTAGTAGTCTCGATGTCCCATTCAGATGTTGCTGTGCTATGGTCTCACCAATGCTGTCCTGTGTAACCATGACCTGCATCCCATTCACCATAGATGTCCTTCCTTAATATGACTCACTTTTCTCAGTCTTCACTCCATCCAGGAGAATCAGGCCATGTTGTCCAAGTGGCTCTTGGGATATTTCATTCTCCAGCCATAACACTGTGATGTTTCCATTCATTCATTAACTGTGGATATAGAAGTAGTTAGGGATGTGTAGAGGGAGTCTTTTCCAAAGAATGGGGATATGTTGCGTTACTTGTCACTCATGTCAGCATGTCTTTTTTTATGTGTAGATTAATGTTGCTATCTGCGACATCTCAAGTTTGGAAGAGCTGAAGAAGATCCAAAAGGAAAAGGTTTTCCATAGCAGAGAGCATCAGGCAGAAACCACCACACAAAAGCCTGTATGACATGGAATATAATGAGATGGCTTTTAGTCTGTCCGGGTAGCTTAGGGAACCCAGTTCAATCATTTTCTCAGGAGTTTCTGAGTAATCTCTGTAAGGGGGCACTGTATTCAGTGATAGGCATAATTTGGGGGTTGTATGAGGAACTAAGACCTCCTTAGTCCTACAGAAGATGCAAAAAAATGAACAATGATGAAATAACCAGCAGTGTACATAACTTTTAATTGAAAAATACCATAAAGTTAACTGCTTTTATCATTTATTCTTATGGTCTTCCTCAAAATCTAATAGAAAACTTTTCAAAAATATTTAAACAGTAGTACAAATCTGATGCTCATAGAGCATGTAAACAAAACCTACCAATAAAACTTCAAAGATAACAAAACACCTAATATTTATAATTTCAAAGTAATCAGTTACAATCATAATACATAAAAATAAACTTCAAAGATAACAAAAACACCTAATATTTATAATTTCAAAGTAATCGGTTACAGTCATAATACATAAAAAATAAGTCTTAAATATGTTTATGAAAAATATGTCTAAAATGGATGCAAATTAAATAGTTTTTTAAAACTTTACTGTTTTAAATTTCAAGACACTTTTAACTGAAATGTGCTTGTTTAATCCAGGTTTAACTGCTGCATTAAAAGCTCTCGATATTCAAATAAAGTCTCCCATGCTCCCTTTACTACTGTCAAATACCTTGTCAAAAATAAAAAACAAACATTTTATAAAATACACACAAATGAAGGAATACTTATGTAAAGCATAATCTGAATTTGTTGTTCTAATACCATACATTTTGTCTCTGTGTCACCCCTCAGTCTTAACTACATAAACGTCCATGCATAATAGTCACAAAGCCACATACACTACTGCTCTAGGCTTACAACTGAAGGCATTGGGGCATGCAGTGCATTTCTGGTATCCTTCAGTACAGATGTATGGACAGTCAATATATTTATAATAACTGCAGTGGTTACACTTAGTCATCCTCCTGTTGTTTTGGTGAGGGAACCTGCAGGTCACCATTATCAAACATTTGTTTCATACTTTTCCCTTTTCTATGGACAGTCAGGAGTATTTCCCTTATTTTTCCTTAATTTCATCAGAAAATGACATTTGCCATACCTTGTGTTTCCCAAGAAGTCTTGGTATTAGAAAGACAAAAGCACTCAACTTCTTGAGGTGATTTCATTTGGTGCATTTTTGTTCTTTGTTTATCCTCAAGATTTAATAAAATCCATGTAGGCACAATGTAGAGCCTACATAGAATGTTACCATGTTTGTGTACATGGTTCCCCCTCAGCAGTATGCCATGCATATTAATGATGGCATGTTGCTGAGGGACAGCCGATGAACATGGTTATTGAATCAGTGCAGGGAGTAGTATAGTGATAATTGTGTCCGCAGAGGAGTAACAGACTCCCTGCACTGTGGCGGTGTTTTATTCTTATTTAATTTTTTTTTGTTAAAAAAAGCATGTTTGCACACGGCAGAGCACAGCAATGCTAAGTGGCACCCACAGATAAGACAGTAGACACCTGCCAGACATCTGAAAATAGAAACCAGATGTTATTAATTATTTATTTAAATGTGATGTTTAAGGGTATCTAAGCATGTTTGTGTGGTGCAGAGCTCAGTACTGCTTATACATAGTTCAATAGTATATGTGAAGGTATAGCAGATTTCTTAATATCCATTTAGCTAAATGGGTAGAGTGATAGCATAATGTGCAGTAGGTCCAGGGTTTGAATACATGGAAGGGAAATTAGCATTTTATTTTAATATACAAATTTTGCAGACTAATTTAATATATGGTTCCATTGCACTCTGCTAAACTCTGCTAAGACCTGCTAAGACCTGCTAAATGCCACATAAACATGATAACAGCTGCCAATGTTTATGCACTGCTTGGTTGGTTTGTGCACTGCTATGTTCCACTAAGACTATGCTTCTGTGAGTTTTTGCACTTCTCAGCTCAGCTACGCTGGTTTGCCTGGTGCTAAGCAACATGGCGCTTTTTTGAATGTTGCCCAATGATGTGTAAAGGCTGGAGTACAGCCTTTATTAAGCCCAACAGGCAGTAATACAGCAGAATCCATTGAAGTTCTTCCTCTAACAGGTGCTATGGCTGCTGTTGGTGAAGATTCACGCTTTCGGGTGCAGCATTGGAGAAGCCTGGAGTCCAGGATCATGGCTGGACACCTAGTTAAAAAACATGAAGACCGGCTGCTGCAGGGAGGTTTCCAGGGCTCAGAGTGTAAGGTGGAGGCCTGGGACTGGCTGGCCAGAGAGCTCACCAGTGGTACTGGTATCCCCCGCACAGGTGAGCAGTGTCATAACCACCATGATGACTTGAAATGAAGAAAGGGAGAACTCTTGGACATCTGGGTCCAAGAAGCTAGGGCAGGGAATGCCCCACAAGTATGTAAGTAATTTTACCTCTGTTTCACCAATATCTAATCTGAATGTCTGCAAAACTGATATGCATAATGGTGTGCTTCTCTCCCAACAGCTGCAGAAGAGAGGGTTCACAATGACTAGTTGCATCCCAGATGCCTGGCCAGGTTGCTCCTTGAGTGTGGTGAGTATGGATGCATTATAACTGTAGTGAAATAAGCAAGAAAGGGTAAAGCATTAACTGCATGAAAGTATATACAATAATGTCTGCAGTGCAATAAATGTGTAATTAGAGCTGTATTGCATTGTGCAATAAACACATGAAACAATACCAGTAGCTGCATTAAAATATATACAGTAAAGTTTGTAGTGCAATAAATGTGGAATTAGAGCTGTTTTGCAAGAAGTAAATGATGCCAACTGTTCTGCAATAAAACATGAAACAATACCAATACCACCAAGGAAAATGGTGTACATCAGGACTGTGCTGTTGTAATCATTTCAAAAGGGCTGTATGCATTCAGGCTGTAAGGTAAGGTGCTGCAGTCAAGTATAACACTGTAATAGCTGTGGAATGCAAATCTAATGACTGCAAATTGTTTTGTTTAACTCATATAGTATCGTTCAAGGCTGTCTCTAGGCCAATATTGTTCACATAACGCTCTGTCATTCACAAACATCAGGTAATCAAGGTATATGGGTGAGATTGCCCACTCCATGAACTGATATTGTTTGTTGATTTCACAGATATTTTAACCCACTAACAATAAATTGTGTACACCAGCATTGTTTATACTGATATATAGCATGCCTACTATATGCATTATGCCTGTATTTCATGCATGCGTGTTCTACTGTCACTGCAATCTAGTATAACACTGTAGTAGTACTGCCAGGTCATATTCTGGTTCCAGGTAAGCTCTAGGCAAATATCACTCAGTAATCAGCAGTGATTCTGTAGCTCAGTTTATTAAATGCTCTGTGTATAGTGCATTTTGCCTCACATAGACCAGGGTTCGAATCCAGTGCTATGTAGCACTACATATTACAGTAGCAGTCACATAATGCTCACATATTCTCTCTCGACAGGACCTGCAGGTAAATGGGTGAGATAGCCCATATTATGGGTAGATAATTGTGTATTTAGATTACCCAGACTGTTAAAATCATTATCAAAAATGTGAAAAATCAGCATTGTGCAGTCAGAAATAATATGTGTAATCCTGGTATGGTTGTATGCCCGGAGTGTCTGTTAAAAATTGCTGCAGTTGATTAGTACAGTCCATGCAGATATCCCCTGCAGTCACTACTATTGGGTTCTATTCCCATGCCTGGCAACCAAGGCATGACTGCTGTTTAGTGTTTGTACTATACACATACATGTCTCTCAAGTGTCACGATTTCATGTTATGTAATTAATAGTGCATAATCTACCTGTTATAGGAATACCATGGCAATGAGTACCTAGACTGCAAAGTATTACCATTTCAGCCCACAGAACACCTTGGTAGTTATATAGGTCCACCTGATATGTAAGTGTTCTGTGTAGGTGTGCACCTGCAGTTGTTACCATTTGGCTCACAGTGTCCCATGCATATAGTTTGAGAGGTATGCATATGCTACCTCAATTACAGAAGACTTGTACTCACTGTACGCATAAAGAAAATACAGACCCATAGAGTAGATAGCAGTACTGTTGTCAAGGAAGTAAGCAGCAATGTTACTAATGGACTGATTTTCTCTCTCTCTCTACACCCTTTATCTTCATTTATTTATTACTGTTATTCATTGGTTATGGTTTCCTATTAACATATGCTGTTAAATTAACTGTTTTGGGGGTATATGTTTTATTATTATGTATTATAATGGGTGCATATTAACATATCTTGTTAAGTTACCTATTTTGTTGGCCTTATACTGTAACTGTTACTGGCATGTGTTATACTGACTGTTCTGTTGTTTATTGTTGTGTTTCACATAATATGCACTGATATGCAATTGCATTATTTCCAGAGTTCTGCCATGCTGTTATTACTAACAGTGTTTTGTTAATAACTAACCTATACTTATTGCTATACCTCCATTATCACAGCACATTGGGGTAGGCCAGTTCCCAGTGATCTGCCTACCTTACCTCAACTGACCATAGCAGGGGTGGTATGTGGCACATGAGGGGGTAAATACCTTGGATGGGGAGGGTGTTGTGGAATCCAAGTGACTCCAGGCAGCAGCAGTGTAACTCACGTCCCCACCCATGGGACAGTCGACACTGCTCCTTCATTGTGCTGAGGGTGGCTGTGCTGCAGGCTGGGTGCCAGGGTAAGCCTGACTCATTCTATCACATCTAAAACCCAGGCCAGTGGTGCCCCTCCACTGCCTCTGTACCATCTGTGGCATCGGGTGGAACTGCCTCAGGGGACAGGGCCCAGTCTCCCCCTGGGAGCGGTGGCAGAGAGGCTGCAGTCACCCAGGATCAACTGCTAGTCATGGTGTGCAGGATTGTTCACCAGAGCTATGAATGCCTCCTGTGCCAGATTGAAAACATGCTGGCTGACCTGGTGGGGCAGACTTACCCTGGCACCCATCTGCAGCACAGCCACCCTCAGCACAGTGAAGGAGCAGTGTCAATTGTCCCATGGGTGGGGACATGAGTTATACTTCTGCCATCTGGAGTCACTTGGATTCCACAACACCCTCCCCATCCAAGGTGCTTACCCCCCTCATGTGTCACATACCACCCCTGTCTGCTCTATTGTCTGTCTTGTCTGTCTGAAAACACATCCTCTCCTACCCAACTTACCTCCCCAGATGTACCTATGTCCCTTCCCCTACATTCCACTCTCATCTTAAAATAAAAAAAAAAAATAGGCGCCTGTCCCAAAATAAAAAAAAAAATCACCCCATGCATAGCTCTTCATGTCGCACACATGTTCACTGGACACCACTAATCTAGTCTACTTGGTTTGACAACACACTTACGTTGTCCTCACCCTGTCTTTGGGGTTTGAGAGTCCAAATTCATTTACAAAACCTGTCAAAATGCACAGCTGTTGCTGTACAACATATGAATAGCTATGGTTATTTCCTACACCCTTCCTGCACATCCCTAACTGCCTTTCACAATGTTTTTCCCCCTGCTTACCCCCATTTCACCAATTTCCTATCAACCCCTTTTTCTTTTCTTTATATTTGTTTCTCACAGATTTGCGAGGAGCTAAGTGAGCCACTTCGCTTAGCTAAGCGTAAATGAGATTTAAAGATTAAATGTGTTTATGACATTGTTAGACACATACAAAAGAACCACCTCTGCCAAGTTTTGGGCCCAGGCCCCGCTTACCTACAGCCCACTGCCTTAACCCACCACACCACAGAGATCTGACTTAAAACAGGTGTTTCCAGTAAAGCATACTGATTGCCATTTACAGTCATTAGGCATGTAACTGAAATAAAAACTAATGGGAAAAATGGGAATCTACATTGGACTCTGGTCAACAATCAATGACATAATAATGAACATAAGTGAGGCCTGTGATAGCAGGTATATGTGCCCTTTTATCAGCAACTTCTGGAAAGAAACCTGCTAAGGCAGCAATGACAAAGTACATGTACAACTGGGACCCTGGTGCAGACATACAGCTATATAAATCCATGCACACACTGATGGATGTAGAAATGTTTGTCAAAGCCCATATATGTGTACATATATCTTGCAAATACACATGCTTTTGCAGTGACTCAGTAGCACAGTCTGTTAAATGCCTTGTATGTATGCAGTACATTTTGCCACACAATGTTCTGGTTTCAAATCTAGTTTTGTGCTGCAGTTCAATTATATTATTGTGAAGACAGCAAGTAATGACTGAGTCATGCAATCCTAATCTGCACAGGTTACTGCTAGTTAATGAACTGCTACCCAGTTTTGCAAGTCAGAGGCCTGCAGGTAGGGATACACTGCACATATCCGTATAGCCTAACTACATGTTGCCTACTACTCTGTTATTGGCACCATTGCATAACAGATGTACCTTAATCACATGCCTCACTCAGACTTTACAGGGTACCCTTACACTGGTTCTGCCATAACAACACGGCTGACACAGCTGGCAAAGTTACACATACAGCTTGCTGTTCTCAAAAGTGTCCACACTCCTCCCTATGTATGCTAAGCTGCAACAGCAGCTGCAACTTTTGCATACACAGCTGTATATAAAGGTAGCTGCTACAGACCTGCCATACCCCCCAACCTCCTAGAACAAGGGATCAAGACACAGCCATATGTAATGGGGGGGCTAAGGCCCACAGATAGGGACATGTGCAACGGTTTGCCCTACAAAGATAGTAGGTTGATAGACTAACAGGTATTGTATTAGCATGTATATGTATATATATATATATATATATATATATATATATATATATATATATATATATATATATACATACACACATACACACACACACACACACACACACACACACACACACACACACACACACACACACACACACACACAAGTATGACATTTGACACTCAAGTGTGTCTCTTACCTTACCGATCTTAACCCACAATGTTTGCCAGTGAACTGTTGGATGACCACAATGTCATAGGACACTGACCACACATATGAGGCAAAACTGTGGACATACTCCATAAATCTCTGCAGTTAACAGTTATGGTACCTACCCCCTGCGATGCTGTACTCTCCACACCTCAGTAATGTCCATCTTAACAACTAAGAAAGGGGCCCAGCTGTACATGAAGACCTTATATATTGGACTGCGGTGGCATGTCATTGGCCAGTGATAGTGCAATTCAGCTGTTTTGGCTGCAATTAACAATTCTAAACCACAGACTGGTGTAGAGGCAATTACCTGCTAATGAGCAGCACCTTAAAAAGGCAAGCAGCTTCTTATGGGGAACAGGATTGTATGAGACTTAACTCACACGGAGAGTGTATTTTCAAAAGATTACCAGAAGCAAAGTTCAAAAATGGAATATTGCACTCCACCAGGTATGTAATAGATTTCTCCATATAACAGGATGCAGATGGGGGGATGGAGGTATGGGGACTAGAGATTACAACAGTAAGTCTGTCTTACATCTATGGTAATGACATGTCAGTGATACTCTGCTATCCTACACCTATAGGCATGACTCTAAACTGTCCCTGATTTTCAATCACATATCAGTTCTGTCCCTGTCAATCCCTCCTACAATGGTTGGCTGTTTTAGAATAGCTAGTGGATTTCACATAACACATCATGACAATGAGTAAAGGTGTACAGTCCTGTAACATCAAATGATGTACTGTAATTCACTTCCCTCATTCAGTCTCTGTCTCACATACATAGTTCTAACATTTTAAAAGTGTCCCTGAATGTCCTAATGTACTCTGGCTAAGTCCTCATTTCTGTTGACATATGTCCTGCTTGGTTAACAACTATGCCTAACATACCTGTCAACCTCTTACAGCATGGAATAAGGACAAAGCCACAATTTATGGGGGACAAAGGCCCAAACTCAGCAACAGTGTTTAAATATTTGTCAGAGATCCACAAGTCTGTGCGAAACTGACCAAAACTTTGAGGCAAACATCCTGACATTCTGCAAACATCTGTATAGTTGAGAGGTATGATGCCTACAGGGAACATATACTACAGGAGGTTTGCATTGTTTTATGTTATTGTGACACACTGGTGTTGCTGGACTGTCCCCATATAGTTGTTGTAATAGCACACTGTTAATTGTCGGGCAGTGGCCGTATGACATATCAGTGGGAGTTTGCCCATAGGGGACACACCTCAGTAGACTGCACTGCTGGGTATTGAAACATGCAGTAGAATCTGTCATGGCACACAGGAACATACCCCAGTATTGCTACTATCTAGGTGGTATCCACACGCATAGAGTGTTGCCAGACTGTGGGATATGAAATGTGAGGGAGCAGTGGATAGCACAAGCCATTATGGGTGTGCTGGATCTGTACATAGTGGACATCCATGTATCTGGTCCTATAATGTGTTCCCTTTTTGTTGTTTTTCAGGAACCATGTACCACAGGAGACATGCCCCCTTCACAGATGTGAAGAATGAAATAATAGTGGATGGCCTGAAACAGCAGTACTTATCGCATGCGCCATGGAGTTTATCTGATATTAGAGTGTCAGCCAGTGCTCTTAAGGTGGATGACATCAGCAGGCCTTGTAGTGGAGGGCAATGTAGAGGCCATCTGCTAGTCACAAGGCCATAAAATGCATAACCATTGCACAGAGATAGCCCATACGGGATTGTCCATAGTGCTGCATGGGGATATATTTACAACCACAGAGTTGACTGATGTGAGATTAGTACCCTTACCTATCTACTATTACACACTATAGCTTGCAGTACTTTTCATATGTAAAATGGGTTACATTTGTGGTATATGTGATTGCAGGCACAGTACTTGTGGAGTACGCAAAGTAGCCTTGTGTTAGACAGCATGTGTGGCCTGTAGAGTGATATTGCTTGGTACTGTTACTGTATCTAATGTGCTAGGAGTAGGATACCTATCACTATCCCTGCTATGTGTGTACAGTTAGCAGTATGTCCAGGTCCCCTTCATATGTTTGAACTTTTAAAAGTTCAACTTTCATATGGCTGAGACCACATGATCAAACTTTTGAAAGTTCGAACGTTTATAATGGAGATCTTCATACAGCACAGAACAGGAAAACTTCCCTTTTCTGCACTGTAATGCAATCTCGGGGTTGGAATATATAAATAGCAGGGGGTGTGGGGGGTGCAGGTGGGCTTGCCCTCCTGCTAGAACCATTCAGGTAATTTTTTTCTGTTTTTTTTTACTTTTTTATTAGATGTTTAAACTTTCAAAAGTTCAATCATATGGTCTCAGCCATATGAAAGTCGAACTTTTGAGAGTTCGATCATCTGAAGTAGACTCATATGGCCATATGTGGCTGGCTACTGGTAGATAGGCAAACATGTGGCCAGGGACAATATGGCCTGTCCAAGGCATGCATTGAACCATTGTACAGTACAGCACCTGCTCACCTGTCTGTCTACAAGGTGACATTCCACAGGCACAGGGGTCTGTGGGTGAGTGGCTTATGTACTGTCATGGCCTTGGTTTGGTTCCTTTGGGCAACTGTTTTGATGTGTGAGTGCAGATAACCTCAGCATTCTGAGGGTATGTGGGGAAATCTATATACCCCCCACATACACACACATATATATAAAAATGTGTAAAACAGGGATGTCTCTATAAATGTTGCTGTGTGTATGTACAGACATATTTCTATATGGTAGGTCTTTCGGAGGAAGTGGCAACAGAATTGCGCTCAAGTTTGCCAAGTGTAGGAGCATGCCCAGTGGGGCTGTCAGTACTTACAAGGTGACTCCAGGCCAGAGCTACCTGCACTCCAGGCTGGGATTTTGCATGCTATAGACTTCAGCAGCTGCACTAATTTCCAACATAATAATGTAATTGACAGAATCCAAACCTGAGCAGGGAAATCCCAGCACTTCTACAGCACTTCCTGACATTGTCCATGGCATTCCCCGGCTGTGTACTGTAATTAATATGGGACTGGGGTACATAATGTAGCACCACATATAGGGTGACAGTCTGCATACCTCTCACTGCACATGTTTTTTCATAATGTCCAGCATTTCATCCCATACGTCTGGTCTGTTCATCATACATTTATGATGTTCCGGTAAAATGTTGTATAATGCAGTCAGTGAGTAGTCCTAACTACAGACAGACATTTGAGTGCTGGACTTTATATCTTTCAGATATTCTGTTGTGATGCAACCACTTTTATACTAGCCATTTTCTGGGTTAATCAGAGCATCTGAATGTCTGTCTCTAGTTTTGGCCCTTTGTCTAACCATTCTCTCTGGCTTTGTCCAGCTTTCATGCACTAACAGATTGAGGGGTATGATAGTCTGTGGGAACACCACCATACTACTACCTCACATACAAAAGATGTGGATGTTGCCAGATTCAAACCATCAATACCATCACCTATGTTATTGTCCCTAGCCTACTGAGCCGCACAGGCTGCCAGACAGAGATGTGTTATTCATCACACAATCAGCAGCATACAGACATACATTATCACCCCTGTGTTATGTTAGACATAAAATGTGTGGCCAGGTTCTATGTCACAGCCCTAGAATTGGCTGGTTTGCTGATGCATCATTATAGATTTACTGTTATAGCAGTTGTATGGGTACACTGATGTGTTGGGGATGGGGGATGACCAGCCCATGCTCTGCTGGCATAGACAGTTGTGCAACTGTTTGCCATCTCCATTGAATAATGTAATGGATTTTTCAGCCGTGTGGCCTAGTGCATATTATGGAGCACAGACTATTGGACAGAGTACCTGTTGTCCCAAGTGACTGTTAGGACTCTCCAAGTAGCCCAGTAGCCCACTATATTCCCTTGCATACATACAGCAGGTCCATACATATACTGCCATATTTTAATACCCCTTACAAGTGGTGAATAGGTGAGTATCTTACCTTGCAATTGCAGCAATTGACAGACCTGTAGTTCAGGTCTGACTCTGTCTGATGCATGCAGTACACAGCCAATTCATGGTTAGGTACAGGTTGTGTGGGCTGGCTGGCATCATTTTTACTAATATGTATGTGAGTCAGAATAAGGTGTCAGTGCCTAGGGCCCTAGGTTGTCAGTGCATGTGTTATGTATTGTCTCTTGGCCAAGGCCAGGGCATACTGGGCATGCCTACATCTGCCTACAGGGACAACCTCAGGGATTTCCTCCTTGGAATCCCCCTGTGGGTCTGGCTGTGGTGACCTAGGTACTGGTTGGGGCTGTGTATCCCTTCCCTTTGTTGATCCTGCTGCTGCTGTTTTTGCAGGATCATATTGTGTAGCATGGCACATAGTGTGAACATCTGGATACATGTGGCTGCAGAGTACACCAGATATATCAAGGCACTGGAATCGTGACTTCAGCAGCCCAAACACATGCTCTATGATGTTCCTAGTTTGTGCATGTGCCTCATTATGGCTTTCTTCCATGGGTGTGTGTGCATTTCTGATGGGTATCATCATCCATGGTTCCAGTGCAAAGCCAGCATTCCACCAGTAAGTGGCCATGTTGGATGTCCCCCCTAGCAAACATCTGGTACAGCTGTGATGCATGCCAGATATGCGAGTCATGATAACTGCCAGGGCTGCCAGCACACACATTCATGATAATGCTCTGGGCATTGTATATGACCTGGCAGTTGATGGAGTGATGTCCCTTGCAGTTGATGTAGATTCTACCCTCCTCACCAAGTGGTGCCTTGATGTGTACGTGAGTGCATTCAATGGTGCCCATAACCTCAGTGTAGTGTGCTACATGGTAGAAGTGTTGTATACTGCTGGCCCTCACCTCAGGTGTGAGGGGAAAATAAACGTGTTCACTGGCATGTGGTAGCATGGGATCCAGAAACTGGTGGAGTACCCTGGATGCTGATGCCTGTGAGACCCCCATCATGTCCCCAGTTGGTCTTTGGAAAGTACCTGTAGCTAGTATCCTAAAAGCTACACATACCTTTGTTTACATTGGGATGGGTTCTCCTCTATTAGCTCTGGGTCTGATTTCAGGTCAGCAGAGCTCAGTGAGTTCTTGTAGTATATCTCTGTACATCCTGTAGTGCTCTACAATCTCCAGCTCATGTAGCTCCTGGAAAGTTACCCTGGGACTGAACACCCTTCTCCTTCTCAGTCTAGGCCTATGGTCAGCAGCAGCACTGACCTCGGCATCTAGCACATACATATGTAGCAGACCTGCAGCAGCCCCTAGCATTCCTTCAGTTAAAACTCTGAAGTCTGTACTCCATTGGTGCAGAGTATGGGGGTGAAATCATATTGTAGGGTGTATGCATCCTTTAAAGTGCTCTGCTGTAGGTGCAGCCTTTGTGATTGGCTACCTATGATGCATTCCACCTGCCAAGTACATCATTAAGGACTGTTAATGGCCCTAGTTTAGGTGAAACAGAGGTCATCAGTAATTAAGATATCATTGCCTTTCTCAGTCAATTTTTTTTTTCTTGGACAGCCTTCCTCGCTCAGCACTGTGGCTCACCGGTCAAACATGTGCAGCGAAAGCAACCAGTGCTCAGCACTCAGTGTACATGTCCCCATGAAAGGTCACACTCAGCATGGAGGCACTTCGTGCAAACATGCTTAGACATGATGAAATACATGCCCCATAGGTAAACAAAGCTTAGCAGACACTGTACACACTCCCTGTTCAGCAGAGTGCTGTGCCATGCAAAGAGGCACCATTGAGCTACAAGGAGCTAACAAGTCCTCAGACACCCCCCCTTTGATGTCAGCTACCTCTTCTGTGGACACCAACATGGTTCTGTGCCTACACAGATGGGATCTGTGGATGTGGATACCCATTTATGCTATTCAGTAACCCCAGCTCATTTGCATAGGGATCCATGCACACAACCAGGAAACAACACGGTTACAGGCCCTGCCTCCTTAGCAACAGAACCATTTCACCATTGTAGATATTCCATGCAGGGTCCTATAATACGTTACTGTCACTTACTAATAATGACCTCTTCATTCAGACTTCCCTTCTCCTCAGTCACCCCTCCCAGATACTTGAAGGTATTTACCTGTTCTACTATCTTCCATTCTATCTCAATTCTCAGCTTCTTCTGATTTCCCAGATTTGCTGCCATTACTACTGTCTTATCTGTGCTTAATTTCATATCATATGCCTTCAGTTTTGCACTTAATTTATCTATCCTTTGCTGAGGTTCATGCTCAGAGTTCACCTATAATGCCACATCATCTGCATACAGCAACTTTGTTGATCTGTCCCCTCTAACCTATTTGCTAATGTAGTCCATCATCAGTATGAACAGCAGTAGGCTCAGAGCTAAGCCCTGGTGTACACTCACTCCCACTGGGAACTCCTCTGTGAGACCGAACACTCTTTGTACTTGAGTCATTGGGCCCCTGTACATAGCCTACACTAATTCTACCAATGTTTCTGGGACTTCAAACCACCACAGTACTGCCTAGATCAGCTTTCTTGGGACATTGTCATATGTTTTCTCCAAGTCTATGAATGCCCAGTTGGAGTCTTTCCTCATCTCTAATTTCTTCTTAACTATCTGTCTCACTGCAAACATTGGGAAAGTTGTGTTGCATCCTGATATGAATCCAAACTGCTTATCTCCCATCTTACACAGATTTAAAATAAGGGTCAGAATAGCCCTTAATTGTTATAATATCCAAGATGTCCATTTGTTATAATCAGATTTATATGCAAACTTTAAAAAGGATGTTGTGTTTTCAATGTAATTTAAAAATTCAATCAACTCATCTAATTTCCAGTCCCATAAAATGAAAATATGATCAAGAAATTAGCTGCAGCTATATGAATTTCTAGAATATTTTCAATACAATACATCGGTATTTTCCAATAGGGTCAAAACAATATTTGTTTAAAGCAGAGTGCACATTACACCCATAACTACTCCACTGAAGTGGTAAAAAATACTCACCTTCAAGGTAAAAAGTTGTTAAATAATACCAACTCCATAAATTTATGCAAAAGACAACTTTCTTTGTTGGTTAAAACAATAAATTGACTAATAAAAGCTAAGAAACTTTTAAGACCTACAAAATAAGGAATCATTATAAATAACTTTTAACATCAATTTGTAATCAAAATTAATTCTTCCTTAAAAGGAACTGTTGAAAGAATTTTCAAAAAAAATGACAAGACTCTTTCAAAATGTGTAAGTCGTAAGTTTCAAGTGATTGTACTTCACAATAGGCTCAGTTTTTGATCCTCCAATGACAACTATAGATTACATCGGTGGATCAGAGGCATTTTTATCAACTGTAGGAAATTCAAAGATTTTTGAAATTACCATCTTCTTAATCTCCAAAAGAAATAATCATCCTTAGACAATACACCTTGCATCAACAAATCAAGGTAATGATAACCAATTTTAGCATATGCTATATGAATTTCATTAAGGGATACATTTTTATAATTCTCATCATTCAAAAAGAGATTAAGCATTCTGTCACTATAACTGATAACATCCATGAGCACTGTGATGTCCCCACTCTGGAACAGTAATCAAGGAGCCTGAATCCTCACCACTGACACTGGAGAGGGACATTCACTTGGAATATAAAATGGATAAACTCAGTATTTCCATATGCAAACCTCTCTGCATCAAGCACAATTTCCGTTAAGAGCACACAGGGAACACAGTCAGCCCAGGGTCTGAATTTATTTATAGCTGTCTCCCTCCAAGGCCCCAATAAGGCTCTCTACTAGCACAACTATACGGTTAAGCCCTCAGCCGAGTGTCCAAGTCAGGTCCTCCAACACCCTCTCTGTGAAACAAGTAGCTGTCACACACACTCTTTGAGATTTAGTTTTCACATACACACACACACACACACACACACACACACACACACACACACACACACACACACACACACACACACACACACACACACACTCACACACACACACACACACACACCGGGGAAAGGCTGGCACAGATTACCCACTGTGCCCCCTTTGGCCCAGAGTATAAGGTATTTATCACTGCCACCAGTCAGTTACTATAAGTCTCTTAAAAGGGTATACAATTGTACTGAGTGAAGTTAATATTAATGCAAATGGTAATGTTGACCAAACAGCAAGGCTTTCAGGAGTGGCCAAAGTTTTCACCAAATAAATATGTTCAAATACTCGCAAAGCTTAAATATATTCTAAAAGGACCAGACACAATGGAAAATGCAAATATATTTAATAATAAATAATAAAAGAACAAGAAAATATTAAATATTGATTTACAGTAAACACCACATGGTTATAGAAAAACAGTATTGATTTACAGTAAACACCAGAGTTTCATTCACAGGGAATATTAAAAATAACACAGATGAAAAGTTTGACATGGTTATAGAAAAACAGTATTCAGCTAGTCTCACTATCTATTACTGATTGACTAAAAGAACCACTGTTCCTACTTACTGAATAGAGCAAGACAATATGGGTGAGTAGTCCTTGTTGTTAGATCTAAGACAGAATACAGAATGCTGTTGAGACTTCCATCTCCTCTAACATTAAAACATTATTTCTGTACAGAATGACATGACATACATCTGGTTATCTGGCTCTTTTTCACTCACTATCTCCCATCACTAGAAGCTACCAAGATTTAGCACCTATGTGCCACAATACACACAGACAGAGCTTTGCTCAGATGTGGTGCATCTGCTGGAAGTCATAAAACCAAAAAAAAAATGTCACTCTTCCTAGAGGAGCTAGAACCGGTTCTCTAGCACAGAGATTGTGTCTCTGGCACCATTCAAAACTGTGGGATAACATCTTTATGGCTTAACCCATAAAGTAATTTAATTTCAACAATATTTTGCAAAGTCAGGTGGATTAAGATTAACCTCTTCACTGCCACTATATTCTGTTACAATGTGTACATTCAAACAGTTACAATAATGCATGCACATCTCTTTTCCTTCCATCAGGACACACCATTGATACATTTTAACACAAGCAAACCTCACAAATACATTTTCAGTACAAGCACCTGTACAAATCAGTTTGATATACAAATGACATGTAATTATTTACAAAATTCCCTTTAGCCATGAAGGCATATATTACAAATCCACTGCCCTATTTCTCCGGGCATGGCTGGCAGTACCTCCTATCATCACAGATACTATGAAAATATGAAACAAAATAATGTCGATAGACTCAATGAAAACTTGTTTTGTATAATGTGGATTGTCTGGAATGAAAGAATGAATGAGATAAAATATAATGGGAAATGGGTACTGTCAGAAATTTTGAAGTAAATAAAATTTTGGTTGTGGAAAAAAAGAGTGGGGGAATTGAAAATGTAAAAAAATTGAAAAAATGTTAGGCAATTGTAAATAATTGTAAATGAGCTATAAAATTTATATATAGAATATATGTATTGTATACTATGAATTTTAATAAAAGACTACTATTCTTTTTGATAGATGCCATAGGAACATTTACATCCTCCAACTCTTGCAGATGGGGCCTCAGTGTAGCACAATGAGGAAAGAAAGGGCCACCTTGAAGTCTAAGTACTACTGTTGATTGAGCATAAAGTTTCCCTGTTTTTTTATCTGCATCGTGGTGTTCGTGTTATCTTCTTTTTTTGTCTCAGTGTAGCACATCATCTGAAGCATGAAAGACTTAGGAGTGCAACAACCCCCCCCCCATGCTGCACAGCAATGGCAGCAATCCATATTCTTCGTGTGTGAATACAACCCACAGCCTTCTGCACCAAAGGCAACTGTGCTACCTTTATTCACCACTTGCACACATATTCTGCCTATAGAAACATACTTCCTGTTAAAACTGTCATCAGTTTGGGAAGAAAATATTTTATTAAGCTGCATTCCTTCTAGTGGGTCTTCAAACCACGATTTAAGAAGCTGCCATGACTAGTGTGCATTTTTCAAAATCACTATAAGAGTCATGTTTGGCCATCTGAGAAGTGAAAACCCTAACTGTTGACTGCTGCATCAGTTAAGAGTTACATTCATTTTGAAAATACATCCCTACCTGTACAGTACAGATTATGTAGTCATAAAGAAATGCCACTAGATCATAAAATGCTGTATAAAATAAAACACATTAAGTGCTTTTGTCCCTGGTATATAGGACTTCAAAATATATTTAGACAACTTAATCTTCTTTTTATACAATAAGCCCCTCACCTTCACATTTGATTGATAGCTCTTCCTAAAATCAGCAGTCTATGTAAATCTACTGCTGTTAACTGTAATTAAAAATAAAAATTCCAGGTCAATAGGCTTCTGGATTAACCTAATACAAAATGATAACAAGTACCTAACATAGCTTAAATCTGTGAATATATGTATACAGATAAAGATTACACTTCCCATAAATTGATAAAACAATGTATTAGTATGAATTCTAATGATTATACTGACAAAATGTTAACATTTTATATAGGGATACATATGAAGAAGGAAGAGCTTTATTTTATGCAGCATTTTTGGTTAATAAACTTCTGGATTGGTTTGCTCTTGACGATCTACTGGCGTTTCTTTGATTCATTTCCCCTACCCCATCTTCCACTCCTTTAACTCTTCTGTGATTTCCTCTTTCCTACCCCCTGCCCCTTCCCCCTTTTCTTTTTGTCCTACTTTACCCTATCATCCTTTTCTCCCCTCCTCTAATGACACAGCTGCCTGCATAGCCGGCGTTAGGCATAGGCCAACTAGGTGGCCGTCTAGGGCACTGCTCTAGCAGGCGCACTTTTCCAGTATTTATTTGGTGTAGGTAGACCAGGATGGGAGCACCAGGTGGTGTGGTGGGGGCACCAAGGAGCCCTTTTTCCTAAGGCACCAGTTGATCTAAGGCCGCTCCTGGCTGCCTGATTTATTAAATCGTAACCACAAATATTAAGCTCCCCAATTTCTCTCTTCTAATTAGCTGCTAGTCTTACTAATGTACATTTAAGCTAACCTTTACTTTCTTTTAATCATTTTTTACAAAGATCTACCTGCAGTCTACCTAAAAATCTTTGTAGATGTCCTTTCTAACTAGACTACTAGACTTTCTTTATAATTAATGCAATCAGTCTACCAAAACTGTAATTAGATAAACTAACTGAACTATCTTATTTATCTCTGTATTTCTTGGTTGCAAATTTACTCCTGTAAATGAAATTCAGTAGCCTATATGTCAATAGCGCAGGTCTATATTGAATCACCAAATGCTTAGAAAAGCCAATGCTGATTCATCAACCCCATTTTAGCAAAAGCTTACAATCTTGAACACTCAGAACAGCGATTTTTTTCCCAGGGAAAATAATCGCTGTTCCGAGAAGCACACACAGAAAACACACGCACACCACAAACTATTTCTAATGTGGGGGGGTTTCGCCCCTCACACCTCCCGATGTGGGGGGCTTTGCCCCCCCCTACTTAAACAGGTGGCCAAGCAATTTCTTTCCCAGGGAAATAATTTGCTTATATGGCGCTTCAGTATTTTGCCATTTTGTGCTATAAAGTTTGATCTAGACGCATTTGATCAGCTAATAGGGAACCAATAGCGCTACCTTGTAACTTTCTAAGCTTTACACCTGCATGTAAATGCAATGACCACTGTACTTAGATTTTGTCAAATGTTTTTACTTTATATATTTCTACCCAGGCCTCCACTGAAAAATGGATTCCTGACCCAGTCGGACTTTCCCGGTCAACAAGAGTCAAATAAATAAATCTGAGTTTTCACTGGTGGTGAATTCCGATTATGTAGTTACACATATACTGTTAGCCCCTTTATTGAACATACCTTATTTCCATGCATACACTGCCTCCCACTAGTGTCTGTGATTTAGTGTGGTTTGTTCATATGATCCCATCAATGAGTTGCTTACTTTATAGTCAGGCCTTCACAAAACAAGGAAATACTCTGGTCTCACTGAGGGGTATGCAATTGTCTGCCCTGCAAAACCTGATAGTTCAGTAAAATATGTCATGTTTGGCCATCTGAGAAGTGAAAACCCTAACTGCTGACTGCTGCATCAGTTAAGAGTTACATTCATTTTGAAAATACATCCCTACCTGTTTCCATGTTTTAATTATGCTAACGGAACCCTTAAATATGAAGTAAAAGGTAAACAGTAATTAAACAGAGCTTTACTTTGCAGTCTCTGCAGAGAAACATTAAACATTTTGTATCCTCACTGCTGCAGTGTTTTGTGAAATAGTTTTCTTATGAGGGGATAATTTTCTATAAAGATGCACTCTTATAGTGATTTTGAAAAATGCAGACTAGTCATGGCAGCTTCTTAAATCATGGTTTGAAGACCCACTAGAAGGAATGCAGCTTAATAAAATATTTTCTTCCCAAACTGATGACAGTTTTAACAGGAAGTATGTTTCTATAGGCAGAATATGTGTGCAAGATTTAAGAAATAAGTATGCTCAAAAAATAAAATCTATATCTATATAGGATCTATGTAATTTTGTCAACATGCAGCTCCATCAAGCAGCAGCTCCCTGGAAAATGAATGAAACTTCCAATCACACTTTCTAGAACACAGGTTTGATAATAAATTTCTCATAGTCTACAAGTTCGGTTGATTGTTTCTGCTTGTTGAGTTGCAGGTTTGATTTACCATGAATCAAATAAAAAACTATGGACTCCATATGTGTGTGTATATATACGTTTCTGCAGGGAGGCTTGATACAGTGGGGTCAGGAAATTAACTTTTTCCCACTGTAGTGTGATCTTGGAGATGGTATATTTAATTTACGGGGGTGGGGGGCTTTCCCCCTTGCAGAAACATAGTAAAAAGTGTGTTTGGTAGTTTGGTGTCATTATATGTGGAGGGGATGTTATTTTCTTGTGATTTGTAGTGTTAGATGTTATGAAATTCAGTGTTATGGGTTTTAGATGTTTTGGGTTTTAGATGTTCTGGTCTCAGTGTTATGTAATTAGATGTTATGGGTTTTAGATGTTTTGAAGACCCATATATATATATATATATATATATAATCTTAGTGGCACCATGACTACTGAGCCTGGGATAACTGGTTTGTGGTCATGCTCTGCCTGCTGCTTTTATGTTCATATTAAAGGGTGTGGTGTGGAAGGAAATTGCAGAGTTCCTGAGACATACAGAGCGGGCAGATAAATTAGAAAGAAGTTCTCCAATCAACTAATGGTGAGAAAGTGCATCTTGGGGTATATAATGATCAAAACCTATGAAGAAGGTCAGAATCCAGATTTCCTGACCTCAGGGTTTAAATAGCACTCTTAAGAGATGTCTCCAGGGTGCCACATTTGAAGAACAAAGGCAGACTGGAAAGTATCACTAAAAACTGGCATACAATTAGATGCTGTTGCTCTGCAAAAAGAAACTGATGTTGAAAAACCTGTCAAAGTGATATGGAGTCTTTAAGCAAATATATTTTGTAAGTATTGTTTGGTTTAGTGACCAGTTTTGGAGAAAATACTGTGTATACTGGTATACTGAAATTTCTGAGTTTTAACTTTGGAAAATGAAATCTAGAAGTACATTAATAGCTGTGTTTCTTTTACGTTACTCCCCATTTTGTGTTTTCCTTTGTAATTTAACCTCCATTTAAAAAATTGAAAGCTGGTTCCAAAGGCTGTTGTAATTACAAGCATTGCTATATACTATATTGGTGGCTGTAGCAGAGAGAAAAGCAGTCTTATTATAAACTGAGAATTTTAAGCTAACTGAAAGTGCTCTGCCTGAATTGTTTCTCCCACCACAAAAAGCAATATAGCCTCCTGAGTGACATGCTATGGTTTAAAGTGATACATATTAACTCAGTCCCTCCAGTACAGGTATTTTGAGTGTGTACTTTAACTCCTAGTGGGTGTGGCTTAAGCCTTTAAAAAATGACATTATCACCTTAAAGTTCTAACAAATACTCACTGACAGAGGTCAGATATCAATATAGTTTTGTTTTTCATCATGTGTGCTTCAAGATAAAATATTCTGATACCTTGTATGTAGCATGATTTTGGAATTAATAATAAAAATAAGAACAAGCAATATTTGGCGCGTAGATGTGCAGTAGGAGATAACTGCAGAAATACCTGGAGGTGCACTTGGCTGCAATGAGTTAACTGAACAACTATCCTGCAGTATTGGCTCTTCTCAGTCCATGTGGTAAACTATGTCAGAAGTATAAAAGCTCCTGTGGCTACACAAGGATTTGTTCTAGGAAATGGGTTTTCATGACAGTGAAAAGGATTACGTTGAGAAGATATTTCCTGTTGCTGAGATTGTTCTGTAAAGTTAAAAGCTTCAATGTTCTGAAATAGTGCTGCTGTCTTCTTCACAAAATGGAAAAACTAACTGAGGCTTTAGTGAGCTTGAAGAAGACTCTTCAAGAAAGAATTACAGCCACTGACCAACACCTGCTCCAACTCTCACCACTGGAATCCGCTCTACTAACCTAACCATCCACCTTGCTGGGAGTCACAAACACAGTAGCTCTAGTTACACACATGATGTGATAACTGGCTAAAAATTTCCCCAGTTCAAACTACCTATGGAAGATATGGGGGCAGTGGCATATCTTGAGTTTGTGCTGTCCAGAGCTGTCTTTGAGTTTGCCACCCCTTCCCCCTCACAAAAATCATAGTCTTATGGCCCCCCCATACACAGCCCTCTAACGCCCTCCACCTCCCACCCCACCCCTACCCTGCAGCCATTCCAGTGTTCCATTACTTGGCTATTTCTCCTCATTTACCATAAACACTGTAATGTGTATACTGCTTTATGCTTTACTTCTACAATGACTATTTGGATTTTTATTTTAAATTTTATAGCACAAACACTGACAGACACCTGCTAAACAATAGGAGGAAATTCTCAGGACTGCAGCATCCACCCACTTTAAAGTAACACAGTACAGTATCAGCAATCCATCTACATACTGTGGGAGTAGAACCCACAGCCTTCTGCATCAAAAGCAAGGACACTACCTCTTGTGCTACTAACAATGCAAACAGACTTGATATAAGCAGTACTAAACTCCTTTACCCTGAACCTTTTAGTTCCTTGTAAAATCCACTTGACGCTCAACTATATCTCCCAACTTTGCAACACAATAAACCTGGAAAAAGACAAAGTTTATGGGGGTTGGGCAAAAGCCCAAAACCAGGGACACATTTTTAACATTGCTTGTATAATCTTAAAAAGCTGCTAGAATAAAATGTTTTATGTTTTTCCTGAAGGATAGTTATGCGACCATTCTTAAAGAAGAACGCCCTTTATAACAGTTTATTTTATTAATGTAAATGTGACAAATTAAAAAATTAAAGTAAATTTACAGTCCCAAAAGTGCTGCCTGGGCTGGGAACCCCTCCCCAGATATGCCACTGTATGGGGGAAAGCTCAGTCAGGTCTAGTACCAGAGATGTCTAACTCCTGTAAAGAAAGAGTGTGGGATTAGAACACAGAACTAAGATTTGGCTTTAGATGTAAGGATTAGCTAAATTTGGTACTTAGTCTTTCCAGGAGACTCCAGCTGTTAACATAATAAAAAGAGGGCAGTATGGAGACTGGCACGGAAGGGCTCATACTAAAAAATACTCTCAACAGAGTAAGTGTTGAAAGTGAGGATGATACAGATGAATCTCATACAGAAGAAAAAATGTAAAAGAGGAACTTAAACAGTGTCTTAAGCCTCTTCCATGTATGCCGGAACCATAGTTCAAGAGGAACAAGTGTCCCCTCACTCTGAACAACTGCACACTGTGCTCAGAAACTGCTGTTGGCATAGAGATTACATGGAAGCATTAATGTGTGCTATTTCCAAGGTAACTGCAAGCTCAGCCAGAAAAATATGATTTGAGTAGCAGATTGTCTTTTTCTTGCTACCCAAGCTTGTAGGTAACATGGAAACTCCAGGACATGTGTTGCTAGGGCATGTTAATCAACTTCTTTGCTCAGAAATTCTAGACAAATCCAAAGATTAAATAGGAATGTAGGCTGAAAATTAGGGACAATTTTTAAACATTACTAATTTATTAAAAAACTTAATAGAACAACACATTTTGTATCAATGTGGATTTTCTGAACAATAGAAGTATGAAACTTTCATGTCTAGCATTAGTCTTCTTTCGGCTTTTTCCCAGTTAGGTGTCTCCACAGTGGATCATCTGTCTGCTCATGGCTGGCAGTGGAGTTTTATGGTGTTGAGTTGCCAGCCCAGTGCTCAACTTTCCACAGAAGGCAGACATATGCATGCACTCCCACCTAGGTCCAATTTAGAGTATCCAATCCACCTACAGCATGTCTTTGGGATGCAGGAGGAAACTGGAGCACCCAGAGGAAACCCCATGCGACCACAAGGAGGACATGCAGACTTGGCACAGAAGGCACCCCAGTCGAGGATTGAACTAGAGAACCTCTTGCTGTGAGGGGGCAATGCTAACCGCTGCACCATTGCAGCCGCCCAGTGTCTAGCATTAGTGACTGACTGTAATCCTCAACATACCTTTCAACTTCAAGGCAAAGCCAAAAATAAAGGGGGTAAATGGCCAAAATCTGGAAGATATTTTAAATATTGCTCTTATAAACTTACAACTGTTCAAGAATAATAGGTTTTGCATTAGAATGTTTTTATGAAGGATATAAAGTCTGAAACTCAAATGTCTCATTATTTAGTGAGTAGAATCCTCAATAGTTTGCCAGAAAAACACAAATTCTATGAGGAACAGACCAAAAACATGAAGCTGGACATTTTGCAAAATTCTGGAGAGTATCATCTTGACTGATTTGACAGAAAATCTAAATTTTTACAAGGGACAAGGAAAAGTATGAGGCAAAAGAAGGATGTTCTGCAGAATTTTGGACAATTTGCTTATCTGGTTATTTATTATGCAATACTACTGTAATTTACACACAGTAAATCAAAATAACTCTCAGAAGTTTTGGGCAGGTTTAAATAATCTACTACATCCTGGACAAACTTCAACCCCAATCCCTGCTGCTACTATTGATAAAACCCCTGAAGATGTTTCTGACAGTTTTAATCAATTCTTTACTGAGACAATTCAAGCTCTAGCTAGCCAACTACCTCCTAGCTCCCCTGGTCCTGAAAGTAGCACCCCTAGAAACCTACTCGCATTCAGCTTCCAACCAGTCACCACTTCACTTATCCATACCTTGATCAAAAAATTAAAACCCACTACACTTTGTGCTGATCAACTCCCTGCCGAGTACCTACAAAAATCAGCTGATGCTATTGCTTACTCCGTCTCAATACTAATCAATCAAACCATTGTAGAAGCTAAAATTCTCACCATCTGGAAAATATCCTATGTAATCCCACTTCACAAAGGAGGCAGCTCTACTGAATTCTCCAATTATAGGCCAATAGCTATACTCTCTCTACTTGCAAAGATTATGGAAAAATGTATTCATAGACAACTCATGCACCACCTAATTCAGAATCACCTTATGGCAGACACTCAGCATGGCTTCCGTCCTCATCACAGCACTACTTCAGCCCTCCTAGCCTTTACCAACACCATAAACCATAATCGCAACAATAATTATATATCCTCAGCCCTCTTCTTGGATCTTTCCAAGGCATTCAATATGGTTGATCACCAACTTTTAATCCACACCCTGCAAACATTCTGTCTAGATACTAGAGCCCTTCAATGGTTTCAGTCCTACCTGAATGGTCGACAGCAGGCTGTCCTCTGGCAGAGCAAACTCTCTAACCTTCTACCTAACACCCTTGGAGTACCACAAGGCTCTATACTAGGGCCCTTGCTGTTCTCCATCTTCATTAATGACCTTTATACTGTCATCCCAAAAGTCAGCTGTATCCAATATGCTGATGACTCCACTCTGATTTGCTCGACCACATCTCCAGTAGAGTTATGGTCAGCTACCCAGACCACCTTTAATACAATAGAAAACTGGCTTTCTGAACATTGTCTGATCCTAAATCCCAAAAAAACTAAAATGCTGTTATTTTCACCAACACGTAGGTCTACTGCTTTCACCTTTACCATTAATTTAAATGATGGCACAATAATCTTCCCTGACTCCTCTACAAAACTATTAGGTGTTATCATAGATAATAATCTAAATTTCGACCTGCATGTTAACCAGACTATCAAAACCATCAATAAAAAACTAGGGTCACTTTATACAATAAAAGCCTTCCTAACCCCTCCAGCTAAAATTGCCATAGCTTGCTCTCACCTTCTTTCAACCCTTCTGTATGCATCCCCTCTACTCTCGAATTTAAACAAGACTGTCCTTAACAAACTCTCAGTTTGCTACAACCACATTGCCAGGTTTGCCACTGGGCTGCCATTTAAGACACATCATTGCATCAATCTAAACCAGCTTGGGTGGCTTGAACTACCCAGCTTAAGCCAGTATAACCAAGTGATTATGGCCTATAAAATCCTGTATAATCCGGACAATACTCCTACACTTAAAAATATTATCACCCCCTATAACAATCCTAGACCGCTTCGATCCTCTAACAAACTATTAATTCAGACTAGCAAAATTAATAACACAGCCAGTGACTCTCTCTTTGCAAATTCTGTAAGTAGATCCTGGAACTTTCTTCCAGCTGATATTACCTTACTTTCCACCTTAGGTCAATTTAATACTAGACTCAAACAACATTTGTCACTTAACTGGCTATGTCACTGTATCAAGCCTGGCTAACTCTCTCTAGAATGTGTAAAAATCTGTTAACCATCTTACTATGTAATTTAATTTAATCCTGACTTGTGCTCAGGATTAACTGTAACCTGTGGAACTTGTTTAACTTGCTTACTTATGTAATCTCTGTAAATAGTCTGTTTGTAATATGTAATGCTGGTATTATGTAATGCTGTATCTGCTTACCCTTGGAGCTTTTCTCCCCAGGCCTCCGCTGAAAATGGACATGCATCCAGTCGGACTATCCCGGTCAACAAATGTAAAATAAAATAAAAATAAATAAATAAATTGCTTAATTGTTTATCAGGTAAGTGGGAAAGTATATTGACCCTTTTCAGCCACAACCCAGGACCAAGAGCAATAAAGACAATTTACACAAATGAAATTAGACATTATATTCATGTACCTACTTCACACATACTTTATACAGTTGGGAGGTATGTTCTGAGTGTAAATTAGGATTTCCATAAGTTGAGTACCAAGACAAGCATTGGTTTTCCTGCCCAGCAGCTTGTTTTTGGCAAAGAGGTACAATTCACTTGCACTAGACTGACGTCCAAGATAGTAATGGTGTTGCTGTATTTAACTATTCACTCATTCTCTTAGGCTCACTTTATGCTATTCAGGATCACTATGGGGGTAGGTAGAGATTTCCTGACAAACTATGGGAGTAAGCCATAAAACAGCTTGGATTCATAGATTGATAGATAGTTCAAGCCCACTGAGTCTTATAACCATTCACATTTTGCCAGTACCCTTCTGTAGGCAGCACCTCCTTTCATACCAGTCAAACCAAGAGTAAATTTGTGGGTACTCATCCAGTCACCTAGTTTATGTTTAGGGTAAGGCAGTGAATACCACTGTTTAGCATATAAGGTAACTTTATTCCAAAGGTGTGGGAGGTGCTGACATACCTGCTGGTGAAGATTTAGGTCCGTGGTTCTAATAATGGTACAGATATTAGACTTGCAATAAAACAAGAGGTTAAGGGCAGCTGGGTCTCTAACGCTACAGTAAGCATGGCAGAGATCTCCCCTCAAACGTCTATAAAACATTGAATAAAGGAATAGAACTTCCAACCTATCTTGGCAGCTCAGGGACTTTAGGTCTGTGATCTTTTTGATTAGGAACCTTTGAGGTCTTGCTAGTTGTTTGATATGTTTACTGAGATACATCCCAAAGGGAGCAGTATATTGAATAACTGGCCTGATCAGTGCTTAGTATTACCTCTTTAGACCTTGATGCTATTCCTTTGTCAACTAGTTGGGCTAACTAAAAGGATTTCCTGACAACTGTTGTTACATGATGATCAAAAGAGAGGGAGCTATCAGCCCAAGTATCCAGGTCCCTGATATGGCATGTTGTCTATACAGTGTGATGATAGAAAGGGTTGTCTACCAAAAGTGATGATTCTGCATTTTGCCAAAGGTCTTGGATCTCAGCTTGGAGATCTGAGAAGTAAATACCAAAAAAATTAGATGTCCCAGCACCAAGCCTTGAGGGACACCACTGATCAATATCATACTTATTGGCATCTGCAACATTCACTGTGTCGGCTCTGTCTTTCAGCCAGTTTGCTATCCATCTTACAACATATGGTTTGATTTTTAAACCAAAATGAAAAAGTTCTGCCACTTAGATAAAGCTGGAAAACTATAAAACACCAATAAAATAAATAAAAGTATTACAGCACCACAATTACAAGCAAAAAAACTTTTAATAAAACTTTCGATAAAACACTACAAGTAAATACTTTTCAGTTTCATTTTTCAAATCTCCACCTCTGATATTATTAAAAATAACTTGCAGAATAAAAAAAAAGTTAAAATAATGTGTCATTCTTATCTTTAATGTGTTTATATAATGCATTCATACCTAGCTTTCTACATATTTCAGATAAGTGATCACATATGCATTCCTTTAGTTTCCTATTTGTTTTGCCTATATAGAAGGATTCACGCTGTTGGCATACAGCCATATAGACTATATGCCTAGTGTCACATGTGCCATATCCTGTTATAAAAAAAATGTTTCTTTACTGGGTATATAAAATGTTTATCTGTATAGATGTATCTACAATATTGACAGTTACTACATTTATATGTACCTTATTTGGAACTATTAACTCTGTCTATGGACTGTTCATATTCTTTGTAACATAACCAATTCTTTAAATTACTGGACCTTTTATAAGCAAAAGAAAGTTGCTCTTTTTCTATGTCCTTAAAATAAGATATTTGTTGTACCATAAACCAATACTTTTTATGACCTGTTTCATCATATGGGTATCCCTATCATAGGTCAATACGCATCTTAACTTAGAGCTATTATTGTTGTTATTAAGACTGCCTGTATCTGATAACATTTCTTTCTTATCTGAAAATATAGGTCTTGCTATTCCACTTCTATTACTCTGAATATCTCTCTCTCTATAGCAGTCACACTTTGTTCACTGTAACCCCTATGTACAAAATTTCTAACCATGTTATCCATCTGTGTATTCATATTGGCATCTATCGTATTTAATTTTGCTGTACGCGTCATCTGATTTTTTACTATGTTTTGGAAAATATGTTGCAAATGCATGCTAGTCCTATGAAGATATGTGCTCTTTTTTACATCTTTCTTATATAATGTAGTTTTTATTTTACCTGTTTAAACTTTAATCAACCCGATATCTGGAAATTCAATCTGTATATAAGCCCTGCATTTGAGCGGGTTTCTCCTTGTTTGCACGTCACGTAGCACAGCTTGCTACGCACAACTGTGTACCATAGCTGAATAGATAATTTTGGCAATTTTTCCCTTAGATACAGCTGTAGTACATTAGTGTAGTCCTCATCTTTAGTACATCTCTGATCTAAGGAGTATTGCTAGTGAGCTGTGACCTATTAAACCACCAGCCAAAAACCCTGTCAGAAATACCCATCTACAGAGCATCTCCTAGATCAGTCCAGAAAGCCCCCCCCCCTTTGTGACAACAGTTCTTCAAACCTAGCATTATGGACAGTTGAACTACCCTTATTTGTCCTGCTTGGCTTGTTGATTTGGGTCTTCTGAGGCAGTGTAGCAACTTCCTAATGTACACTGACAATCCTCTACTAATAACTCACTCTAGTACAAAGTTCAAGAGATGTATCTACACCAAGAATCTTAAATCCCTGCTCTCTCGCACTCAAAACAGTAACACTGAAGAGGTTGTCAATTCACTCACCACTAATCACATACATAGTATCACTACTCATACACATAGTATGCATCCAGCACATAAATCAACATATACAGAGGTTCTCTCAAAAACGTACTTACTGAAACACCAGAGACATCCAAAACAAAAGACTGCCACAACTATCACAGTTTCCGCAACACCCAAGGCACATAGCAACACCATTGTCTCACCTACCAAGCCCTTAAGGTGCAACATTCAAAAACCAAATTATCTTGTTTTTGGAGACTCCATAGTGAGAACAGCAGATGTCCCACTTACCAGGTTAGATAAGGAGAAAGTCACGGTCAGCTGCCTGTCTGGTGCCAGGATTCATTAGATCATGCATGCACTCAGGTCTCTTGGCAATAAGTACCATTATGACTCTGTCATAGCTCATGTTGGAGTAAACGACTTGAGATGTACCTCACTGGACTGTATGAAGACATGCATCATTGAGCTCTCCAAGTATGTCTTTCAGGCAGGTATGTCCCTAGCCTTGAGCAGCATATTACCCTCACCTACAATGATGCCACAGTATAAACAAAAAAATGATTGATTTCAATAATTGGCTTAGTTTTCAGTGTCATTCAAATGGGATCCAGTTTCTGTCAACCTGGGATGACATTGACAAACCTCGCTGCTTTGCCAGAGATGGTTTGCATCTGGCACTGCTAGGCTTTTGGCTGCTGGCAAAGGATCTTGCCCCCCCCCCCCCCCCCCCCACAGTGCTTTTTTATACAAGGTCTCAAAAACAAAATTGCCAATGTGAAAATTGCCAACCATAACAAAATAAGGGTTATGCTGCTATATGCTAGGAGCTTAAATCAAAAACAGCACACCCTGGAAGCACTTCTATCACTGGAGGATGAAGATGTCTGCATAGTCACAGAAACCTGGTTCAAGGTCTCAGAGAGTACCCCGGCCTTGCAAGGCTACAATGCCTTCCACACTTTCAGATCACAAAACGAACATGTGAGAACCAAAGGAAGTGATATTTCTATCTATATTAGAGATAAATCCACCTCGAAAATTAGTTACTCCATGTTCAGATTACTATGGGTAAGACCCCATTCAATTGTGCATCATTATCCCCTCCATGGATCATGATGTGCACAAGGCCTACTTGACCAAACTGGAGTCAATCCAAATATTACCAAACACTCTGGTCATGGAGGATTTCAATTATCCCACCATCATCTGGGAAACCTACTCTAGCCCTAACTCACTAGTGCAAAACTTCCTTGGCTTTGTTAACTCAAATGCTCTGGAACAAATTTTTCAAATCCCCAGCAAGAGGAACAAACATACTAGATCTGGTCCTCACTAACATGACAAAGAAATGCACCACCACAGCTGTCGGACACTCATTAGTTAAATCTAACCAAAAATCAGTCACCTTCGAACTGGCACTAAAACCAGAACTCACAAAGGGTGAAGTCAGACTACAAAACTTCACCAGATCAAACTATACCGTCCTAGAGGAAGGCATAAATGCATTACAATCTGGAAGAGGTAACTACACCAAAGCTTAAAATAAAGCCCTGTACAATCACTTGTATAAGTGTAGAGATTCAGCATAAAAAAGAGATGCCAGAGTCATGGAGGTAATGGGGAAGGGAGTAACTGGACCCCAGAAGCACAAAAGGTCAGTAAATTTCTTCCGCAGTTTACAGAGGGGGATAATTTTGAGTTTCATTCATATGGTCGAGAGGGTATGTAAAAGTATGATGTTGACCAAAGGCCCCTGGTACGGTTCCTGACCCTCTTACTCCATGGTAAAGCTGTAACTATTTTGCCCAAAATGTCTGACGTTGACTGTTTTGATTATACTGCTGTTAAGAATTGCTTGTGAGAATTTTTTAGGCTAACACCTGAAAGTTATAGGAAAAAGTTTTGTGGGCATAGATGCAAGGCAGATGAAAGTGTATGTGAATATGTTGCTGAACTGAGCACTTATTTTCATAGGTGGGTGAGTTGATGTCAGGTCACCACTTTTGACGGGCTGGCAGACCTTTTGTTGAGGGAACAAGCCCTTAACACTTTGCCTGAGGACATGAGAATCTGGTTAGCTGATAGACAATGTGCTACTTCAGAAGAATTGGGGAAGAAGGGAGACCTGTACCTAGCAAGTAGAGCATCCCTGCACAAGAAAGGGACCCCCAGTACTGCTCATGGGTCTAAAGGAACCTGTGGTGGGCAGCCCAGAGTGCCCCAACAGAATCTGTCAGTAGCAGGGAAAGCCAGTAGTCCAGGTACACATCCAGGACCTATGGTTAAATGTTTTGAATGTGACCAATTGGGCCATGTGGCATACAGATGTCCACAGAGGTAAGGTGGGGAAAAAAAGATGAGAGAGCCAGTAAGTGGGAAAGATAAAATGCCAATAGTAAGTTGTCTTGAGACAACCGGGGTACCAAACTACCATCTTGCAAATGTCCTGATATGGAAGGATTTTGATGAGGCAGTACTATGTGTTAATGCTGTTACATGCAGTCAGGCTTCAAGACAAGCATGTGGGTTTGGTAGCCCAGGGGAGACCTAGACAGAGCACATACTTGCAGCCAGGACTGGTGAGGTGGTTACTTCAGGGAGGGAGCTACGCTATAGCAAATGAGACTGAAGGTGAGCCACAGCTGCTTGTGGGTACTGATGTTCCCATGGACAGAGTGACTGCAAAGGCAGAGGTGAGTAGTAGTACCCAGGCTGGCAGTGAGGCACCACTGTCAGAGGATGACAGACTTCCTGTGGAAGGGGAGCTGGGAAGGGTTACAAAGAGAGAGAGTTGAGACAGGCCCAGCTCTCAGACCCTACATTGCAGGGCCTGAGGCAGGTAGCTAGTGAGGCACCTGATTCTCAAGTGAATGGGGAATCTGTATACTGAGATTAAGGGTTACTGTATAGAGAGTGGACCCCCGAGGGAGTACTAGAAGGTGAGAGGATACAGCAGTTGGTAGTGCCTAGAGCCTACCATCTGGCACTTCTAGCCATAGCACATGATATTCCCTTTGCAGGTCATATGAGCATAAAATATACAACGAGATGTATTATGCAGAACTTCTATTGGCCTGGAATTTCTAAAGATGTAACAAGGTACTGTAGGACCTGTGAGCAGTGTCAAAAGATAGGCAAGGCAGGAAACAAGGTGAGAGCTCCTTTGATGCTTTAGCCTGTGATTGAGGAGCCATTTCAGAGGGTAGCTATGGATATTGTCGGGCCTCTAAGTACCCCAAGTTCCGCAGGGAAAACGTATATGCTAGTGGTAGTAGATTATGCTAGAAGATACCCTGAGGCAGTGGCTTTGTCCTGTATTGAGGCAGAAAAGGTGGCAAATGCTTTGTTATAGATTTTCAGCAGGGTAGGTTTCACAAACAAAATACTGACTGACAGAGGTGCCAATTTCATGTCAGACCTGCTGGCTTGTCTGTGAAAGTACTGTGAGTTGAAGCACCTGAAGACCACCCCCTACCATTCCCAGACTAATGGTCTTGTTGAGAGGTTAAACTCTACACTCAAGTCCATGCTATGGGCATTTGCAGACCAGTTTAAGAGTGAGTGGGACAAATATTTGTCCCATCTGTTTTTTGCTTACAGAGAGGTTCCCCAGGAATCTACAGGTTTTTCACCCTTTGAGTTGTTGTATGTGCATAGAGTGAGGGGACCTCTAGATATAATTTGCGATGAGTGGGAAGGTGAGTGTGAACCTCACAAGGAGTCTGTTGTAGCATATGTCCTAAACCTCAGGACAAGGCTCTGGGAACTCATGGGTTTGGCCCAGGAGAACCTGGCAGAAGCCCAAAACAGAAAAAGGCATGGTATGACAGGAATGCTCGAGCTAGAGAGTATACTGTAGGGCTGCAGGTAATGGTTCTCATTCCTGTCAGACACAACAAGCTGAAAACAGCTTGGGAGGGACCCTACAAGGTGGTAAGAAAGGTAAGTGATGTTAACTACATGGTAGAACTGCTAGGCAGGAGGCAGGAGGCAGGGGCACCAACTGTACCATGTTAACATGAAACCTTACCATGATAGGAAGGCCCTTGTGCTGAGTATTTGTAGTGGTTTGCAGGAGTCTGAGGGAGATCTGATGACTGATCTCAGTGAGACTCAGACTGACACCTCAGTGGAAGGGATAGCAATGCCCCCAGCAGCTATCTCTTACCCAGGTTTGAGAAATCCGAGCAGCGTTACAGGAATTTGGGGACATGTTCACTGGGAAACCAGGATGCACCCACCTGGTGCAACACCAGGTGGCTACAGGTCCCCAAAGGCCTATTAGGCAGGCCCCTTATAGGATGCCTGAGAGAGTCAAACAGACTCTGAGGGAAAGGATACAGGAAATGTTGGATCTAGGGGTAATTCAAGAGTCCAACAGTCCCTGGGCCTACCCAGTGGTGCTGGTGCCAAAGAAGGATGGCAGCACCAGGTTCTGTGTGGACTACAGGAAATTAAATAGTTACACAGAACCAGATGCTTACCCCATGCCTAGGACAGATGAGACCCTAGAGGAGCTGGGTGGGGCTAAGTACCTTACAACCATTGATCTTACCAAGGGTTATTGGCAGGTGCCCTTGACTCCCAGTGCTAGGGAGAAGTCAGCCTTTCTGATGCCTTTTGGCTTGTATGAGTTCACAAAGATGCCCTTTGGGATGAAAAATGCCCCAACGACTTTCCAAAGACTGGTAGATCATATCCTAGCAGGAGCAGGAGGGTTTTCCCTTGCTTACCTAGATGATATTGCCATCTACAGCCATTCCTGGCAAGAGCACCTTCAACATATCACAGAGGTGCTGGGCAGACTACAGAGGGCAGGGTTGACCATTAAGCCAAGCAAATGTCAGGTGGGTGTGGCAGAGGTCTCTTACCTGGGGCATAGAGTGGGGAGTGGTAAGATCAGGCCAGAACCTGCCAAAGTGGAAGCCATTCAGGCATGGCCTTCACCTGTTACCAAAAAGCAGGTGAGGGCATTCTTAGGGACAGCAGGGTACTACAGAAAGCTCGCCCCCAGTTATAGTACCATAGGTGCTCCCCTCACAGACCTGACAAGGAAAAACAGGCCAGATAAGGTAGTGTGGACCCCAGCATGTGAGCAGGCATTTCAGAAGCTTAAAGAAGCTTTGGGAGGAGCCCCTGTGTTAGCCAGTCCAGATTACAGCAAATAATTTGCTGTGCAGGTTGATGCTTCAAACCATGGGGTGGGGGCTGTACTTAGCCAGATTTCTTCAGAGGGAGAAGAGCACCCATTGGTTGATCTCAGTCATAGGCTCTAATCCAGGGAGGAATGCTATGCAGCGGTAGAAAAGGAATATCTAGCCATAGTGTAGGCACTGCAGAAACTTCAGCCTTATCTGTATGGAAGAAAATTCACTGCAGTTACAGACCACAACCCACTAACATCATTACACAGAGCGAGTCAGCAAAATGCCAAGTTGCTAAGATGGAGCCTTGGGTTGCAAGCATATGATATGTCAGTGCAGCACCACAGTGGGATTAGCAATGCCAACACAGATGGGCTGTCAAGACAGGGAATGGGGTAAGGTATACTCAGATAGACCTAACCCTCTCAAGCAACGTTTCTCAAGGGTCACTTGAAAAACTAGCTTGAGTTCTCCAGGGGGGGAGATATGTGATGGCTGCCAGCCTAGCTAGATAGGATTTTGTAGATAATTCTGTCATTTGTAAATATTAATGTAAGCCACATGCTACTTCTCTTAAATTTAAGAAAATTATGGTAAATGTTGAACTTCAAAAATGTAACCACATTGCACTCTGCTGGAGAAAAGCTGATAAGTCAAGCATTGTACAATTGTTTGATCTCAAACCTCAGAGCCGAGATGTCTGAATGAAGGAATTCTTCCTATTGTTTTGAGACCAGAGTTAATGGCTAGAATTTATATGTATAATGTCTTTTATTGCTCTGGCTTCCTGACCAGTTGTCAGATCAAAAGGTCTGTTACACTCTGAGAATAATAATGTAATCTGAAATGAGTCAGTGGTACTGTGTTATCAATTTAAGGACAGAGAAAGAGAGAATCGGAGCATTTTGCATTTGTTTTCAGAACTGACAACATCACCAGCACTGCCTTGCTCTATATGTAAGTTTATTTTAGAACTGTGTTTGCTCTTAGATATAGATAGGAAATAGTAAGTCTAGTCTAGCTGTTTTCTGTATTGATGTCAGAACTTTTCTACTGTATTATTTTAAGCATTTCTCTGTGCTCTCTGAACTCTTGACTAGCACTGTGTAGTAAGAAGTATTGTCTTTTGTTCTTTTTATTTATTATTAAATATTTTTAAACTTTTCAACTGTGGCTGTTTTATGTAGAGATAATTTAAGCTCTAGAGTACATTGCATGTATATAGTGACATTGGCCAAACCACTCCAATAAGCCTTAAAAGGTTCTGGTCACACTTACGTTTGGATAATAATATTGCACAGTAATAATTGGACACCTTTTGATAAGGGCCTTATTAGTAGCTGATATTAGTGGTTGGTGGCAAGTGGTACTACTGTATAGTCTGAGTAGAAGGGGCATAGCTAGAGAACCTTTTCCAGCCTTCCCCAGGAGTCTCTGTGCATTTGTATATAACTCATATCTCAAAGTATGTCCATATCAGCTACCTGGGCAGGGACATGAAGTACTAGTTGAAGAAGGAGGGTGCTGGAGGTTTTAGCTTGACCACTAAGCTGAGATCTGGACCCTATAGCTGTGCCAGTGGGGAGTCTTATTGGGGATCTTGAGAGAAAGGGAGAAACCAGCCCCAGACTGTCTGTGATCTCTGTGTGCTCTTAAGGGAAATTGTACTTTACTGTGTGTGTATTTGTTGTCCTTCCCAATGTGGACGCCCCTCACTGGTGTTAGTGGTGAGTATTGAGGCTCCTTGATTGCTGGGCCAGTGCATGGGCGTCCCACTCTTCATATCTTTTCCAGCATTCTTTCAATGCATTCTAAGTACACAAGTTTTCACAGTATAAAACGTAGAGGATTATTATCAAATTAAGACAGAGGTCTCAGCTCCCCCCAACCCAAAAGCCATTGATGTATAGAAGTTCTGAGTTGCATTGTAGAACTTTTTCAAACTTTTTGAGCCAAATATGGCATGAACAAAAATTGTGGTTATGTAAAGAAATTCATTCTCACTCTTCATTTTCTTCTGGCATCTTTTCAACACACCCTACATGGCCAAGGCTGCAATGCAATAACTGGAGGAAATAATAAAGGTGGTGATCTGCAGGCTGCTTGGGCTTCTAGATAATGTCAGGCACATTTCACAACTTTTTTTCCAGCCTTTTCTTACAATGATGGCCTGGTCAAAAATGATGACTAAGTAAAGACATTCAGCCATATTTTTCCTTTCAAGGAAGAAATAATTTGTGCCCAAGCTTAATGATCAAAGTTGACAAAAAAGAACTTTCCAATAATCTGAAATCATACATCCTTGCAAAGATATATGAATCATACCTCATTATAGTGTCTGTCTTCCTGTGAAAAAAAAGAAAAGAAAGTTAGACACCATCTGTGTATCTCGCTAATGTTAGATTTAGGTAAAAGTGAATGAATGAATGAATGAATGAATGAATGAATGAATAGCCACAGTCATATATTTCAAGTTGTTGCTGTTACACACCATACAGCTTGTCTCTTCACCCCACCCAAAAAGGCAGCCATCCTCTGCATATCTGTCTGACAAACAGAAAGTAGTGGCATATATTAACTTGTTCACTTCAGATATATATTCACAGTATGTTTCTTTACTCCTAACCCCAAAGTCAACCACTTGAATACGCATTTGATGTTTGATTGTGAGAAAAGTGGAAAAAAGTGATCACAGTTATGTATTCCAGCCTGTTGCTCCTAGACAGTAGACTGTCCCTACATAAGCTATAGTGATCTTGTATTCAAACCTAAAAGGGTTAATTGTGAAGAAATGTAGAGAAATAACGATCACACTTTCTCCAATATCAGACAAGTTATATTGACCTTCTGTGCAAACTCCTGAGGTGTGATTACAAGGTGAAGTTCAAAAATAATTGTCTCACTATTTACAGTCTCCCACCATCTTCATACAAAAGTTATAGCAACCTTCTGTGCACATCTCTGAACAGGGCCAGTTTTAGAATAATATGTGGGCCCAGGGCTAAAACCCTCACTAAGCCTGTGTTGTAATTATTTATTATTTATTTATTTGACATTTGTTGGCCAGGTTACTCCAACTGGGACAGAGCCCTTTTTCAGTGGAAGCCCGGGGAGAAAAGCTCCACAGTAAAAGCATACAATTAATTTAACATATCATAATCCAAAAGATAACATAAACATAAGTAATAGCAAGTTAAAATGCAAAGCAATTTGAATATAACTTTCAACATGAGGAGATACAGAGGAGACAAACACAAAACAAGACAGATAGACATTAACTTTGAAGATTATACAGAAAAAGTTAGACTGGCTGTGAACTTATCCACACCCTCACCAGGGGCAACAATATCCTAGACCTAGTCATTACCAACATAAGTGACCTGTGTTCCACACCTGAAGTCAACTCGTCATTGGTCAGATCTGACCATAAGCTAATCACCCTAGATATCCGCATCCCGCCCCCACCCACCATAAAAATTCACCAAAGCCAACTTCATGCTTCTTAAGACAGAAGTGGCAAACTTCATGACACCCATGCAGATGGACAATATAGTTAATGACTGCTGAATCCTACACAAACGCACTCTATAAGCACTTACACGAGTGCATGGATCATGCTATCCGAAACAGAACCAAGATGCTATCCTCCATAAAAAGGAAGCCAATCTGGTGGTCTCCTGCCATAAACAACCTCTACAACAAAATTAAGAAACTGTTGTAAAAGAGAGTAATATCCCATGAGGAGCTCCCTGGTCAGCCTCAGTAAGAAGCTGAGATACCTTATAAGATCCTCCAAAGCTAGCTAAAAAAACAAAATCACCACTGATTCTAAGGGCAAGCACAAAGCATTCTATAGCTATGTCAAGAATCTCATTGGCAACACCCAGATCTGCTCTGTGTTACAGCACAACGGCACGAAAATTACAGAACCAACTGATATTGCCAACATCCTGGCAGATAGGTTCAGTGCTAACTTTACCCTCCTCTCACATATCCATATAGGAAGAATGCAGAGTCCCTGTAATCACATCTAAGCTGGCAAACGTTTCACTCTCTAAAACCAAAAACACAACTTCCATGGGAACAGGCAACATCTCAGGCTGTGTTTTACATGAACTTCAGAATGAACTGGCTCCCCACCTAAGCACCATGTTCAGTCATAGTCTCACGTCAGGCTTTGTGCCCACTGATTGGTGCACAGCAACAGTTATCCCACTCCACAAAGGGGGAGCCACCACTGATCCTGGGAACTATCGCCCTATTAGCCTGATGGGCCTGGTCTGCAAGGCCATGGAACGTATCATCATGGAACTCATAAACAAAGACATTGGTAATCTCCAAACTCTGGACTCCACCCAGTTCTGGTTTGTGAAAGGCAGATCATGCCTTCTGAACCGGATTTACTTCTTTGAGGCAGTCAACAAAGCAGTAGATGAGGGTAAGGTGATTCACAGAGCCTATCTTGACCTCACCAAGGCTTTTGTCACCATCGCCCATTCTGGAATTATAGCTAAACTCACTAAACTAGGTATAAATCCCTATGTCACAAGATGGGTTGCCAGCTGGCTTACTGACAGAACCCACACTGTGAAAGTAGCATACTCCAAATCAGACTTCAGACCAGTGACAAGTGGAGTACCACAGGGTTCAGTCCTGGGTCCTCTCCTGTTTGGTATCTACTTCTCTGAAGTACAGGCTAACACAGAAGGTCTTTGGCTAACTAAATTCGCAGATGACTGCAAACTAGGAGCCATAATCAAAACTCCTAACGATGTGGACATCCTACAAAAAGGCCTCACTGAAACAGATGCCTGGTGTCAAAGCCATGGTCTCAAGCTCAATGCCAAAAAGTGCATTGTCATCCCCTTTGCTAAAAACTCTGTACCCATGAACTACCACATAGGCGGTAGTCTACTTAACACCAAAAGTGTGACAAGAGACCTTGGGACACAGGTGGACAGTAGTCTCTCCTTTGATAATCACATCACCAGAGTGGTCAGGAAATCCTTCTACATGGCACACCTCAACACAAAAGGTTTCTCATCCAGAAAAAAAAAAGGTTATTGTTCCCCTCTATTCATCACTCATTAGACCCATTATAGAGTACAATGCCCCTTTTGGTATGTACCTCACAAGACATCTACAACAACTGGAAAGGCCGCACAAATACCTCACAAAGAGGATTACTGGCCTCAAACAGATATCTTACACAGACCAACTCAAAAAACTCCAGTTTACTCCATCGCATATCGCCTTCTCAGAGGCGATCCCTGCCTATCATACAAAGCTATGTCAAACCCAGAGCTGTTGGACATGTTCCACTTAAAGAAATCCCAATCCCTCTGAGCTACATGCTCTAGGGACCTAAACCTTGTCACCACAATAAACAGAACATGCTGGAGGGATAGATTCCTGTCCCAGAGACTTCCCATACTCTGGAAGAGACTACCTATCTATGTCAAACAGAGCTCCTCATTAGCACTCTTCAGGAAAAATCTTGATAATTGGATGGGTAATAGGAAATTCACCCTGGGGATCACTTCTGTGGTTCTGCTTGACAGGGGCACAGGAAAATTATTTTCTTGGGTGGTGAAAGCCAGGGTACCTTTTTGGCTAGGCTTGTATAGGCCCTAGGGTCAATAGCCTAGTACCTACCTATGAACCTATAATAATAATAATAATAATAATAATAATAATAAAGTAATTCACTTCCACAACCTGCTCTATATGTTCTGTGATGCAATTTATGTCTTATTTTTGAAATGTAATGACTAGCAGTCTAAAAAACACCATGATTATGCTCTGAATTTGGGAAATCTGCATGTTTGGTTAGCACCATTCTGACATTGCAAATGTGCTTAACAAGCTTTTATTAGGTGCCTCTTACTATTTTTAAGCTCTAGTCTCATGATACAATAAATAACAGTAATCAGTGATCATTACAAAAAACAGTGGGAAGCTGTTTTAAAGTCTAACTGAATAGTTTTACAGTCTGAATGTTTGTCAACAGAAAAGATGTGTGTGCTAGGCACCTGGATGAATATGTATTAGGTTGACTAGGCAGCTGATCGACAGGTGTGTGAGATCGCACAAATCCAGGAGTTAGGAAATTGCTCTTATTCTGTGTATGTGCAATCTCAAAGTTAGTGCAAATAATTAATAGGAGGTATGTGATCTCTGGTGGAGGTTTGGGATGTCACTCTAAGGGGGCATGGTCCAAAGAGAGGTAGGGAGGCAGACTTAGCTGAGGTGATACCCATTGCACACCCACCACCTGGATGTGACCATGCCACACAGAGTGAGGAGGAAGGGAGAAATAAGTAGGCCAATAAAAGGAAAAAACCCTGACCACAATTGGATGGTAAGACATTACAGGATGCCTTTAAAAGCTACTCTGGCCCAGCCTATATATGAGTAAGTCATGTTGGCTGGCAGATTTGCTGTGTGGCATTGGTGTAGAAGACTTAAGGATTATGTAGGAGAGCAAAAAGGTTAAAAAACAAAATAATGTCATAAGGGGGCATCTCCTTTTATTTTAATACCATTTCTAAATAAAGAACATTGTTTATTTAGTTCGGTTGAGATTTAAATAGTTTTCATAAAATATTTTTTAATTAATCTATAAATCCTTTGGCTTATAGATGGAATGAAGCTCAACCACTCTACCATCTGGCTGTTTACTTTGTAATGAGCTATCATAGTGCTCCATTGCTACTGGTCATTGCCATTCCTGGCTTTGTCATGTACACTGGGCTAGTGCTAGGACCTCTCATGTTAACTCCACTGATGACACAAGGAAGAATTTTCTGACAGTCCTTGAGACATACAGTGATAAAGTAATATGATAAAGTCACAATAAGTCATTGCACAGTAACATGCATATCATGTAACCCAGCTCAAACACTATAGTATGTCAATTCATGCTGGTTGTGTTTTATTGTTAGCATTAAAGCTGGATCTAGCACAAGGCTACCTGAACACCTGCTGAGGGCCCTGTACTAACTGGAGGGCTCCATCATGTCAATATTAAAAAACGTATTTGGCCTCTGCTGTATGAGTTACTGAGGGACAGTCAGGTTTGCTAACTTCCATGATTCTGTATCAGTATCTGAATATAAAAGTGATCCCTGCCATCCCCATAAAACTTTTAAGGAAAGTCCTTCAAAATTATGCACCAGACTGCTGTTGCTGCTTGCTGTATCTCTTTTATCTGCCAATAGCTACCTGCACTCCTCCTACTATTTAGTTTGACCTTTGTTTTTTCTACAGATGGGTACTGGCATTGGAAGTAACATATTCAGTTACTTTTTCTTTTCTGTACTATTTAAAAATATTCCCACATTTGGTTTTTCAGAGGTGTTTTTTTCATCTGGTTTTGCCTCTATTACAAGTTTGTTTCACACTTACTGACTCAAAAAATAATTATTTGGATCATCTGATTGTTTCATTCTATCCCTGTCTTTCTCCATTCCCCCTCCCCATGACAATCCACAGGGATCAACTGTACAGCACCCACATGGAATCCTTGGAAGTTAGGCAGGAGAGGAGTTTGCTATCTGTTTCTGTTAAGACTTTGAAGTCATAGGTGTTGTGCTGGATATGGTTATTTTTCGTTATTTAAGTTAAATACTTATACTGAAGTGACTGTGTATGAGTCAAAATCAGGGTCAGCCTTGGTGCCCTAGGCAAAAGGTCTCTACAGTGCCTCCAAAAACACCACCCAGTGCTCCCATCCTGGTCTACCTACACCATCTAGATTACTGGAAAAGTGCCCCTGCTAGAGTGGAGCTCTAGGCAGCCACCTAGTTGGCCTATGCCTAAGGACAGCTATGCTAACAAGGACATAGGTTGGACTTTCCTGTTGTCATTCAAAATAATACCTCGGTGTCATTAGACTTATTCCTGTTTAGCTGGCGACAACTGTATGTGCTAAGTGGTGGGGCTATATTCCTGTAAAGTAAAGTACAGGCTTTAGTAGAGATGACAACATTGTGGAAATGGTGCAACTTGTGTTTAAGGAATCACTGTACTGGTTCTTTTAATCTGCAGTGTTCTGGTTGCAAGAAGACTGCAGCAAAGGCACAGGAGAATATACTGATATCTGTCATGACTGATCTGATGGAGACAAACGGTATCCTGCATTTAATAAGGTAAAACATTCTACTGTGTTTTAAGTAGACAGACCATGATCTGGCAGTCTTTGTTGTCTATAGCTTATAGTTTATGTTATTTTTTGGGAGAGGTGTTGGTGATTATGACAGCCATGTCATAATGAAGACAAAGCTGATGTATGGAATTTTCAGTAAAAAAAATGCTTTAAATATTAAGAATCAACAATGGTTTTGAAAATATAAATTTGTTATAACATGAAATGGTTTATAATTTTGACTCAGCTGTGTGTAAGAAGTTCAGATGAGTGGCTGGGGAGAGGTTCTTGATCAACAATTTTCCATGTCCTGCCTAACATTTTGCAAACTTTAATGTCATAGCTTAACTTCATTAAGTCATCACTTTCTGATCTCATTTACTAATTAGTTGTGAAGCTCAGAAAGTGAACTTGGGTGAAACATGAAAGAAATGCATTGGCAGATAAGCAGAACCTCAACATTAATAGCACTAATTCTGTAAAATATCATACAACTTGCCTGCCTTCCTTTCTCTCTCTCTCTCTCTGTTTCGCTCTCTCTGTCCCTCACTCATTTTCACTTTGCAGAACCCCTGCCATACACACACACACACACACACACACACACACACACACACACACACACACACACACACACACACACACACACACACACACACACACACACACGCACGCACGCGCACGCACGCACACGCGCACACACACACTCACACTCACATACATACATATACACAAATTCGGGGACAAAAGAAGTACTTGATGCCTCTCTCAGTCACTAGTTGAAAATAAAACTATCTTCCTTTATAAATATGTAAATGTCAAATCATATGCCCAATTTTATTGTAAAGTATCTTACATCTACAATGTATTCCCACCCAACTCATCCATAAAAACACACATACACAAACACAATGTACACATGCCTGGATACTGACTTGCATTGCCCCACCCATTTTTGCAGGGTTGGGAGAGAGGCTGCATAGTCTCCTCCAGAGTAAACCACAAGTTTTAATTTACTTATTTAAAAAACTCCCCTATCTGCCTGTTGCACTGTCTACCCCACATCCAAATCCTATCCAGACCCTTTTAAAATGACACTGGAATGTCAAGTCTGTTTGCCTCAGCATTCCCACTAGTGACAAAGAGATGCCTATTCCCACAGGGTCAGCCCATTATAAACCAGAGCTCCATTTTTAAGTAGTTAAAGAAAATAGTCCAGGTCCACTTCTTGTATTATCCCTCCCTTAATCCTTTTAGTACTTTGGCCTGCATATGATGTTATGTAAAAGGCATTTTGTTGACTTTGGCTCAAAAAGACCTATCATTCAGATTGAATCATTGTAGGGAGCCTGGATCAAAGTCAGTGAACTCCAGTACTTCTAGGAAGGAAGGAAGAGTTATTAATGCCATCAAAGCCCTTTGTTAGACCAATAAAAATTCTACTAATGAGAAGCCCATTGCCCATTTAGGACATTAAGAAAATGGAGGCTTACTGCATTTTTAATATAATACTTTTCTCTCATAGGGAGGCACAGTGGTACAGCAGTTAGCATTGTCACATCACAGCAAGAGGTTCTCTGCTTCAGTTCTTGGCTGGGTTACCTTCTGTGCAGAGTCTGCATGTCCTCCCTGTGTTTGTGTGGGTTGCCTGTGGGTGCTCTGGTTTTCTTCCTCATTTCAAAGATATGCAGTAGGTGGATTGGCCCTAGGTGTGTGTGTGTGTGTGTGTGTGTGTGTGTGTGTGTGTGTGTGTGTGCGCGTGTGTGGTATACCCTCCACGGAGGGTTAGTCACCGCACCAGCAACCCAACCCTGTAAAACCATACCCACCAATGAGTGCTGGAGACTGCTCATTGCCTGATGTGATGACTGGCATGGGACTGGAGCAAAGAGAGAGAGAGAAATGTTCTCTCATAGGACTGAACAATTAAGTTGCCTGTCAGGTATCTGTTTTAATTGTCGTAACTAGTTCTGTAGGTTTACTGGTGGTCTTTAGCTAATGTGTGTTTGACATTTGTTTATAAATTCATAATAAATACACCTTGAAAGTTTTACTTCCACAGCACCAGTGCATTCATTATTTGTATAATAAAGTTAATTATTTATTTATTGATTGATTGGTTTAGTGTATATAATAAGTATCATGTTTGCCATTGTCACTCCATAATCTTTTTTCCAGAGGTCATAGAAGTTGGAGTTCATTCTGTCTGCAACAGAAGAAGAATGTCTTCTCATGGATCAGACTAGGTCAGTTTGTAACTCTTGACTGACTTTATTGACTGTATGTCTTCCTGGAATACATTTGAGGCTTTTGTAAGTACACTCTCCAGAACTTCTGCAAACATACTAATTGCTATATATATATATATATATATATATATATATATATATATATATATATATATATATATATATATATATATATATATATATATATATATGATGCTGAGAGTTTAGGCTCAGTATTCTAAATATACTTAAATATATGTCTGACACAAATTTAAAGTCTTGTCACAAACCACTTATGTCATGTCCATGCTGTCAATTTCTGATCCCCTCTCTGAAGAGGTTCTAGTAGATGTCACTTCCAGAAAGCTTGGGGGACTACATGGGTCAATATCCATGTACACAGACAGTTTCTAGTCTCTCCTTTGTGACTCAGAAAAGACATAAAATGTCAGCGTGTTCATATGGTTGATGTATGTCACAAAGGAGAAGCACTACATCATCTGTAGCATACAAGGGCATGTGACCCTCCCCTCATGAAACTGTATACTCTGGTGAGTGTTCCAGTCCCTGGATTCAGGGATGGATCCACAACAAGGTGAATGATGTTGGGAGGGGACCCCATAAATTTGAAAAAAAAGAAAGAAAAGAAGCCGACTTCGATACATTGGTTTGAAAGTAAATCATTCAAACCAAGGACAAAGACTTCCTGGAGCTAAAACAGAAAACTCCAGAAGCTGCTGCAGCATGGTCTTTTGTTATTTAGAAAAAAAAATAAGCATGGAAGCCATTGTAGCATAATCCAATATCAGTTTCAGCCTCTTGAAAAGGCTATTTTGCAGCAGTGGGCATGTGGATGGTTTTGTGTGTGTGTCATGTTCTTTGGGTATGATTCTTCGTTTCCTTGCTTTGTTGACTCTCATTGTGTTTATTATTTGGCTGGAAATAAATTGGACACCATGACATATATGACTTTAATGTTAATATTTTAATCATGAATACAATTTTAAATTGTTAAACCTACAGTAGTTTGTCTGACAGCATAGATGAGTAAGACTGTAAGCTGTTAAGCTTTATTCTGTAGTGCAAGGTTTGATTCCCTCAGCATTAATTTTTTTTGTAATGTAAGGTTTCATTCCCTAGCCTCCCTTTGTCTTCTGTTTCACTCTGACTAAACCAGACAGTGCTCCTGTGCTACTCCTGAAAAGGAATATTTATGACCAGTTGTCCATCCCAGGCTGTTAGCAAATGTGTGACACATTTGTCTTTTGAATTCTTGCACCCTTCATATAGCCACTAATTAGTTTTTCACTGTGTGCTATTTGATTACAAATCCCAGCATGTCTTTTTGAGTCTAATCAGTTGCCAGATGCATTTTCAATGAATATGACTTTCATGGGAAGAGAAGTTTACTGTTGCTCTTGCCAAGTCTGTTTTCCATGTGAGTATTTTGCTTTATTTAGCAAATGGTTGTCATTGTTATTGCTGTAAAAGTTGTAATAAATTTTAAATTAAATCAAAATCACTTATCACTGCAAAATAGGTACAAATTGCTGCTTTTGAATTTGTGTTATGAGGTTCTTTTTTTTCTTTTTACTGAGGCACACGTCTTTGGGCCTCTCTCCACTTGAGTTGTATTGCTAGCTATAGACTTCATCTGTTACATTTAGCATACCAACACTTCATCCAAGCCATAATCCTTGAACAGAATAAATGTAGCCATTCTCTGTGTTGTGCTTATTGCCAGGTTATGCAAATTATTAAATACTTTATTAGACTGTAGCATTTATTGTTTTTTCATATGTATATAGGGAAATGTTTTGTGTGTTTAACAATGGATTGCATGTGAATTATTACCATGCATTGTATATTATTGTTATTATTATTATTATTATTATTATTATTATTGTTAATAGTAGTGGTAGTTTTCAGATATCCTAAATGCCTCACTACAGCTACAGGCGTTGCACCCTTGTGCTTCATCAAGACAGTACAACTTGTAGCCACCACTCCTGTCATACAATTAATGAAGTTCTTTAAACTCTGTTTATTTTAATAACAGAGTCTAAAGATGTTTGTTAAATATGAAAGAAAGTACTCAATGAAAGAATGTTTTATTGTTTTATTAAAGTACCACTTTCGATAGCATTAATCTTTTGTGGTTTAGTTTTGGCAAGCAACTCATTAGAAGTAAATGGGAAGGCATCAGTTTAGAGGAACAGGACTATTTTTATTTTTTATGTTTTATTTCTCAGGGATGACAGATTCTCTGTGGTGATTTTTGCATATTTAAAAGTCAGTATTGGAATGACAAGTGCACAGTGTAAATATTTGATTGAGTATATGTGATAAAAATCAAAAGCCAAACAAATTTCAGTTCTTTGAAGTTCTTAGAAAATTACCTAAGTTGTCCTACTTCAATAAAACAGCTCTAGCATGCTAAATATGATTAATATGACTGTAATGTACCATATCAGTTTTTTTTTTACATATTTCAGGGGAGCACGACTCAGACTCCCCTATAGATCTGGATATTTTTCTTCCCTCTCAAAATTTGTAATTGCATTACATCTCATGTGACTGTATGCACACATATTTGTCATGGGGCATGCAGGCAAGACATTAAATGGAAAACTAGCTAAGTCCCTTTTATTTTAATGGCTTTTCGGATGCACTTTAAATAAGTGTTTCTTCTTCTTTTTCTTTCGGCTGTTCCCACTAGGGGTCGCCACAGTGGATCATCTGTTTCCATTTGTTCCTGTCTCTGCATCTTGCTCTGTCACACCAACAACCTGCATGTCCTCTCTCACCACATCCATAAAACTTATCTTAGGCCTTCCTCTTTTCCTCTTACCTGGCAGCTTCATCCTTAGCATCCTTTTCCCAATAAAGCCAGCATACCTCCTCAGCACATGTCCAAACCAACGCAATCTCACCTGTCTGGCTTTGTCTCCAAACCGAACAACCTGGGCTGACCCTGTAATATATTTATTCCTAATCCTGTCTACCCTCGTCACACCCAGTGCAAATCTTAGCATCTTTAACTCTGCCACATCCTGCTCTGACTCCTGCCTTTTTGTCAATGCCACTTTCTCCAACCCATATAACATAGCTGGTCTCACTACCCTCTTGTAGACCTTCCCTTTCACTCTTACTGGTACTCGTCTGTCACAAATCACTCCTTACACTCGTCTCCACCCACTCCACCCTGCCTGTACTCTCTTCTTCACCTCTCTTCCACACTCGCCATTACCCTAAACTGTTGATCCCAAGTATTTAAACTCATCCTCCTTCGCCAACTATACTCCCTGCATCCTCACCATTTCTCTATCCTCCCTCTCATTCACACACATATATTCTGTCTTAGTCCTGCTGACCTTCATTCCTCTCTTCTCTAGAGTATATATCCACCTCTCCAGGGTCTCCTCAACCTGTTTCCTACTCTCACTACATATCACAATGTTATCTGCAAGCATCATAGTCCACGGGGACTCGTGTCTGATCTCGTCTTTCAAAATGTCCATCACCACTGCTAATAAGAAAGGGCTCAGAGCTGATCCTTGATGTAATCCCACCTCCACCTTAAATGCATCTGTCACTCCACGGCAGATCTCACTGCTGTCACATTACCCTCGTACATATCCTGTACCACTCTTGCATACTTCTCTGCCACTCCCGACTTCCTCATACAATACCACAACTCCTCTCTAGGCAACCTGTTGTATGCTTTCTCTAAGTCCGCAAAGACACAGTGCAACTCCTTCTGACCTTCTCTGTACTTCTCCATCAACACTATCAGAGCACACATCACATGTGTAGTGCTGTTTTCTAGCATGAAACCATACTGCTGATCACTAATCATCACCTCCTTTCTTAACCTAGCTTCTACTACACTTTCCCCTAATTTCATGCTGTGACTGATCAATTTTATCCCTCTGTAGTTACTACAGCTCTGCACATCACCCTTATTCTTAAAAATTGGTACCAAAACACTATTTCTCCACTCGTCAGGCATCCTCTCACTTTCCAAGATTTCATTAAGCAACCTGATTAAAAACTCCACTGCCATTTCTCCTAAACACCTCCAGGCTTCCACAGGTATGTCATCTGGACCAACAGCCTTTCCATTCTTCATCCTCTTCATAGCTATCCTTACTTCCTCCTTGCTAATCCATTGCACTTCCTGATTCACTATCCCCACATCATCCAACCTTCTCTCTCTCTCATTCTCTTCATTCATCAGACCCTCAAAATACTCTTTCCATCTACTCAACACACTCTCCTCGCTTGTGAGTATGTTTCCCTCATTATCCTTTATCACCCTTACCTGCTGCACATCTTTCCTACCTCAGTCCCTCTGTCTAGCCAATCAGTACAGGTCCTTTTCTCCCTCCTTAGTGTCCATCCTTTCATACAACTCTCCATACACCTTATCCTTAGCCTTTGCCACCTCTCTCTTTGCCATGCACCTCATCTCCTTATACTCCTGTCTACTTTCTTCATCTCTCTGACAATCCCAAGTCTTCTTCGCCAACCTCTTTCTCTGTATACTCGCCTGTACTTCCTCATTCCACTACCAGGTATCCTTGTCCTCCTTCCTCTGTCCATATGTCACACCAAGCACCTTTCTAGCAGTCTCCCTTACTAGTTCTGCTGTAGTTACCCAGCTGTTCGGTAACTCTTCACTGCCACCCAGTGCAAGTCTTAACTCTTCTCTGAACTCCACCTCACAATTAGCCTTTTTCAATTTCCACCATTTGATCCTTGGTGCTGCCCTCACACTCCTCCTCCTCTTCTTGATCACCAACATCATTCTACAGACCACCATTCTATGCTGCCTAACTACACTTTCCCCTGTCACCACTTTACAGTCTCCAATCTCCTTCAAACTGGCCCTCGTGCATAGGATATAATCCACCTGTGTGCATCTCCCTCCACTCTTGTATGTCACCCTATGCTCCTCCCTCTTGTTATAATACGTATTCACCACAGCCATGTCCATCCTTTTTGCAAAATTCACTACCATCTGACCTTCTGCATTCCTTTCCTTAACACCATGTCTACCCATCACTTCCTCATCTCCTCTGTTCCCTTCACCAACATGCCCATTGAAATCTGCTCCGATCATCACTCTCTCACCCTTGGGTACAGTCATCACCACTTCATCCACCTCACTCCAAAATTTTTCTTTCTCATCCATCGAACACCCAATTTGCGGAGCATATGTCCTAACAACATTCATTATTACACCAACAATTTCGAGCTTCATAAACATCACTCTATCTGACACTCTTTTCACCTCCAAAACAGTCTTGGCATACTGTACCTTCAGGATAACTCCTACCCCATTTCTCCTCCCATCCATACCATGATAGAGCAATTTGAACCCTCCTCCAATACACCTGGCCTTACTTCCTTCCACCTGGTCTCTTGCACACACAATATATCAACCTTCCTTCTGTCCATCAGCTAGCTCTCTCCCTATACCAGTCATATTGCCAACATTCAAAGTTCCTACCCTCACTACCACACTCCTAACCTTTCTCCTCTTTTCCTGCATTCGGTTATGCCTTCCCCCTCTTCTTCTCCTTCCCCTCCTTCGGCCAACAGTAGTCCAATTTCCGCCAGCACCCTGTCGGCTAACAGTACTGGTGGCAGTCGTTGTTAACCCGGGCTCGACCTATCCAGTATGTAAATCTGTATTGGTTTCCGCATATCTCATTTGGCAGATGTTTTACACCGGATGCCCTTCCTGACGTAACCCTTCCCATTTATCCGGGCTTGGGACTGGCATGAAGAAATGCACAGCCTTGTGCATCCCCAGTGGCTATTTTAAATTAAATTGTACCCTGACTTTAAATAAGTGTTTGTTTTAAAGAAATAGTTTATTGTTGCTCTTGATAAGTTTATGTTCAGTGAAGGACTTTTGTTTTATGTTTTTAGCAAATGAGATTCAGTGTGTTTTTGATGTAACATTTAAGATAAATATTTTAAATTAAATACAAACATCTGTGATTATTGTAATAATCAGAATGATGCTTTATGACATATCCATTTGGTTGGTGGGCCCTGATCCATTATCGTGCCTACTGCACATTTGACCAAAACCTAGTTCTAGCATAGTGTTAGGTAATACACATTATGTCTGTTCTATTACACAGGATGTTGATAATGCAGTTGCAGCAGGACAGAGACATTCAGAAAGAGAGAGTTCCTGAGTTAGGAGCAGAGGAGGTGCCTGATGAGGAGCCTATTTAGGAGCCAACAGCAGGAGAGGTGCTTATGAAGGAGGAGGTGCCTTATGAGAAGCCTGTGGAGGACTCAGCAGCAGAGGATGGCCATTCAAGGTGAAGGCAGTTGCATTCTGTTGTATCACTAGCTAACAGGAAGCATCTGGTTCATAACTCTGTGCCAGAATAATCAATATATATAACAGTAAAATGGTGCATGCAAATCTACACATAGGCTGTGCTATACCATGCACAGCTTGGCCACACTGTGCATCTAGCACAAGCTTTCCAGGTTACAGAGTAATGAGAGCAGGTCACAGTTGTCAACATATGCACAGGTGGGGAGGGTCATAGTGACAAGTGTTAACAATAGGTAGTATGTATGTGTGTGTGTGGGGGGGGTTCAGGGTTAGAGTGTGTACATGCATAGGTATGGGTGTGTGTGTGTGTGTGTGTGTGTGTGTGTGTGTGTGTGTGTGTGTGTGTGTGTGTGTGTGTGTGTGTGTGTGTGTGTGTGTGTGTGTGTGTGTGTGTGTGTGTGTGTGTGTGTGTGTGTGTGTGTTTGTGTGTGTGTATGCATGCCTGAAGCAAAAGCAGGTGATTGTGACAAACCAGGGAGACTGGTCAGGAGAAAGAGAGAGAGATTGGTGTCTCCACTGTCTCAAGACTAGGTGGTGATGATGGGTAATGTTGATGTGTTTTTGCATGTGTGCAAGGGCACAGTTCCAGCAAATGATACAGCATTGTGCCAGGGTCTGGTGGATTGGTCCAAGCCCTACAGAAGATTCATTTGCAGGCATGCATGTCTTCATCCATGAGTCCACCACTCTTAGGAAAGTCACAGGCATAATCCATAGCACTGACAGATAATGGAGTGCTTCGTGAGTGAGAATGGCAGGTCACATCACTGGTGGTATGAACATCCCATCTGAATTTACACCTTATAGGTTCATAGGTAGGTACTGGGCTATCTGCCCGAGGGCATTTATAAGCCTAGCCAGAGTGTGTCGGCTTTCGCCTCCCCATTGATTAATTAACTGAGCCTCTGTCAAGCAGAGCCAATGAAGTGATCCCAGGGGTGTACTTTCTGTTACCCACCCACTCGTCAAGGCTTCTCTTGAAGAGAGGGACTCTGCCTAATGTAGTTAGGAATTTTGTTCCAAAGCATGGGGAGTCTCTGTGACAGGAATCTATCCCTCCAGCATGTTCTATTTATTGTTGTGGCAAGGTTTAGCTCACTAGAGTACATGGCTCGCAATGACTTGTATTTCTTTAGGTAGAGCATGTCCATCAATTCTGAGTTGGACATGGCTTTGTAAGTCAGGCAGAGATCACCTCTGAGTAAGTGATATGCCACTGAGTACAGCCGGAGTTTTGTCAGTCGGCCTGCATAGGACATATGTTTGAGGCCAGTAATCCTCTTGGTGAGGTGCTTTTGTGGTCTTTCCAGCTGTTGGAAGTGTCTTGTGAGGTACGTCCCAAATGGGGCATTGTACTCTATGATGGGTCTGATGAGTGACGAGTAGAGGGGCACTATAACCTCTTTATTTCTACACGCGCACCCCTTAGTAATTAGATGGGCTACATAGAAGGATTTCCTAACTACTTTGGCAATATGATTGTCAAAGGAGAGATTACTATCTATCTGGGACCCCAGATCTCTTATTACCTCTTCTGTATTAAGGGGGCTGCTGCCTATATGGTAATTTGTGGGTGTTTTGTTTTTCCCAAACGGGATGACTATGCATTTTTTGGCATTTAGCTTGAGGCCATGACTTTGACACCAGGTGTCTGTCTCAGTAAGGCCTTTATTGAGGATGTCCGTGTCAGCCGGAGAGTCAATTATGGCTCCCAGTTTGCAGTCATCGGCGAACTTGGTTAGCCATAGTCCTCTTGTGTTTGCCTGTACTTCTGAGAAATATATGCCAAACAGTAGGGGTCCCAGAACTGAGCCTTGTGGGACACCACTTGTGACTGGTTTAGAGTCAGACCTGGAGCCCACTATTCTTACCATGTGACTTCTGTCTGTAAGCCAGTTGGCAACCCATCTTGTGACGTAGGGGTTTATGTTTAGACGGGTGAGTTTTTCTATAATACCCAAGTGAGGAATGGTGTCGAACACCTTGGCGAGATCAAGGTAGGCTGTGTGAACCACCTTTCCCTCGTCTATGGCTTTGGTAACTGTCTCAAAGTCAACCAGGTTTAGTAGGCATGATCTGCCCTTAACAAAGCCGAACTGGGTTGGGTCAAGTGTTTGGAGGTTCCCAATACCTTTGTTAATGAGTTCCATGATGATGTGCTCCACAGCCTTGCAGACCAGGCTAGTCAGACCTATGGGGTGATAGTTACTAGGGTCAATTGTGGCTCCTCCTTTGTGGAACGGAATAACCATTGCTGTGTGCCATTCTATGGGCATGTAGCCTGTGGAGAGGCTGAGGTTGAACAGCGTGTTTAGGTGGGGGGTTAGTTCATTCTGTAGTTCGTGCAAGACGCAGCCTGGGACACCATCTGGCCCCATTGATACTGTATTTTTGGCTTTTGAAAGGGCTGTTTTCACCTGTGCTTCTGTGATTTCCGGGACACCATACCCTCAAAACACTATAGAATGTAGCCTTTGTGGCCTATGCACATACAGATGACAGGAGCTGTCACATAAATGATGGTTTATATCACTTGGGATCATTCGTTCCTAGCAGTTCAAAAAACAGATGTGAGGAAACCAGATATAGTAGTCCATGAAATAAAGACAAAAATAGCATTGATCGTTGAAATTTCTACAAACAGTGATTACAGGGTCTTATGTACAGAAAGACACAAAGTCATAAAATATTAGGATCTGCAAGCAGAAATGAGAGCAATATGGAAGAAAGATACCCAGGCAGACCCAATAGTAGTAGGAGCAAAAAGTCTAATAAAAAATAATTTACAGTTGTACTTACATATGCTAAGAATACATGTAACTCCATATGAATTACAGAAGATGACAGTTCTGGGCACAATGCAGGTACTGTGGCTGACATCAAAGACTGAAACAATACTAATTTCATTAACTCTGATTGTACCCTGACTTAGAAATGGGGTCCATTCCAATCATGGTATTAGAAATTAAACCTGCAAATACCCTCCGTTCTGGATGGTGGTGTTGAGATGTTGGGGTTATGGGTTCTAGACCTTGCCCTCTCTCTCTTCCGAACTGGGTCTTCCCACTGGATGCAGAGGTGGAACTGCCACTGGAAGTAAGGTAGCCATGATGTATGACCACACAAGGATACCTGCTTCATGCAAATTCCCTAAACCACATATCCATAACATTGCAAATGTGCCCCATGCACTCACAAAGGTCTTCATGGAGGCCACATACTACCACAACCAGCTCAGCTATGGCTGCATTGGTCTTTGCCTGTCCCTATATAATGGTTCAACACAAATGCTGAGTAGCACCCAAGGAGTCACTCATCCCAGAACTGAGGTGATACCCATGGCATATTTAGCCACTGGCATGCTGACCACTGACATCATCATCTCACTTAATGGAGCTGGCAGCAGCCAAGAAGGACTGTGTTGCTGGACAAGAGGCTTCTTCCTAAGCATTTATTTCAACATCTTTCTATCTATGAGTGGCATCCTCAGTCTGGTGGGGGGGGGGGGGGTTGCACAGGTCCAAGAACTGTGTCCATGGAAGAGATATGGATATGGCCATCACATTGCTTAAGTCTACTACTAACAATATTATCTCAGACAGTGTCAACATTTGTCTGTCATCATCATCATTATCATCATCAGAACCAAACACTTCCCTAGCATCAGGCAGCCTTGTATCCATGGTGGAGGAGCACCTGTAAAAATATCAAAAATATCCCCAGTCTAAAGATGAACCTTTCATCAGCATCCACAACTAAATGAAAGAAGTCCTGTATAATAGAGTGTTATGGAAAACTAATGCCTAACATACCTTGGGAAGATGATCTTTAAACCTGAAGTCCCAATGTCCCTGTTAAAAAACAAGCCATGCTTGTAATTTCTGTGACTTTGTATTGGACAAGCGATGAAAACAATATTTGTGTTCAGACATACCCACCTAGAGCATCACTTATAGATATACATGGTACCATGTGCAACTCAGTTCTTACATCTAGCACTCTATAACAGATTCCAGAACTGTCTGAACCCCAAGACATACCTCTCAACTTCTTAGCACAAGACATCTGGACAAAGCCAAAATTAATGGGGAAAACAAAGGGCCAAAAAGAGGGACACATTTTAAACAATGTTCTTATAAACTTAGAAAGTTACTAGAATAAAAGATATTGTATTAGCATGTATTTTTTTGAAGAGTTTAAAGTCTGAAACTCAAATGTCTGTCATTATTTAGTTACTTCAATCCCCAATAATTTTCCTGAAAAACAGAAATATTTATGAGGAAGAAACCAAAAATATGAGGCACAAATCTGTAAATTCTGCAAAAATCTGGACAGTTGAGAAGTATAATAGACAGACAGACATTCCAGGAAGTCCTCCATGTCTGTCACAGGTGGTTTGGTTGGTGGACTTCCCATGACCCTCTGATGTAAGGCAGGCTACCTTACTCCATGCTGTGTTGACCATGTCAACAACCCTTCTTCAGAATTCTTATTGAGGAGTATGGTGTGATATGCCATGGTGGGAGACAGGAAAGTCATTGTCAATGTGCCTATGATATTGCTTGCTGTTTGTTAGTAAAGAAAATATTTCGAAAAAAAGACTTACAAACTGTTGCATGACATCAGGTAAAACCTTAGATGTAGTTAAAGAAAACTGTCTTTGATATTGCACTGCAAGTTGCATATCTTGAGAGCTATTCCGTGTTATTTATATTGATAATTATAAAAGTAAGCACAAATATTTTATATTTCTATAAATATCTCACATGAAAGTTTATATCTGATTAACAAAAATGTTCTAACCATATATTTCTAGGTTGCAGAGTTTTCAAAATATGATAAATTGTGAACGTTTAGCAAAAAGTATACTTTTGGTTTTGTGCATTATAATATATATAAAAAGACTATGACTAAATTGTTTTCACTATATGAAATGCTTCTTACTGTTAACATGCTATTTGTACAGCTGCTATAATTTTTATTGCTCACAAAATATTTACATTTGTTTATCTTATGCTTTTAAGTTGATGTTTCAGAACTAGTTTGGAACGTAAGGCTGTGTGCAGGCTGCTAGAGGTCGGACATTCCTCACCACATAGTTGTGAGTTACACTACTACTGCAAAGGCTTCCCCTCATTAACAGTCAATAGGAGGGATGGAATACAAAATGGATGTGGACACACCAGTCAAGCAGTAATATGCCAATAGTTCTGTTGTCACCCCCTTTGTGTCAACACCTCCCCAGGTGATCGTTGTCCATATTTTAAGTGTGTTTGTTTGTGTACCCCTGCTTCCATACTCCCTTTCCATCTCCTGCCTTCCCTTTACAGCTTTCCCCATCTACCCTTCTTAAACAATGGGAACCTGTCCCATAAAATAGTATACCATTCCTCCCCCCCAGCTCCCACTCTTACCTTCACTGTATCCTTGTGTACAGGGACTGTTCTGCTTGGTCTTCCCCTTGTTCAGACTTTCATACACACCTATTTCCTCCCATTCCAATCAATAATACTGTATCAAAACATTGCTTTGAAACACCTACTGTGGCATTCAACCATTCCTGTAATATCACAAACTATAGCATGTGCACTTACTCAGGGGAGCACATGCTACTTGCTTGGTACTTGTATTCATGACATTCCTAGACATAATCATGGGAAACACTCATTCACTACCAACCTTGTCATTTCCATGAGCAGTTTTCATAATTAGCTGGTGCTTGAAATGTGAGGTTCCTGCTCATTAATTGATAATTACCTTTGGGTGGCATTACACATCTCAGCATCTCTGCTGTAACCTTTGTATGGTCACTGAATGCATGTTTCTGAATCCCCAGGGAACCATTGTTACTATTATGCGTACTCCAGTTTCCTTAAGCAGTGCATAATAATGTTTATCAATCTTAGCTTCTAACCACAAAATAAATGTTCAATGTTAACAGCCCAAACCCATAGCCTCGAAAGGTCTTCAAAGAGTTTGGCACCAAATATTCTCTGGTCAAATGCCCTTCTCCCTACCCAACTATCTAAGCCAAGTCTAAACTGAGCTAGAGTCTCTTTCTTCCAATATCATAACTGGAAGTAAATTCCACCATCTAGCACCCCTTCAGTGAAAATAATTACCCAAAACATTAGTCTTATAGGGTATAATATTGACCAACAAATTATTTCTAGTTTTAAAAAGATGCCCACTCCTAGAAATTCCTACACCAGCACCAAAAACTCCTAATGTTTACATTTATAGAAACCATTATCACCCACTCCTTTGTTACATTTTGGAGGGAAAGCATTAAAATAATTTCTATTGTGTGATTTTATGCCATTACAATAAATTTCATGCAATGCTGCAGAGTTTTTCATAAGGAAGGCCACTGCCCTTAACCCACTACTGTGTTGTTTCATTACAAGTAAGAAAAACTAGCAGTACATTGTGGTTTACTTATTTTATGCAAACACAATCTAACTGTGTTAGCCTGGTAGTTCTAATTTATTTGAAAAACTGATGCAGCAGATAAGGAGGGAACTCCAACCCCACAAATACTTTTGTTTTGTTTTTAATGGCACCAATATTGCTTACTTCATATGTAGAAAAATGTTGTCAATATCAATAGGCAGAAATGAGAATTAAATAATTAATCCTGATCTAATCTGAGTTTCAAGAAATGCAGCTGATGTTGTGTAGGTTCTTTTCAGACATAGTAACTGTGTGGGAAAAAATTAAATAAGTAAATTACTCAAAAGCCAGGTAAATGTTCAAGGTGGGATGGTGTCCTTCCAGTGCCAACTAAACTCAGAATGCTACACAGCACTCGCAGAAAGCTTTCATGTTGTACTGGCATGCACACACTCATCTTATAAAATGGTGCAGCCAGTATATACAAAAATGTAGAATTAAACACTGCACTGCACTGCTAAGTTTCCTATTTATTTATTTACCTTTTTTTTTTAATTGCACTTTAGATTCAATACAGCACTGTCACTGCTGACTGTCAAATCTGGTGGGTCATCACTGGTCACCTTCATGGGTGGCCTTTACCACTGTGGACTCGGGGTTACTAAAATAAATAATTATCTTTCATTTACTAGAGA
>NC_056745.1:714491250-714548750 GCF_019279795.1 Protopterus annectens
ACCAGGAAAGTCTGACTGGGTAGAAGCCCATTTTCAGCAGAGGTCTGTGGAGAATAGCTACAAAGTATTGCAAAACATTTTAAGAACAATAATTTTACAATCTTCAAAAATAAAAATGAAAACATCTGTTGTTTAAATAATTATAACAAATTAGACATAATATAAAAACATTGGTTAAGAATCAATATAAGTTATATGGCAATCATTTAATATTTGGAGACATTTTAGAATGTTTATAGAGAAATTAGAGGTACGTTAGTCTAAAACAAACAGGAATTGCAATATGAAGTGAGGGAAAACAGGAGTATGGATATTTAGAGAGAAAGGAAAGAGAATTTGATAGAAATAAGGAAGCAAGTGAAGAAGGGAGAGGAAAGAGGTATAAATAATGAAAAGGTACTTGTTCACATTTAATGATACAGTTTATCCTGGTTTAGACCAAGAACAGAGCCACATTTTAGCTAGGAAGTCTTTCAGAGTGGTACTGAAAGATGGGAGGAGGGTATTGACCTGACGGATACAGGTAAGGAGTTCCAGGCCTTAACAACCTTGCAAACGTAGAGGCAATAACAAGCAGATTTGATAGGTTTGTAAACAGACAGAAGTTTTTGGTCACTGGATCACAGTTACTGACTGGGAATATAGTTGTGTAGAATGGTTTTAACTGCTGGACAAGCAGATGGACGAAGGATAATTTTATAGGTGGTAAGAAGCACTGTATATGTTAGTTGATGGGTTAGTTCTAACCAATTTAGGTTTTTTAGTGCTATACAGTGGTGGGTTCTGAAAGGGGTATTTGCTGCAAATTTAGCAACTTTGATATAGCATTGTCCAAGTTTTAATTGTGAGGCCTGGAGGTTAGTAAGGATGGGAGCACAATAAAGAAGAGTGGGGAGGAGGTAAGTAGTGGCAAGTGTAGCTTTAGATGTGTTGGTGAGAAAGTATTTGGCTCTATAAAGCATTCCTAGTTTTTGATGAATTTCTCTTATGCAATTTTGTATATGCAAGTCGAATGTAAGATTATCCTCTGCTGTCACCTCTAATAATTTGCTATGACAAGTGACTTCAATGGTTGTATTACTGAGAGATGATTTTATTTTTTTTCATGAGAGAGGGATTTGGGGAATAAAGTAGTAGTTTTTTTTTGGGGGGGTGAGCATGAGTTGTGAGTTACAAAGCCATGTTTCAGTGGCTGTAAATGCTTCCCCAGTTTTTTTTTTTTGAGGTGTACCTTGTTGTCAGATGTGCAAATGAGAATGAAATTATTTGCATATTGTATTAGGTTGGCCTGTTGTGTAGATGTATGGAGCGTGTTGGTGAAAATGTTAAAGAGGAGGAGACTAAGGATAGAGCCTTGTGGTATAATCAGACTTTTATTCCACTACTATTCCTTCAAGTCTAGGCTGAAAGAACATCTAACCAAAAATTGGATCTATCAATGCTCCTTGCCATCTTAATACTCTTGTCTGTTCCCTTCTTCCACACTCTTAAAAGACTTTCTCTTGATCTATCCTGCTTCCCTTCCTGTTTTACCTACTTTCTACCCTCATGTCTCTTTAATTCCTTAACATTCTAATGTCTTTTCTTTATATTCTTGTACTAACCTTTATCTATCCCAGAATTTATGAATGAAATTTACTATCTAGTTCTCCTGCCAGAAAGAGTATATGGCTTTCATGACCTATTCAAACTCAAAGTCAAAGTAAACTTTATTGTCATTTAGAACTACACATGTGGAGCCTAAATGAAATTTCGTGCATCAGCTCAATTCTTGAGATTACAAAGGAAAGTGAAACAATACATACAGGTAAGGGAATAAACATAACTAACAAATACAATACTACTTCCAGTATATGCAAAAAAAGCAGAGACATTTACCAGCACTCATATATGAAAGGAATACCCTTCCCTGAGTTAAATGAACTGCCCTATTTAAAGTAACAACTTTTGAAATGCCTAAGTTATTTGTGTAATATTGCATTTGAGAGAGTTAAATAATACTGACTATGGATATAATACAAAATATTGCACTTACTTGGAATATATGTAAGTATATATTGCACAAATAAATAAAAATTTACTTATTATGTGTCCAGACCCGTAGGACTAGTGCCCGAGTTCAGAAGTCTAATCACTGCAGGATAGAAACTCTAACTGAATCTTGTAGTCCTGCAGCGGATGCTGCAATATCTCCTGACTAAAGCCAGATGCTTGAATAGTCCATGCGCAGGATGCATGTTGTCCTGTATTATTTTGGTGGCCTTTCAGATGCTTCTTGCAGAATAAAGACGTTGTATTGATGGAAGACTGGAACCTGTTACCTTCTCTGCAACCCTCAATGCTCTTTGTAGTGCCTTCCTTTCTGTAAATGTGCAGCTTCCAAACTACACTGTGAAGTTGCAGGTGAGGATGCCCTCTATTGCACCTCTGTAGAAGGTGGAGAGTATATGAGGAGGAAGCTTAGCTTTTTTCAACCTTCTTAAAGAGTGGAGGTGTTGGTGCATTTTCTTGACCATTTTGCTGGTGTTTTCTGACCATGAGAGATCCTCTGATATGTGTACACCCAGGAATTTCGTACTCTTAACCCTCTCCACATTCCCAGCATTGATCTTGAGTGCTTGGTGGTTTGTTGTCCTTTTCCTAAAGTCATTGATAATCTCTTTGGTCTTGCTTACATTCTGGTTAAGGTTGTTCCCCTCACACGAACTGATCAGAGATGCCACCTCCTCTCTGTATGGCCATTCATCCTCCTTTGTGATGAGCCCCATGACTATGTTGTCATTAGCAAACTTGATGATATGGTTGGACTTGTGCTTAGCATAGCAGTCGTGGGTTAGGATGGTGAATAACAGTGGGCTGAGAACACATCCCTGTGGAACCCCAGTGTTAATTGTGATGCACTTTAATGTGTTCTTACCTGAACACACCCTCTGTGGTCTCTCAATCAGGAAGTCCAGGATCCAGTTACAGAGATGTTTACTGATTCCTAAATGTGCTGATTTTTCTATCAGCTGCATTGGTACCACTCACATAATTGTCTTTGCCTTCTAAATGCTCAAGGGAGATGTGTAGTGCTATTGATATGGTATATTACTTATTCTGTTATATATCTTTCATGCATCATCATTATGTAACATACATATTAGGAATTCTCTTCTATCGTGTATATAATGTATGGTCAACTTTATTGCTTGCCTTATAGTTTCCTTATTTTCTTTTATTGTATTTACATAACGTAATACTTTGTTATTGTCTTAACATTTGTAACCATTGTTCAATTTTTTAATTCTGTTTAAAGTGTACTGTGGAGCTTTTCTCCCAAGGCCTCTGCTGAAAATGGACTCATACTCAGTCAGACTTTCCCAGTAAGCAAATGTCAGATAAATAAATAAAATATATACTGATAAAACAATAACAGCTATTGAAGGCACAAACCCCAAATGGTACTCTGCTGTGCTAAAACATCTTTATTATGCGCTTTTCATCCGAGCAATATTTGGACTCCATCAGATAGTTTTTTAACATAAATACATCATCATCATCTTTCAGCTTTTCCCGTTAGGGGTCGCCACGGCAGATCATCTCTTTCCATTTCTTCCTATCCTCTGGATCTTGTTCTGTCACACCAACCGCCTGCATGTCCTCTCTCACCATGTCCATAAACCTTATCTTAGGTGTTCCTCTTTTCCTCTTACCTGGCAGCTCCATCCTTAGCATCTTTTTCCCAATATACCCATCATCCCTCCTCAGCACATGTCCAAACCAATGCAATCTAGTCTCTCTTGCTTTGTCTCCAAACTGTCCAACATAAGCTGACCCTCTAATATACTGATTCCTAATCCTATCCATCCTAGTCACACCAAGTGCAAATCTTAACATCTTTAACTCTGCCACATCCAGCTCTGACTCCTGCCTTTTTGTCAATGCCACTGTCTCCAACCCATATAACATAGCTGGTCTCACTACCCTCTTGTAGACCTTCCCTTTCACTCTTACTGGTACCCGTCTGTCACAAATCACTCCTGACACTCTTCTCCACCCATTCCACCCTGCCTGTACTCTCTTCTTCACCTCTCTTCCACATTCACCATTACTCTGAACTGTTGATCCCAAGTACTTAAACTCATCCACCTTTACCAACTCTACTCCCTGCATCCTCACCATTCCTCTATCCTCCCTCTCATTTACACACATATATTCTGTCTTAGCCCTGCTGACCTTCATTCCTCTGCTCTCTAGAGCATATCTCCACCTCTCCAAAGTCTCCTCAACCTGATTCCTACTCTCACTACAGATCACAATGTCATCTGCAAACATCATAGTCCACGGGACCTCCTGTCTGATCTTTTTAACATAAATACAACCATTTAAAAAGGTTAGTAACTAGGTCATGTGATCATAGTGAACAAAATCACTTCCCTTTCACTTAAAGTGATATACATGTAATTTGAAATATGTTCACTTAAAAATTTTTCATGCTCAAATCATTTTGTATGCATTAACCATAATGCACTCTAACATAAATGAAAGCATTATTTTAAGGCATATCAAAAGGTTAAAAATCTATCTATCTAAACTTTTAAGTTTAAGAACACTTAAAATTGAGCACATCTCATTTAAGTCAGGGTACTGACATGCATCGAAACGTAGTTGACATAATAGTTCGAGCCTTTCTAAAATCAATGAATGTGGTCCACCTCTAGCATCAATTGTTACTTGATCTATAACTTTAAATTTAAAATGGTGGTCACTATTTTCCATATTGTGTCTAGCTAAAGCATTTTCTTGTTTGTGTCGACTGAAGCTATAAACACGTTCATATATTCTGTCCTTTAGATTCCTATTGGTCTTTCTGATATAAAATGCAGGACAGCTTTGACATGAAGCTAAATAGACAACCATTTCTGAGGTACAATTGAATTTTCTTTCTATATAATACTTTCTGTCTCTTATTTGAAAAGCTATTCCTTCCTGTACATATTTACAATAATTACAAGTTACACTTATACATCCCAAGCTGTCTGACTGAATATGAACAACCTTTACTTAGTATATCCTTGATGTTCCTGCCCCTTCTAAATACAACTTGGGGGGCTTCCATGAACTTATTTGTCAAGGATGTCTAACTGTGTGTTAGTGAGCCAAAAATCATTCCACCAGAATACATACATATTCTATGTCACCTTTCCTTGAGGGACTGTGACTAAACACATCCTGCTTCGCCTTGCCATATCTTCATGGATGCACATACACATGCACCCTACCTTTTCTGTCAAGTGCTTGAGCTGCTTATTGAACTTGGATCACCTGGCCTATAGTCTAGGCATTAGCCCTCTATGTCCCCGAGATAGTGTAGCAAAACAGAAATAAAGAAATAAAAGCTACAGAGACAGCACCATTAGTCTAATCAGCCAACATATTGGAAAGCATCATTCCTGTTTGTTGAAACAAATAGGCATGTCATTGGTCCCTTTCATTGCAGGCACTATTACATTGTTAAATATCCAGGAATTGAGGAGAATGGGCAGGAGAACAGCTTACATGCACCACTGCAGGTCACACTGAACAGCTAGAGCATTGCAACTAAACTAGTGTTGGATTGCTTATTCATGCACACAAGTCTACACAAAACAAAACTGAAAATATTTTAGGGGAAACTATAAACTTGTTCAGAACCATCTCTAATCATTCATTCTGAAGGCAGTTCTACAGATTCTTGTTCAGGCCCCAAAAGCCATGCCTATGAATGTCAGTAATTACTCTCAACAGAACTACAACAACAACAACAATAATAATAATAATAGTAATAGTATCTGCAACACATCTTCATTCCTTGCAAACCAAGAGCAAGTCATATCAGAAAAAAAAATAGTTTTGCGGGTCCAGGACATTGTAAACCTACAAAGCAAATGCTCAACCAGCTGAGATAAACCAATATTAAAAAACAGACTGGACAGCGACACTAACAGTAAACTAGCTGTTAGGCAGCAAAATATCTGCTTTGTGTCATATGAACCACCAGAGAAATTACGGGTTCTTAATACATACGCACTTGTATGGATTCAAGATAATTGAGTTACTAAGGAAAGATAGATGTAAGTGGCAGTTACACAGATCCGAACAATTTGCCTATTTGTCATATTTTTTACCATTTAAATGCATTTACTTGAGTCTGACTTTAATGATGTGCCCCTATAATCAACACAAGCTCAGCTAGGTTTACTAAGACAAAGAAAACAACAAAGAATTTTTTATTTAACTTGTGAATGTTTAGAATGCAAATATGCTTGGAATTCTTTTATAGATCCTGTAGATATAAATCATTTTACAGAAGTATGGGTGTTTGTGTGAGGTATGTATGAATGCAGTGAGAAAAAAAAGTAATTGTGGCTTCCTTTTCAATCTTATAAAACCTTTTGCCAAAAACAAGATATAACAGGAGGCAACAAAAAATTAGAGCCATTGCCTAAACAGGAGTAAAGAAACACATTCAGTTAGTAACATTCAATACGTTTAAGAACTACACCGCTCATATACATATAAGTGCAATTAACATTTTTCTCAAGCCTATAGCTTTTTTGCAATCTTTACATTTTAAAATGTAAATGTAGACCACCAAATATGATAAATGTGAATCACGTGCACGTTTGCAAGTAGGTCAGCCATTGTCATCATCATTGCCAATTGCTACTCCAAAAAACAATCTCGTACTTAAACGGGGGATGTCAGGGGTGACTTCAAAAACAAGTGAAGAAAAATGATAACACAAAAGCAAGAAACTTCTCAAGCTACTGCTCAACACCACAAAGATGGCTACCTTCAGTGCTATGGAGCAAAATAACATAATTGAACAGACAGAGTGGTAATGCAGACTGACTTTTTTTGACGCCGTCAAGAAGTGCAACACACGAGTTAAAAAAAAAAAGAAAGGGAGACAGAAAGTAGCAAGAACAACTATCCCTTGAATCCCACCAATATTGTATAATGTTTGTTAGTAAGAAGTTAGCACGCCAAACGCGGCAGTCTCAACTGTACCTTTTCTTACTTTGGTGCCGAGTGGGTATACTGCAATAAAACAAAATAAAAATAAAATAAATTACCTTAGCAGACCAGATAGATTTGAAATTGTATTTTTCTTTAGAACTAGTTGTTCTATCTCAGGTTAGCAATATGAAGCTTACTAGTCCTCTCTCAGGTTAAGCTCTCACCAATGCGCCTAAATTACAATAGAGATGCGGTTGGAGGAAGATCATTATAAAAACAAATCATTTGACTGCAACCTCCAATCGCTTCTCCATTGTGCGTTAGACACATTTCATGACAGGATGACCTCACCAGATTGTGCAGAAAAGAGAAAAGATGCGGCCCCCTGATTTCCAAAAAAAAAAACCCCAAGTTTTAAAAGGGGCCTGTGTGCGCCCCTGCGCCCATGGCTAAATCCACCACTCCTCAATTTGAAACTGTTTGTTAGGACTTTAAACTTAAATGTCATGTTTGGGGGAAATGAACTAACACATAATGAGTTTTATATCAACAGTACATTTAACCCCTTACACATCCTGTAATTGGGTTATTTGAAACTATGTGTGAACTTGACATTAGGAATTGTTTGAATAGGAATTTAATTAATGCACATAAATGCAATATTAGTAAATCTGAGAGAGCATTGTTATGTGCATTGCAACAGTTGCCAGTAAGAACTATGAAACCTGATAAAGGGGGAGGGGTAGTTATCATAAGCATAGATGATTATAATAGAAGAATGAAAGAAATTTTACAGAGTGACACATATAGCTTAGTGTCAAACAATGAGTTGAACGTAGCCTATGCTCGAGTTAAGATGTACTTGAATGATATGTTTATCGAATCTAGGATTAATATCAATTCCCTTAACTATTTAACGATGCCAGCCCCAAGGATTCCCATTTTATTTGGGATTCCTAAAATACATAAATGTATAGAGAATCCCCCTATGCGACCCTTGGTTGGTGCACGCAACTTTGTTACCCACTCACGTGCGAAAATGGTTGACACAATTTTGAAAAAATATATTAGTAATATAAGTCAAATTTGTAAAGATTCTTGGTCATTTTTAAATAGCATTAACAATTTAGAATATAAAGAACAGTATAATTTTATGACTATTGATGTACGAGACCTTTACACTTCAATTCCACACATTGAAAGCATTGAATGGGTGTCTCAAATGTTGAGAATGAAAGGAGATGCAACTGATGAAATCACACTACTTGAAGAACTCTTAGACATTATACTTAGTAATAATTATATCACCTTTGATAATGAATTTTATCTACAAAGAACCAGTGTAGCTATGGGTTCCCCATGTGGTGCAAGCTTTTAAATCTAGTTATGGTCTACTGGGAACACAAATTAATTAAAAAAAACTCACATATTAAAGATACCATTTACTTCTACACCCAGTTTTTGGATGATATTTTCATGATTATTAAAGGAAATGATATACAAGCCAGAGAACATATAAAGTATTTTAACAGTACAACGTTTTTACACTTTACATTTAATTTTGATCAGGACTCAATAGCATACTTAGACATAAACCTTAGAAAGGACATAATCCAACAATGTTATACAGCTACAATTTTTCGTAAGGAAACATACTCGAATGCTTTCTTACATTTTTCCAGTTGTCATCCACATTATCAAAAACGCTCACTGGTTAAGGGGCAGCTAGTGAGAGCTGCCAGAATGACAACATTGGATTCTGATTTCCTGCTTGAGTGTAACAAACTCAGAGATATATTCCTTAAACATGGATTTCCTGATGAGATGATTTTACAACTTATGGAGGAAGTAAAAATAAAAAGGCATAATGGTACATTTATGCCCATTTTCACTTTCAGAAATAATTCAAAATTAATTACTATTGAGGCAACTGAAAATGTAAATGCTAATGAATCTACTGAAGTGTCCCTTGTAAGGTACACATTTATTACAACCTACAGTGCAGACATGACATATATAAGGAACATCATATGTAAAAACTGGAATTTAATTAAAAATGAGACATCCTTGACAAATAAGCTCATGGAAGCCCCCCACATTGTATTTAGAAGGGACAGGAACATCAAGGATATACTAAGTAAAGGTTGTTCATATTCAGTCAGATAACTTGGGATGTATAAGTGTAACTTGCAATTATCATAAATATGTACAGACAGGAATAGCTTTTCAAATAAGATATAGAAAGTATTATATAGAAAGGAAATTCAATTGTACCTCAAAAATGGTTGTCTATTTAGCTTCATGTCAAAGTTGTCCTGCATTTTATATCAGAAAAACTGATAGGAAGCTAAAGGACAGAATATATGAACATGTTTATAGCATCAATCGACACAAACAAGAAAATGCTTTAGCTAGACACAATATGGAAAATAGTGACCACCATTTTAAATTTAAAGTTATAGATCAAGTAACAATTGATGCTAGAGGTGGACCACATTCATTGATTTTAGAAAGGCTCAAACTATTATGGCAACTACGTTTAGATGCATGTCATTACTCTGGCTTAAATGAGATGTGCTCAGTTTTAAGTGTTCTTAAACTTAAATGTTTAGATAGCTTTTAACCTTTTGATATGTATTAAAATAATGCTTTCATTAGTGTATTATGGTTAACACATACAAAATTATTTCAGCATGAAAAAATTTTAAGTGAACATTTTTTAAGCGAACATATTTCAAATTTTATGTATACCACTTTAAGTGAAAGGGAAGTGATTTCGTTCACTATGATCACATGGCATAGTTACTAACCTTTTTAAATGGTTGTATTTGTGTTAAAAAACTATCTGATGAAGTTCAAATATTACTTAGCCAAAAAGTGCTTAATAAAGACGTTTTAGCACAGCAGAGTATCGTTTGGGGTTTGTACCTTCAATAGCTGTTATTGTTTTATCAGTTTGTTGTACTTTACTGTTAGTTTGTTGAAATAAATAAAATATACTTGTGGTGACTGGGAGGTAAAGAGAGAATGGAAAGTGCTGTTTTACTAACGGATACCTATTGGACAGGTAGCTTTTTGAACCACAGAAGAGCGGACTGAGAGAGACCTAATGAGGGCATTTAAAGTAGAGGTTTGCTGCAACAAACAGTGTCAAAGGCTTTAGACAAGTCTAGAAATAAGAAAGAGACTAATTTGCCGTTATCACTAGCTTTATTGACAGTATCTATATAAGTTAGAAGGGCAGTGCTAGCACTATGGGAAGGACAAAAGCCATGTTGTGTAGGAGATAGGAGTTTTTCCTGCAGGAAATAGTCTAGCAATAGTTTTTGAATACATTGTTTAAGTATTTTGGTGAGGGGAGATAAGATTGCTATAGGTCTAAAGTTATTAATGTCTGTTGAATTTCCTCCTTTGTTCATAGATAATGTGTGACTTTTTCCAGAGAGAGGGAATGTGGGATTACTAGACTGACCCATTTATAAGGACTGAGACAGGATAGGCAATGCTACTGGGTTTTTTTTTTCAGGTACTCACTTGGAAAGTCAATAGGTGAAGAAGACCATGTTTTACATTTGTTTAAGAGTAGTTTTTTATAGGATGTGGGCACAGGTTTGAAGGTGATCTGTGGCAGTTGGGTAGGGTTGGATTTAGATGTTGAGGAATCCTTGGTTAGAGATGCTATACTATCTATAAAATAAGAGTTGAACTGTATTGCAGTTTCAATGAGTTATCAGGAGAGAGGTTTTGGTTTAGTTTTTGGCCAGGATCAAAGATTTCTTTATTGGATGTCCAGCACTTTTAGGGTTGTGTTTAGTATTATTCTGACAGGTATTATAGTATAGCTTTTGTCTTCATTTACTTGCACTTTAGTACAACTGCGAAGCATTCTGGAGTTTTCAAGATGAGGTGTTCTATATCTTTGCCATCCTTTCCCTTCTTTTGCTCTATTCTGCATTACAATTCTACTCCTTTTAGACAGCCAAATTGCATTATTTGTTTTTAGTCTCTTCCTTCTAGGAGGTGCAAGGCTATTTAGGATATTTAGAAAAGTTGTATTGAATTCCTTTACAGCATTGGGGAGGATTTTAGGAAGTTCCAGTTAATAGATTATAGTGTAGTAATGAACATTTCTGGGTTAAAATTGGAAAGGTTGCATGTTGTTTTTATAAATATGCTGGTTAACTGAGTGTGTAAGATGTCTGGTCATACAGATTGGGAGATGGTCACTGAGACAGTCTGCCATTGTACCTGTGGTGGAATATTTGCTGGGGTCTGATACTAGGATCCAGTCTGACAGGGAATTTGATGTCATGATATAATGTCTATGTGTGTGTGCTGTGAGAGAGAGAGAGAGTGTGTGTGTGTGTGTGTGTGTGTGTGTGTATGTGTGTGTGTGTGTGTGTGTGTGTGTGTGTGTGTGTGTGTGTGTGTGTGTGTGTGTGTGCATCCTGCAACAGATTGGTGTCAGTGTACTATCCAGGATTAATGTATCTGTTTTATACTCCTCTGTGACCCTGAATTAGCTAAAACTGGTAATCAGAGAATAGGAACTGAAGGGATAAAGTTGAATGAATTCCAATCATTCCTTGTAGCTGGCCAACTGCAACATATTTTCAGATTCAAAATAGGTGCATTAAAATGGGAAACAGATCACTAGCTAGTAACAAACAACGGAGGATAACCAGTAACAGAAGGACACCAGAGCTTCCAAAGCAAAATTTTCTTACCTGTGCAGTCCGTTCGACTCAGCACAGCTCCAAAAAAAGATAGATAAAACTGTCACAAATGTTCACGAATCAATAAAGATGACAAACTCTACAAGCATAAGTGTATCACTCCGCAATAGTTATAAAATCCACAAGGCACAAAATTGAAGTTAAGCGCTTTCACCTAACCAAATGTCAGGCTTCCTCAGAACAATATTGCACTTTCTAAATCTTGTTAATATAGGTGTACCCATTCAAATGGACCAATAGTAGTGCTATCAATTAACTTCAACCTAAATTTAAAAAGACATATGACATTTCACAATATAAAAAAATGAACATTTTTAAAAAGCATATTCTATCAATACAAAATGTAATCTCACTGATGCATTTATAGTGCAAAGACATTTTGTTAATTTATATCCACAACACTGTACTTAATATCTTCATAATTTAGCTGATCTCAGTTTCAAAACACTGGAAATACTAATGCAATCATTCAAACCAGGGGGCTTTCCAGCATCAAGTTTGATCTGCCAGTATAGTTCTCTATACTCCAGCTTATTTTCCCAGTTACCACTCCTGGCATCCCCCATTATCTGTTCTATAACCATGAACTTAAAATTGTAATTGGGACATGTTAATATGTGTTTATAAAGTGCACTAGTTTCCTTTGGCTTGGAAATATCATATACATGTTTGTATATCCTTCTCCTGAGATTTCTTTCTGTCCTTCCAAGGTAAAAGCTGGAACATGTTCCACACACTACCAGATATACCACCCCAGCACTGTTACAAGTGTAATAACCATTACTTCTAACCCTGTAATTCCTAGTTGTTAAGAAAACATCTTCTTTACCAAGAATGTACATACATTGGTTACACCTGCCACACCTGTAAGTGCCCTTCTTACTCTTATTTCTCTTATTGTTGTATGTAATTCTGCTCTCAAATCTCTCTTTAAGAATTAAATCTCTTTTTCTGACAAACTGTGGTAAATCTGGAATCCATACAAGAGTGGAGGAAGATGCACACAGGTGGATTATATCCTATGTAGGAGGGCCAGTCTGAAGGAGATTGGAGACTGTAAAGTGGTGGCAGGGGAAAGTGTAGTTAAGCAGCATAGAATGGTGGTCTGTAGGATGATGTTGGTGATCAAGAAGAGGAGAAGGAGTGTGAAAGCAGTGCCGTGGATTAAATGGTGGAAGTTAAAAAAGGGTGATTGTGAAGTGGAGTTTAGGGAAGAGTTAAGACAGGCACTGGGAGGCAGTGGAGAGTTACCGAATAGCTGGGTAACTACAGCAGAACTAGTAAGGGAGATGGCTAGAAAGGTGCTTGGTGTGACATCTGGAAAGAGGAAAGAGGACAAGGAGACCTGGTAGTGGAATGAGGAAGTACAGGAGAGTATACAGAGGAAGAGACTGGTGAAGAAGAAGTGGGATTGTCAAAGAGATGAAGAAAGTAGACAGGAGTATAAGGAGATGAGGAGCATGGCAAAGAGAGAGGTGGCGAAAGCTAAGGATAAGACATATGGAGAGTTGTATGAACAGTTGGCCACTAAGGAGGGAGAAAAGGACCTGTGCCAATTGGCTAGACAGAGGGACAGAGCTGGGAAAGATCTGCAGCAAGTAAGGGTGATAAAGGATAGTGAGGGAAAGGTAGTAACAAGAGAGGAGAGTGTGTTGAGTAGATGGAAAGAGTATTTTGAGAGGCTGATGAATGAAGAAAATGAGAGAGAGAGAAGGTTGGATGATGTGGGGATAGTGAATCAGGAAGTGAAACAGATTAGCAAGGAGGAAGTAAGGACAGCTATGAAGAGGATGAAGAATGGAAAGGCTGTTGGCCCAGATGACATCCCAATGGAAGCATGGAGGTGCTTAGGAGAAATGGCAGTGGAATTTTTAACTAGATTGTTTAATGAAATTTTGGAAAGTCAGATATGCCTGGGGAGTGGAGAAAAAGTGTTTTTATACCTATCTTTAAGAATAAGGGTGATGTGCAGAGCTGCAGTAACTACAGAGGGATAAAATTGATCAGTCACAGCTTGAAGTTATGGGAGAGAGTAGTAGAAGCTAGGTTAAGAAGGGAGGTGATGATTAGTGATCAGCAGTATGGTTTCATGCCAGGAAAGAGCACTACAGATGCAATGTTTACTCTGAGAGTGTTATTGGAGAAATACAGAGAAGGTCAGGAGTTGCATTGTGTCTTTGTAGACTTGGAGAAAGCATATGACAGGGTGCCTAGAGAAGAGTTGTGGTATTGTATGAGGAAGACAGGAGTGGTAGAGAAGTATGTAAGAGTGGTACAGGATATGTACGAGGGTAGTGTGACAGTGGTGAGGACTGCAGTGGGAATGACAGATCCGTTTAAGGTGGAGGTGGGATTACATCAAGGATCAGCTCTGAGTCCTTTCTTATTTGCAGTGGTGATGGACAGATTGACAGATGAGATCAGACAGGAGGCCCCATGGACTATGATGTTTGCAGATGACATTGTGATCTGTAGTGAGAGTAGGAATCAGGTTGAGGAGACTCTGGAGAGGTGGAGATATGCTCTAGAGAGAAGAGGAATGAAGGTCAGCAGGGCTAAGACAGACTATATGTGTGTAAATGAGAAGGAGGGTAGAGGAATGGTGAGGATTTAGGGAATAGAGTTGGTAAAGATGGACGAGTTTAAGTACTTGGGATCAACAGTTCAGAGTAATGGTGAATGTGGAAGAGAGGTGAAGAAGAGAGTACAGGCAGGGTGGAATGGGTGGAGAAGAGTGTCAGGAGTGATTTGTGACAGACGGGTACCAGTAAGAGTGAAAGGGAAGGTCTACAAGACAGTAGTGAGACCAGCTATGTTATATGGGTTGGAGACAGTGGCACTGACAAAAAGGCAGGAGTCAGAGCTGGATGTGGCAGAGTTAAAGATGTTAAGATTTGCACTCGGTATGACTAGGATGGATAGGATTAGAAATCAGTATATTAGAGGGTCAGCTCATGTTGGACAGTTTGGAGACAAAGCAAGAGAGATGAGATTGCATTGGTTTGGACATGTGCTGAGGAGGGATGATGGGTATACTGGGAAAAAGATGCTAAGGATGGATCTGCCAGGTAAGAGGAAAAGAGGAAGGCCTAAGATAAGGTTTATGGACATGATGAGAGAGGACATGCAGGCGGTTGGTGTGACAGAGCAAAATGCAGAGGATAGGAAGAAATGGAAAGAGATGATCCACTGTGGTGACCCCTAATGGGAAAAGCCGAAAGATGATGATGATGATGACTGATTTGTGAGCATTTGTGACTGTTTTATCTATCTTTTTTTGGAGCTGTTCTGAGTCAAATGAACTGCACAGGTAATAAAATTTTGCTTTGGAAGCTGTGGTGCCCTTCTGTTACAGATCACTATCTAGTGCCATTTTTTCTGACTGCTCGACTTGTCCTTAGTCATGATGTTACTGATCTCACTGGCAACAATCAGAGAACCAAATGCCCCATCATTGAAGATGCAGCATCACCCACCATCCTCCCCAGCACTACCACCACCAGCTGAGATATTTTTCCAGTTGTTTTCCTTCCTCTGGACAACTTTGTTAGTAGTATTGTCAGTGCAGTAGTTCCCTGGGGTAGACAACTTCCCAAAGGATATGATAGTGCATTTTATGGAATTTAGTTTCAGTCCATGAATCTGGCACAAGTTATTTGTTTGGAACAAACCTTCCCGGAGGATGGCTAAGTCACTTGGGTATTCAGTGACTGCTCCCAACTTGCAGTCATCTATTAACTTAGTCATCCAGAGCCCTTTGGTATTGGCTTTTACTTCAGATAAGTATATTCAAAACTGGAGAGGTCCCAGTACCAGGGGATTCCTCTGGGAAAAGGTCATTTTGTGGAGGTAGCTTCCCCTAATTTGATCTCCTATACCTATCTGTGTGTCAGTTGGCAATCCAGTTGGTGATGTAGGGGTTTATTCCCAGTTTATTTAGTTTTTTCTACTATGCCTGGGTGAGCGATTGTGTCAAAAGCTTTGGCCAGGTCAAGGCATGCAATGTGTACCATTTTACCTTCATCCATTGCTTTGGTGACCTTTCAAAAAAAAGTCTACCAGGTACAGTAAACATGATCTGCCCTTGACAAATCCAAACTGAGAGGGGCCAAGAGTTTGAAGGTTCCCTATGTCCTTATTGATTAGGCAGTATTTCTGGCTTTGTGGTTTTTGTGAGCAGTTGGGATGAGGGGAATAGCATGTTAAGAAGTGTTTGTATATATTTTTTTACAATAATACTGGCAGTTATCCACCAGATATATTGGACAATATTTCTGACTAAGTGATTTGTGTGGGCAATTGGGATGAGGGGAATGGTATAGTGAGATAAGTGTTATTACTGTTTTACAACAATGCTGGTAGTAATTGACAAGATATTTTGGGCGATATCTTTCTGTCTTTGTGACTGGTGTGGATCAACTTGGTTTGGAATACTTTAATGTACAGCAACTTGCTTGTGTGGACTGTGGACGTAAAATAATATTACATAGCCATTGGCCGTTGTGACTATAACTACTGGGTGGGAGTTGGGGTGGCTGAAAGTAAGTGACCTTCTTGTTTTTGCCCAGTTTAAACTGCCACTGTCAGGTTTTAAAGGACTGGTGTACTTTTGTGAGAAGTAAGATGAACTACTTAAATGGACACCTGATATGCACAGATAGTGTAGGTATAATTGTTGTGGCTGTGTTTTGTGGAAGAAAACGTCTTGCTGCCAGCTGTTGTTTGCTTATTATTATATGATTATGTGAAGCAACATGTAATATTTTAATGTGGGTAACTATTTATTTGGTGCAAAGATGAAATACATTACAACCTCATCATCTTTTATGACAATCAGACATCTGAACTGTACATAGAGGTGGCTATAACTGCTTGGTGGAGGTTATCTGGCTGAAGGTTCTGACCCTGTTGCCACTTGTTCAGCTTCACAATTATCTCTCAAGATTAAGGAATAAATGCATAACAGAATACTCAGCCTTTCAAGACTTCTGAGGCTGGTATCCCCCCCACACACACTAAAGCTGTATAAATGGATTTTGTCATGAGTTAGTAATTGCCATAACCCCCACATCATCAGAAACCAGCCATGCCCATGAGTGTGCCCAGAAGGTCACTGTACTTGTGTTGGTGGCAGGGTTGGTGATGTTGATATTATTTCTTTAACATTTCTTCTAAACCTGAGAGGCCACTATATCTTGTGGTGGGCTGGAGACAGTGTGATCACTATTTCTTTAATTTTTCTCACACATCTCAGAGGGGAGTACAGAGGGTCACTATAGCTTTTACAGGAGCACTGTACTGTCTCTAGAATTAACAATTTGGATCTAGAATAAAAGTTGAAAGTTATTGTAATATATATTTTTTTCTTATAATCAAACATGTCATGCATTTACAGGTGGCTATATTTTCAGGGAGAGTAGATAAGCATGCTGTTTATGTGTGTCTGACAGCAAATATGATGCTATAGTCAATCAGATTTTTTTTTCACTTTTGGCCCAATCTGGTGTTAGAAGGCTACACAGAAAAGAGGCAGATTTAGGCTTTGGAGCAGGGACTCATGCCATCTCCTTTTTAAAAGAGCGATACAACCTGACATGCAAAAAAAGCATTTCTGCAATTTTTGGTGACATCATAAAATTCACTACTAAAGTGGTACATTTTTCTGATCCAACCTTCACTTGTTTGTTTTTCACCTTTATATCATGTGTCATAGTGATAATTCATGAGTGGAAAAACAATTGGAAGTGTCAGTCAGATGACCTGATTCTAAATTCTTGAATGGCTTCTCCAAGTGTGTCTACAAATGCATTTGAGAATGCAGTTATTGAAAGGAGTAAAAAGAAGGTATCCTGTGTCAAGGGGGGGATAAAAGAAAAGGAAGAAAAAAGCTTAAATTAGCAATTGTACTACTAATTTAATACTGCTGCTTGCAGTAGCACATTACAGTGGTCGAAGTCAAGAAGTTCCGATCCCAGCCAGTGTATGATAGCAGGAGCTGCTGAAAGCCTGCTGTACCTTTTTGTGTGTACCACCCTTTGTCAGAAACATGCTCTGCTGCTGTACTCTGATCATCAGAAACTGTACCGCAAAAGCAGCACACAACTGACAACATACTTCATTTGGTGGGATATTTCCTTTCAACCTACATATGCTTTATTTTTGAAACTAAAAAAAATCCTCTTTAGGTTTACAAGGAAAGGTACTGCTAAATAAGCACATGTGCAGCTGTATTCTGCCTTCAGTACATTTTCTGATCATCAGATGAGCCAGTACCTTCTAAAATGGGTTAGATTTGATGAATCCAAACTGCATATGTAGACAAAATTGCTTAACTTTTTTAATAGATGTTTTATTTTTGCAGTTCATATTGGAATTTATCATTTGGTTCACCACTTAATGCTGTTATTCTCCCTAACATTAGATTTGCACATTTTTTGGGGTTATTGGTTCTTTATGTGCAACCGCTGTTTGGTGGTTATCTTCTAAAAACTGTTATTTGTGCAGATGCCAGTACTGGTGTAATGTCATATTGTAGCAGCTAACTACACAACAGTGCATGAAAATATAAGCTGGATGCCTTGAAGTGAAGAATATCTTTCATGGAAATACTTCTTCACACACACTGCACTGCTGAATTCCAGACAAATGCCTCAGGCTTTCAACAGCCAATTAGTGTACCTGCCTCCAGTACACCCTTCTGAAAGAGCTATCTGGTTACAAGGGTTTACATAGTAAGAAACATACTGATCAAATACAAGCCTGAGTAAGGGTGAATGGCTGCATTCAATATGGTGCAATGTCATTATGGCAGAACAGTCAGTTGCTTAGCTGATGCAGAAAGGGTTGAGACAGAGAACAAATGTACATATAAGCATACCTGTACATTCTTGAATTATTTTGTAGTATGATCTGGACATTCCATAGCTCTCTAACTTTTACCTTCAGAATCAAGGATAAATCCAGAAATAAAAATGAAAACTCAGTGACACTTTTATGTTTAAATATTAGTATTATTAATATGAGATGTTGACAGAATAAGAGAATGTGAATTAACATACATTTTCTGAAGTAGAACACATCTGTAATCCATTTATTGGCATAATTTATGTAGTACAATCCAGCACCCTTTCCCCCAAACTTACCAGTTTTTGGAGTAATTAGAAGGGTCAGAGCAAAATTTTTAATCAAATTCAGGTATGTTCCTGAAAATCAATGACAGGTGAGAGGTGCGGCAGGCACCAAGGCCAAAGATATATGGGGAAGCTTGGGAAATACATGCAGTACTTGCCAAAGCATTATTAGCATATCAGCATATTCCAAGCAAATGGTACCAACAGGCAGACACTGTATGCACCCTCTGCACATTTAAACATATACAGATAATACATTTAAGGTCTGATGCCACCAGGCAGACACTGTACACATACTCTGCACATTTAAATATATACAGATAATACATCTAAGGTGTAAATGGTAGGTGGCATGGGATAAACCACTATACTTTTTGCTTGGAATATCTGTAAATTTAGATTTGAAGCTAGCAACAAGAGTGCATGTGTTAACATTTTTTTGTACTGGCTTGATCCTGACTTACAAGCAGTGTGCTTGTTAATTATCAGAATAAAGATTGATTGAATGACTGACTGATTGGTCTTTGCTGGTCTGGGAAAATTTGACTAGGTAGACCTCATTTCCAGCAGAGGCCCATAGAGAAAAGTTCCATTACATTATATTTATATTAAGTAGTACATTTCAGACAGTTCTACAAAAAAAAAAAAAAAAACAGGTACATTTCTCAGAAAAAGCAAACATTATTTATTAGACAGGTATATACAGTAAAATATTTACATAAGTATGTATGGTCTATACAGTTTTGGTAGCACTAAAATATTGTAGAAAGTAAATGGACTTACACTGTAGAACAGAAAACGTAAAGAAGTTTACATTTCTGTACAGAAAGGCTTGTAAAGAGTTCAAGAGACATAATAAAGCAAGTTATAAAATTATGTAGGAATGGGATATGTTAGCATTGTATAGATTTGTAAAGAGTTTAAGTTATACAATTATGTAGGAGGGGAGATATTAGCATTGTATAGCGGGATAGTGGTAATAGCATATGGGTGAGATAGTAGGGTATAGGATTAGTTTTGTCTAGGCTGCCTGTTCCAAACTGGTGTATCTGGAAGGTTTATAACTAAGGGATACAGGGGATGCATGAGATGGGTAGAGTTGTGGATGGAGACAGTTAGAGAAAGATTAGAAGTGATGTTTAAGAGGGGCTGAGAAGGGTTGTATTGATCTTAATGCAAGAAGGAAAGTTGTTATGGATGTAATGTTTCAAGTACAGGAGGAGAAAAAGTTAAGTAATAAGAAGTTTTTGCTTTTGCTAGAGGTTTCAACTTGGGTAATGAACATGAGCTGGACCAGGACTGGATAAGGCATTGTTTGAGCTGAATTTTATAGCTTAGGGGGTTGTCAGTCCATTTTACTTGTGTAGAGATGGTGTCTCAGTGTTTGGAGATGTAACAAGAATATAGTAGGTCCCCTGATTTATAGATTAATTGGTGTATACTGGGCTAATGACCACTATGGCTCTTGTAAGCCTAGCTGTGCAACCCAAATGTGACCCATACATTTGATTTCTACAGGGGTTGATTTACTGACTGCCTCAGTCCAACAGAGACATAGGCACCAGACCAGGGGTATTTTCCAGTCACCCATTCATTGGTCCAAGTTGCTCTTAAATAGGGTTAGGCAGGAACTGTGCTTCACATGGATGGGGAGCCTGTTCTAGACAATAGGAATTCTCAAAGAAGCATATCTGGCACTCCAACGTGTCCTGATGAATTATTTGTTTTACTTGTGCTAAATAGAAATTTATCAACAGAACAGAGGTCTCTTGTGGGGATCTAGGGCAAAAGTACATTTTTTAATGCAGGGTATTTTTCTGGATAATCTATCAGTTTGCAAGCTACAACTAGCTTGAGAGTATGTTAGGTAGTTTTTAAGCTGCAGCCAGTTTTTCTGTTTTTAAGGCTTGACAGTTGTGACCTCCATGTATGGTATTGGCAGCAAATTGATCTATGTTGTTATAATAGGATGCTAGTCTGGATTTCAGGGTACAGCTCAGGTTTGTAAGGATGGGTAAAGCATATGAGTGCTGGAAGCAAATAGGATTTGGTTGGGGGTTTTCTTGCTGTTTCTGAAAGGTACTGTTTGGCCCTGTAAAGGGAGTCAGGTTCTGGTGGACCTTTATAATTGTTTGAAGAATATTTTAATCAATTTTAATACTGTCATCTATTACAGTGCCCAGTAATTCAGTATATGGAATTACCTCAATTGTATTATTATTTGTCACTATAACCAGGAAAGATTGTTTTTGATTCAGGTAATGTTTTGGAGTAAAGAGCATCAGTTTAGTTTTATTTGGATCAAGCAACAGGTTTGAAATAGGTTAATAGATTACTAGTATGCTAACTGCCCTTGTGGGCCATTTTAAGGGTGGTGGTTTAAGCCTTTTTCAACCAAGTTTTGATTGAACAAAAATAAATTTTAGTGATGTCTTCTTGTTTGGATATTGTGAGGATAGTACATATTAAAGTTGAATCATCTGCATATTGTACTATATTTTCTAGATCTACAGCAGTGTAAAACTTGTTTATAAAAGTATTGAGATGAAGGGGTTTTATCTAGAGCCCTGAGGGACCCCTATAGTAAATGTGAGAGAGAAGGAGGAGGAGAGGTCCTGTTGCCATTTGACTGCTTGTTGTCTTCCAGATAAGTAATTAAGGAACCATTTAAAGGAGGATTAAGAGAGACCCATAGAACATGAGTTTAGCTAGTAAATGTTAATGTAATATGATGTCAAAAACTATGGATAAGTCTAGGAACGCAGTTGACAGTAGGTTACCATTGTTACTATGTTGGTTTATAGTGTTGGTGAAGTAAAGCAGGGTGGTGGTTGTGCTGTGGTGAGGGTCTGAAACCATGCTGTCTTCAGAGAGCAGATTGTTTGACTTTAGGTGATGTAGAAGCTGAGAATGAATATATTGTTCAAGTATTTTGATGGAGAGGAGAGGAATGAAATGGGCCTGTACTTATTAAACTCTGTAATTATGATACCTTTGTATAAAGGTATAATGAAAGATTTTTTTCCAGATAGAAGGAACATATTTTTGGATATATATCTATTTATTAATATTGAGACTGGAAAAGCAATTATATCTGCAGCTATTTTAAATTAGCCCGAGGGGATGGTCAGCAACTAGGACTGTTTGTTTTGGCTTATGTAGCAGTTTTTTAATGGTGGAGGTGGGTACTGGTCTGAAGTCAAATAACTGAGGATATTTAGCAAAGGCTGCATGTACTGAGAGGGTAGTGGAGGTATTACTGCATGTGAGGAACATTATTGTCTGTATAAAATAGTTATTAAACTGTGTGAGAATTGAATCAGTAGCATTGGCATGGATGTGAAAGCTTGCTTATGGATGTCCAGAAGTGTTTTGAGTTGTTTTGATGTTTATTTTGGAGAATGTTGCAATAGGTTTGCTTGTCATGTTTTATGTTATTTTGTCCTATTCTGTAGGAACCCAAAAAGTTGAAATGTATTTTGTGTTCAATTTTTGTGCTATTTTTTTTCCAGGCTTTGTTACACTGTAGCATTAATTTCTTAGTTTTGTTTGCCATGGTTCAGGATTGGATTGGACCCTTTTGGTATGTACTAGTGCAAGGTTATTGAGAATTCTTTTGAATATCTCATTGAAGTGTGTGACAACAGAGTCTAAAGGTATATATTTTGGCATTTTCTAGTTATACACTGTTAATGTTTTGATAAAAGTGTCTTTGTTATCAAAGTTTTGAGTTACGAACTTCATTGTAAAATATATACTCTTACAAGAGTATACTGAATAAAAGTAATACTAATACAAACGGTAGTGTTTGACCAATGCAGCAAGGCTTTCAGGAGCAGCCACAGTGTACCAATAAAAATAAGTACGCTCAAAGGTTAAAATATTCCTAAAAGAACAGTCTCAATGAAAATGTTAAATATGTTTAATAATAAACAATAAAAGAACATGAAAATACTAAATATCTATTTACAATAAACACCAGAGTTTCAATCACAAATAATATTAAAAATAACACAGATGGATAGATTCACACAGATACAGAAAAACAGTACCTAACTAATCTCACTGTTTTTTTCTGACTGATCTAAAGAATTACAATTCCCTGGTTACTTACTAAAGCAAGCCAAGATGAAGTGAATGAGTGATCCATCTTTGTCAGGTTTCAAAAACAGACTACTGAGATCTAAGTGACATCTCTCACTAATATCTAAATATCATTTCAGTGCTTGCTATAGAATGATATCACATGCATCTGGTCACCTGACTTCTAGTTCCCACACTACTCTCTTTACTAGAAACAGAAACAGAATCTAGAATATGTCATAATACACACACAGAGAGCTTTGCTAAGATGTGTTATAGCATCTGAAAGCAATAAAACCATTTGGGTAGCAATTAGTTCACCCCTAAGGACAATATAGTAGGATTCCTAGTCATGGTTTCTCTCAGACATTGTCTCTCGCTGCAATAAAAATGTAAGATACAATTTTTATGGCCTAAACCAGGTAATTTAATCTCAGACTATTTTTCAAAGTTAACTGGACTTAGATTAACCTCTTCTATTCCAGTATTCTCTGTTACACTGTATTCATTTCAACAGTTACAATACAGTCTGACATACAGGTGTATTTCTTTTCTGTCCAGCAGGACTCACTGCTGGTATGTTTTAACACAACCAGCTTTACAAATGCATTTTTCAACACAAGCATCTGTACAAATCAGCTTCATATAAAAATGACATATAATTCTTTACAAAGCTACAGCTAGCTATGCTGGCATATGTTATGCATTCAATGCCCTACTCCTCCTGGCAGAGCTGGCACTACCTCACATCATCACATCTCTCCCTCCTTTGAAGGCTCAAGCTAGTTTCTCAAGTGACCCTGGAGAAACATTGCTTGAGAGAAATGAGCCTGTCTGGGAATACATTAACCCATACCCTGTCTTGAGAACTGTACTGTCATATCATATGCCTGCAAATCTAGACTACACCTTAGTAATTTAGCATTTTGTTGGCTGGCTTGATGTACCCATAGATCTCGCTCAGAGTCCTCCTGCCACCCACTGCAAATACTCACACCAGGGTCTCCCTATCATGGTAAGTTTTCATCATGTTAACATGGTACAATTTGTGCAAAAAATGACAAAATCAGATTCAAAACGAACTTCCTATGGCCAAATAAAACCAAACTACTAGTATAAAATTCACTTTTTATTGCAAAACTAGATTAAAATACATAAATACTTTTATATTTGGATAAATGCTTTTGTTCATTCAATATAGACTTCTTCAGATTGTAGTATAAAATAAGTGAAGGTTTAAAACCCCTTTGAAAGCCATCCATTGGCTACTGCAGACATACCCCCAACATTTTTCGTACCCTTATTAAAGCAAAGTCATCATTTTTCATCACCATAAAACATCATTATATACATTAATCAAAAAAAATTATATTATAAAAGTGCTTTCCATATCCATCCCTTTAAATTAAAGCAGATTAATAAATCTTCTAAAGAATCTTTAAGATCCAAAATATGTTGCATAAAATAAAATATTTAAAATAAGAAAATACATAAAATCTAAAGTACATGTATGTATATATATATATATATATATATATATATATATATATATATATATATATATATATATATATATATATTATTAAAAATAAACAACTGTTAAATACTTGTTTATATTTCCTCACCTCTGTAATGCCCTTTGCTTCACTAGGCAGACAATAAAACTTTGTTCATTCAGTCCTGGCCATTCCTCTGCATGTAAGCAGATTTGCAAAATTAACTCCTTCCTCTCCAGTTGGAGTCTTTAAGCTCCACCCCTTATGTCTGGTGTCACATGATCAATAATCATATATCTAAATAGTGTCTATATTAGATGATCGAACTTTTAGAAGTTAGAATGTCATATGGTCGACACCATATGATCAAAATTTTAAAAGTTTGAAAATCTAATAAAAAAATAAACTACAGAAAAAACCTACCTGAACATTTTAAGCAAGGTGGCAAGCCCCCTGCACCCACCCCACATGGGGGGCTGTGGCCCCCACACCCCCGCTCTTTAAATATACCAACTCCAAGACACAGTGCAGGAAAGGGAAATCTTCTCATTCCACACTGAACTGAGATCTCTGTTGAAACATTTGACCTTTTAAAAGTGCGATGATATGGTGTCGACCATATGATGTTCAAACTTTTAAAAGTTCAATCACATAATATAGACCTTCTAAACAAGTGGTCAGGACATTCCTGTATATGTTTCGCCAATGAACTATTTAAATCCTTCCTCTTTATACTATATTTATGCTCATGCACCCTTTCTTTAAACTTATGGTCAGTTTTACCCACATAAAAATAGAAACAATCTTTGCACCTAGCCATATAAATTACTCTCTTAGATTAACCACAGAAGAAGGCAGGTGCCCCAACGTTCACTAGTAAATCACAAAAAAAGCACCAGAATCCAGGAAAAGTGACACGAACAGTTTAATTCACTAACGCTGAAACTTCACAACACGTTTTCGTCCTTGACTTCATCAGATACCTGATTCTGCAGGGGGCATGACTCCCTGCACCCCCCTCTGGGGGGCTGGGCCCCCCCACAACCCCCCTAATGTGATATATGAACTCCTAGTGTGCACTACAGTGGGGATAGGCAATTATTCCCCATCCCCAATATAGTGGCATCAGCAACCAAATTGCCTAATCTGCAAGAGCGAATGCATACTGACATTTGCACATTGCACATTCTATGCATGTATTGCAGGATTGTGCAATGTTGAGAACATACTTTAGGCCTACCAGCTTCCAGACACATGGATTTCTCTCTTTGAAAGGTGAGCCATATATATGCTGACATATATGCATTCCTAGTGCTGCCTATATGTGGACATGTGGATATGTACATATGTATTGGCTGATATATATATTCTTTTTTTGTGATTATATGTATATAGATATGTCTATACCTATATCTACATATATAGATATGTTGCATCCATTCAATGATGAATATATATGCACACACAAATACAACTACATGGTGGAATACATTCCCTGTAATGTTGTATACGTGGGCTGGATGATATGTATGTGGAAACATTATGATTATGCATATCTGCCATGGCTTAGTGGTAAATCACTTTCTGTATGATGTGCAAGGTCCTGGATATGAGCCTTGCAGGACCTGTTTATTTTTGTTGCTGGGTAGAACACACACACCTGCTTACAACTGCTTTACGGTGCCTTAATTACTCTCTATCCAACGGGCCATGCTCTAGCCAAAAATTAATCATCAGCAACAAATTAAACAACTCTGGCAAGGCTCAGACCAAGGACCCTGCACACCTTAGACAAACCGATGTACCACTAAGCCATGACAGGTACACATATATTTAATGTTTCAGAAACATATCAGCCAGTCCTGTCATGCAACAGTGCAGAGAATGTATACCAACAGCTAGATGTCTGCGTGTGTAACTATAGTGCAACCTTAACAGATACAACATACCCGTATATGTATAGATACACATGTAGTCATATATATATATATATATATATATATATATATATATATATATATATATATGTTGTTTTGCTACCTCTATATACATATATATCGCTATCTATGCACATATACCTATATATCTGTTAGCAGATAAATATATTTATATAGGTATATATGGCCATACATCTGTAGATAGCAATTGCAGATTAACAAATGCACCAATGTCCACATGCACCGTTAATGGGGTTGTGAGGCCCCATACACTATATATCTTGTACGAATAGGCATCCCCCCACAGCCAAACACCTGTGCCTTGCAATACACTACCAAGTACAGTCTGCCTCCCACCGGACATGTAATATGTGGAAGCTGTCAACGTCCCCAGGATACAGATACACATACACATATATGCTGATACAGATATACATACATATATATATATATATATATATATATATATATATATATATATATATACACATGTGACTACACATACACACACGGATATATGTACAGTCTGATATGTATGTAGGAGGTGCACACAATATAGGGCAGCCAGTATGCCTACAGTTAACACCTGAACAACTGGACACTGTATGGGCTAAACATACATAGGTTCATAGGTTCATAGGTAGGTACTAGGCTATTGGCCTTAGGGCCTATATAAGCCTAGCCAAAAAATGTACCCTGGCTTTCGCCACCCAAGAAAATTATTTTCCTGTGCCCTTGTCGAGCAGAGCCACAGAAGTGACCCTGGGGTGAATTTCCCATTTCCCATCCAATCATCAAGATTTTTCTTGAAGAGTGCTAATGAGGAGCTCTGTTTGACATAGATAGGTAGTCTGTTCTAGAGTATGGGAAGTCGCTGGGACAGGAATCTATCCCTCCAGCATGTTCTGTTTATTGTGGTGACAAGGTTTAGGTCCCTAGAGCGTGTAGCTCGGAGGGATTGGGATTTCTTTAAGTGGAGCATGTCCAACAGCTCTCGGTTTGACATACAAATGTCAATCATTGCCTGCAACATATACCCATAGAAAGGTCATAGTAAAGACACCACACACAGGTTTGCAGAAATGGGACCCCTTTAATTGTGTACCCTAACGGTCCTATATGCCATATCATATAGCTGTTCAAATACTGACAACCATATAAACAAAGTACTGCAACTGTGAAACAGTTACACTTATACAGTAGTCTGGAAAGGTTCACAACTGTTGCAGTCCAAGCCAAGCCCTTCAGAATGAACAATAGTGCTGACAGACTAGGCCACAGGGTACCACACAATCAACAGTATGTATTGCAGGTGTGCAGTTCAGCAGCCTCTATCTACACTCTGTGCAATCTCCGTTGGAGGTAAAACATTTTGTGATCAAATGGGTTGTACCCAGAACATAACAAGGCATAATGTACAGAATAGTCTGTATTGCAGGAGGCAGTAGGCTTGCAGTACCCAAAGTCATGTTAGTAGTTGCACTATAGGTGGAGTATACGGTACTGTACATCCACATACCTTGTGGCAGCTCACCCCTGATAGCCCACATTTGTAACAGCCTAAGCCATTTATGGTGCTCCCCACCTGGACTCAATAATACAAGCCCATATACCACTATTACATACACTGGCCTCTGCAGTGCATAAGGGCGCACGTGCTGTGTAGGTGATGCCCACACATATATGGCCCCAGCCCCAGTGCATGTGCGGGGGATACAACAGCAGTGTACTAATGGCAGCAATGGCAGTGTGATATACTCACAGCCCACTACAGAACAACCCCCAACAGCATGACAAATGTGCAGAGCTTGGTATGTAGATGGGGGACAAAGGCTGGAACACAAGCATATATGTGGAACACTGTTGCCATACACTAAGCAAGGTGCTGGTGTTACAGTATAGTCTGCAACATACCCTTAGTCAGTGAATTGAGGTTAGATATAGACATGGATGTAGTCATGTACCTGTAGCATTCAACGCACACACTGACACTGTCATATCTGACACAGGGCTTGTGTGGTGGATGGACAACACATGATAGGCATACCTCTGCTCAGCAAGAGGTAGACCCACAGTAGTGACCTATGCAGACAAACTGCATTCCAAGGTACACTAGTACGTACACACACACACCCTGTAACACCAGTACTATGCAAAGCATTACACAACTCTACCCACAGTCTGTCTGTAGTTCCTGAACCTCCTACAAGTATGTGTCTGCTCTGAGAGTGCATATTCTCCTATAAGAGATATTGCTATCTGCTGCCTGTATCACTGATGCCCACACACAGGATGGATGTCCATCACACAGGAAATGTGAAGGGACCACGGCCATATACTGTGGGGATTTATAGTGGGTGGTTGCCATGACAGTGATAATTCAATGTAGTACACATGTCTCATTATATATATATATGGCTATCAGGATAGGTATATGTACATATATTTCCACCATATGTCCTGGACATGGAGTGTAGCCGTACCCTAGCCCCTACAGTCCCAATGTCGTAGTGCAAGGGGATGCCAGGTATGTATAGCAGGTATATTACTAGACTGTTGCTACTGTCATTGGGATTGTCTTCACATACATGGTGTGTGTTGATGCTGAAATCTGCTTATAACATGTGTGCCATTGGCTACTGACAGACATCCTACAGAAATCATTGCAAAGTATTGCTGCTAGCATGTAATGCCCCTGTGGAGTGCAGCAGAGATATTGGCCACTATATATGGAACTTCGGGCACACCCTGTACAGTCCAGAGGTATACACATAATCCCTTAGTGCACCACATGTGTACCAGGCCTGACAATATGGATGTAGACAGCCATGTAAATGGGTATAACACATAATGACTGGTATATATTTAGCACCATAGGTGTTGGATTCACACACTCCTGTCTGGCCTGACACATAATGACTGCTGGTACAGGGGTGCCATGGACACATACTATCCACTAGATATTGACATACATCTGTACAGCATCCCACTGGTCTGTCTGACATACATGATGTTTAAGGGAGGCCTGGCATCAGTACATCTGGCAAGTATCCACACATGACATCCCACTGGTTAAGTATACTAAGCTGCTAGGCATGTAACAATGCACAGTGCAGGCTACAGGCAGACTGACTCAACACTGGCCTACATCTTGTATGGGAGAATGCACATGTACCTGCATATATAACAGGCTCAACAGCCATGTCACAGCAAAGGTTAAGATACACCTGTGTGACAGTGCATAACCACAACTGATGTGAACACAGCCACAGCCACATATGGTAAGCTAACCTAATATTACAATATATGGACTATCTGTTCTACACCAGCCTCATACGTGACAGTCACAGAATGTCCCCACATATACTGGGCTGCTATACAGTTTGGTCTGATGGCTGTCTGTGGTATGGGACATGTGTGTGTATGGCCCTACAAACATGTACGGCAAAATGGTACCATACAGTGGGGCAGCATGTAACATCTGATAGAGGGGGAGCTAGGACAATGACATCTACCACAGTCTGTACACAGGCTAAAGTACATATTAACAATACACACACTGACAACATTCACCATCACTACACAGACCTCAGTACTGTACAAACATCCACAGAATGTCCAGCTTATGTCATGAAATAACCCGTACTGCACATGACATGTGTAGCAATCTGATATATCATTGTCTTGTTATCAGATATGATGACACTATTTATGGCATACAGCACATATGCACCACTTCATGCATGCCATATGTACAAAGGTTGACCGTGGTGTGGCTGACAGCACATACATAGGGCCAGTATAGACATGTTGCTGTGATGACCTTGTATATTTTCCATTGTAATGGTGTTTGTTGCAACATATGTCCTATGAGGGATATGAAGTCAGTAACTGTCACGGCCTTCACCATCTACAGACTGAAATCCTCACACTACCATCTGCATTCCACAGAGAGATGCACTGTGGATAACACATGAAACCATAGGCACAACACTGCCCAGTCTGCAGATGACTTGCAGATGGGGATTTCTCATATATATGGAACTGACATGGCAGGTATTACTACATGTACTACAGGCATATCCAGACAAACACTATTAAACCAACATTACTCCAAATGCAGTATAGCAGCACTTACAGTCTGTAGTCAGGTTGGGCACATCCCTCTCCTGTTTGTTGCCCTCTTTCCATAGTGTATGTTGTCGGAGGTAAATCCCCAATCCATCTGAGATGCTGTTTGCCAAACAACAGATCTAGTTCCTGCTCACAGTGACTGAAAAGGCCCAGCACCACCACCATGATGTTCCTAGGTATTGGAATGTGTTTCCATGCAATTGGCTATGGGATTGTTACCACAGCTGTTCCACATGCAATCAGCTAGGGGAGGGCTGCAATTCATACAGAGGCCATCAGCTGATCATGAGCATCAATAAAGTATACATGTTGCTGCCTAAGCAAGGCAGTTGTGGGTCTCCACATCCACCAGACAGGGAGTGGGGGAGGCAGACAGAGGCAAATACATGACAGGGAGGGGTGGGAGTGTAAAACTGAAGCATGTTTGTGTCACAAACCTAGCAGCACAGGGTATCAAACCCCAACAACTATGTAGTGCTATCACAGTTTGATGCAGTTATTGGATGCACCACATGGGTTACGTGATGTGGAGCACTCGGAACATATATGTGAGGGTGAGTGACATCTGCAACAGGGATACAGTAGATATATGGTAGGTGTCATACACGTGCCTGTCTGCATGAACAGGTGCCAGTGTCAACACAGGCACACTCACACAGGGACACACACACATTGACACACTTGGCAGGGCCAGGAGTGCAACTCATCACTAGTGGGATTGCCACAACACATCAATGCGCAGGTATCACATGCACCATACGGGTCATATGGAGGCCATATGGGCAAAGAGTACGAGGAGATGTCAGACATCAGACAGCATGCTTCAGTATGCCCTGGGGGTTATAGGGAGTGTGGATGTGGACATACGCACCCTACAACACACACACACACGAACACACAGGGTGCAAGTTCTGACATACATGGGTGCATGTCTACATGGGTGTGTGGTGGTCAACTGTGCCAGCAGGCTGTACAAGGGTAGGTGATGGGTATACCTTGGCATCAGGCCACATAACAATGGTATGCATTGTGGCTCATGCCTGTAGTTATTGCATTTGCCCACACAGGTGGGTATTGCATCCCCCATCTAGTCAACTGGGAGACTATTGTGTGTGTGGCCAATGCTGTACACCACATGCCATGTATGTGTTCCTTAGTCCATGACATGGATGGTGTCTGGGATGTGCACACCTCCTACATGCATGTACAGTGACATGTGAAACTGTACCTGGGATGTCTGGCCCATGTTGTGAACACAGATTATCATCAGATGTGCCAGTCTTGCCCACCTGTGGCAGGAACTGGTACTGGGCAGCAGGTTTACCCTTCATCTACATTGATAGCATGCCAACAGCATTGCCTGATGTCAGTGTCATCTGTCCATACAGGACATGTTGTCAGGCAAGGTATGTTCGCTGTGAGTCACATGTGAAGGCACCACAGGTGGTGCAGGTGTCCATTGGGGAACATGGTAGAGGTGCACTGTCTGCATGTCCATGCAGATTGGACAGATGGGCAGGGTGACATGCCCTCTGTAGCCCACTGCTATCACTGCATAGCTACTATCAGTGGCCAATATGCAGTGTACTACCCACATACTGGCTGCTGCCTAGGCATGTGTGTTCATAGACACATGGGTTAAGTGTGTGCTCTGGGTAATAGTGGGGTTGCTAACTTGGATTGTCTGGCCTTGATGTCACATGTATGGGTATGGCTTTGCACCCCAGCATACTAGCTAATTTACATCTGTTATTCATGTATAGTTGACATTGTTATATATAGTAGGGCCACCATAAAGTAAATTAGCAAAACCCCCTCCACAATGCCCACAGTTGACACACACTCACCTCTACACAGGATACAAACACACCCACTGTACTGCAAATGACTAGCCTAAATGCATTGCTCCCTAACACAGACAGTGAGACACACACAAAACATTCTAAACTGACATGTGTGGGGAGAGAACTGCTGATCAAAGTCTATATCATACTACAGCATGGAGCTGTTATGGGATGCACCACAGGGATTGCTAGAGACATTCTTCCCCAAAGGTGTATTTCACATTGAATGACATCAGCAGGTTTTCCAAAGTAGGGCATTTCAACTGTACTGCAAGTGACTAGCCTAAAATACATTACTCCCTACACAGACAGTGCGACACACATAAAGCATCCACAACTGACATGTGTGGGTATAGAACCCCTGACTGAGGTCTATATTACACTACATCATAAAGCTGTTGTAGGATGCACCAACGGGATTACTAAAGAGCTTCTTCCTCAAAGTTGTACTTCACAATGAATGACATCAGCAGGCTTGGCAATGTAGGGCATTTGAAATGTACTGCGAGTGCGTAGCCTATGATGCATTGCTCCATACACAGACATTGCAACACACACAAAACATCCAGAACTGCTATGGGTGGAGCTGGAACCCTACCACAGTTCTAAATCACACTACAGCAGTACGCAGTTACAGGATGCCCTACAGAGATTACTAGGCTATGACTTTTTCCCACAGGTGTATTTCTAGGTGAGTGACATCAGCAGCCTTGCCAAAGTTGAGTATATGAATTCTAAGCAGTGTGAGTAACCTAAAAAGCATTGTCTGTTATTCAGTCACAGACACACACACATTCACACACACACACACACACACACACACACACACACACACACACACACACACACACACACACACACACACACAAACAGTTGCCATGTCTGGGGTTAGAACACCTACCTAACTACTTTATCACACTACAGCAGTACACGCTACAAGGATTATTGGATTATTACTTTCCCAGAGTTGTATTTCGAAGGTGAGTGACATCAGCAGCCTTGCCAAAGTCAAGTATGTGTATTGTACGAGATGTGAGTGGCCTAAAAAGCATTGCTTTTGACTCAGTCACACACACACATACATTTGGTAGGTTTGGGGTTATAACACCTACCTCACTACTTTATCACACTACAGCAATAGGCAGTTACAAGATACGCTAGGGAGATTACTGGGTGATGGTTTCCTCAGAGGTGTATTTCTAGCTGTGTGACATCAGCAGCCTTGCCAAAGTCGAGTATGTGTATTGTACAGGGTGTGAGTGGCCTAAAAAGCATTGCTCTCTACTCAGTCAGACACACACACCAACACAGTTGCCAGGTCTGGGGTTAGAATATCTACCTCACTATTTTATCACACTACAGCAGTATGCAGTTACAGGATGTGCTACAGAGTTTACTATGCTATAATTTCCCCAGAGGTGTATTTCTAGGTGAGTGACATCAGCAGCCTTGCCAGTGTCGACTATGTGTATTGTATGGGGTGTGAGTGGGCTAAAAAGCATTGCTTTCTATACAGTAAGACACATACATTCATACAGTTGCCAGGTCTGGGTTTAGAACACCTGCTTAGTTACTTTTTCACACTACAGCAGTATGCAGTTACAAGATGTACTACAGAGATTACTGGGCTGTGATTTCCCCAGAGGTGTATTTCTAGGTGTGTGACATCTGCTACCTTGCCAATATTGTGTATATGAACTGTACTGAGTGTGAGTAGCCTAGAAAGCATTTCTCTCTACACAGGCAGAGACCGAGACATGCACACATACACACACTCACACAGTTGCCAAGTCTGGGGTTAGGATTACTACCTAACTAGTTTATCAGTACAGCAGTACACAGTTATGGGACGCGCCATGGGAATTACTGAGCTACATCTCCCCCAAAGGTGTAATTCACATTGGATGACCTCAGCAGGCTTGTCATGATACTGCTATGGGGAGGGCAGCGTGTGCATGGGCTGTAACCCATTCATGAAGGGGTTGACATGCCACATGTGGGCACACATGGGGTCATATGCCACAGGTACATGTATACAGCTACTAGATGACAACTTCATTGTACAGTCATGTTGCACAGCTGGCACATGCAACATGCCGTCATGCTGACAGATACTGGTGACTAGTATCTGCAGTGAGTGACACCTGCACCTCATGTGTTTGGGGCCCTTTGGCTGTGTGCTGGGTGGGACAGGCCCAGATGGCTCCTTGTCATGGTCACCCTCTTCAACACATCTATGTCCATCTACCTTTGGCTTATTATAGTGTGTTGTCCTTACATATATGTCTGTATTCCTATCCACTGTGTGTGCAAGGCAGGAATGGTGCATACTGACATGTGTCTGCACTGAAAACTGCAGTTTGCTGACATGGCCTTCTTGTGTTTAAGTGTGTGAGCATGCCCAGTATGGGCTTTCGGTATGTTGTTGACTGACATTGCTTTCATTCCTCTGTGTGTGTGTGAGCATGCCCAGTATGGCCATCTATATTGCATGTGTGGATCAAGTCCAGGTGGTTTGTACTGCAGTGCTGACCTTTGTGTTGTACACCGACAGGTAGCATACTGTGTCTGCAGGGTATACATCAGTCATTTGGCATTGACTGTTGCTACATTTCTGCATAGCAGGGGGGCACCAAACTGTTTCTACATTTCCTACACAAGGGTGGGGGGGACACGCCTGACTGTTACTATAAGTGTACATAGGATGGTGGAGCACACCTTACACTTTTGCACAGTTGCTAGGACTGTACTTGTATGTCAGGTACACAATTTCAGTATGTGGTCTTACCTATCGTGCTGGCTAGAGGCATACCAGTGTACTACAGATCATAGCTTTCACTACCTACATATTAGTTTCTGACTTCCTAGCCTTTCGCAACTTACATCCAACTGGCTGGCCTGCTGTAGTCTGCCTGTGTATGGCTGGGGTAGGGGTTACCATTGGGACTCATTCAGAGGCCATAGTACAGCATTTGTTTCTGTTTGTCTGCACCTATCCTGCTGGCTGTGACTGTTGTTGGGTATGTGCCCCCACCCGACTGGCATGTGTGAGTCACTTACCTTATGGGTGTCCCAGTATTGAGGGTGGTGATGCAGGGCTGCCTATGTCGGATGCACATAGTACACTCCCTATACATGGTTGAGCACAGGTAGTGTCATGTTTGGCATCCCTTTTACTGTATGTATCAGTCGGAGAGAGGTGTTATTCCCAGGCTCCCTACTGTGTCAGTGCATTTGCTCTGCGTTGTCTCTTTACCAAGGCCAGGGCATACTGGGCATGCCTCCTTCTACCTACTGGAGCAGGCTCAGGTTGTTCCTCCCCCAAGTCACTCTGCACCTGTGCAGGCCTTGGCACTGGTGGGGGGCTGTGTGGCCCTGCCCCATGCTGTTCCTGCTGCAGCTGTTTCTGCAGGATCATATTGTGTAGCATGGCACATACAAGGACAATTTGGGTACATGTAGTTGGTGAGTACTGCAAGGCTCCACTGGATGTGTTCAGGCACCAGAACTGTGACTTGAGCATCCCAAACACACGCTCTATTATGATTCGTGTTTGTGTGTGTGCGTCATTATGGAGTTCTTGTTCAGGTGTGTGTGCATTTCTGATGGGTGTCATCAGCCATGTTTCCAGTGCGTATCCAGCATCCCCCACTAGGTGACCATGTGGGATGTCCCGACTGGCAAATGACTGGTACAGCTGCGTTAGATGCCAGATGTGGGAATCGTGCTAGCTTCCAGAGCAGCCAGCACACACATTCATTATTATGCCCTGGGCATCGCACACAACCTGGCAGTTGATGGAGGGGAAGCCCTTGCGGTTGATGTAGACCCTACCCCGCTCACCTATTGGTGCTTTAATGCATATGTGTGTGCAGTCTATAGCAACCACTACCTCAGGGTATTCTGCTATTTGGTGGAAGAGACACATATTGCTGGCCAATACCTCACGGGTGATGGGGAAATATACATGCTCACCGACATGTGCTGACATAACATTCAGGAACTGGTGGAGTACCCTAGATGCTGATGCCTGTGAAATACCCATCATATCCCCAGTTGGCCTTTGGAAGGTACCTGTAGCTAGTATTTTTAGGCCTACACATACCTTGGTATCCACTGGGATGGGTTCCCCTCTGTTAGTTCTGTGTGTGAGGCGTGACTGGCACAGCTCAACAATTTGCTGTAGGAGGTCCCTGTCCACCCTATAGTGCTCCACTATCTCCAGCTCATGTAGCCCTTGGTAGGTTACCCTGGATCTGAACACTCTTCTCCATCTCCTCACTGTGGGTTGCTCAGCAGCATTCACATCCTCACCACCCTCAGCTACTTGCACATGCTGGTTTATGATAGCAAAAGCAGCCTCTAACATTTTATCTCTTGCTTTCGTTTTGTAAAATTTCCCCATCTGTATACACCGGTGGTGCAGAGTTTTTGGGAAAAACAAGGGGGAAAGGTGTTTGCATAGTTTATAGTGGTGTGCTGGGATGGGCCGGTCTGCTGCCTGTGTAATTGGCTGATTCTGATACATTTCACCTGTCAGCTAAGCTAGTTCTCCTTGATTACCTTCCTACTGCTGTTTCTCTTCCCATTGCCTCCTTGTTTAAGCTTGTGTGCGCGCCACGCAAATGGAGTGCTCAAATGTGCACAGTGCTGCTTTTTCCTGGATTAACTTCCTTTTTCTTCCTGCAAAACCTGGTGTGTGGTGCACACACCTGCTTGCACTTTGTAAAGTGTGCTAGGCAGGTTTAGACACACCCATCCCAAGCCACAGGTCTCCAATCCGCTTATAGTATGCCTGACACACACCCCCATGATGTCACCTATATCCTAGTCTTGCACCCAGCTATTTATACTCTTACAATCTTGGGACCTGCCTCACATCCTGGGAATATCTGGGATTCACTAACCTTTTCCTCATTTGCATAGGATTGCCTGCTAATGCATAGTTACATGTCCCACACTGAGCCTCTCCCCCCTTAGCAACCACTACTCACTGGGCAGGTTGTCTTTTGCCTGCCATTGACTTGCATGGCAGAATACTGATTTTTGTTAGAATGCTCATTTTCAGTTTATTTTCTTATTTTCACCCCGATCCCGTTTGCGCGCCGCTGCCCTATGCTTAAACAGCCAAGATCGGCGAAAAAAAATTAAAGTTGTTTTATTTATTTTTTAAACAGTTTGCAATGCCAATAGCCTTCTAATTGGCCATTGGCATGCTTCCTCAATAATATGCAGCCTTTATTTAGAGCTGTCATAGCTCCGTTTTGGAGTTTGTAGAAATGTACTCGGTTATTAACCGAGTACATTTCTGCAGGTTGCACTTGTCTTGCATGGACTATTGCAAGCTTCCTGGATTGCAATATCACCTCATTTGCATGAATTTCTCCAGCAAATTAGGTGATTTGCATACCAGGGCTTAGTCTGTGCAAGATTAGTGCTGGAGCTCTCATGAACGCCCCTGCCGACTGTTCCTGGATCGCACGGCAGACATATTGCCTGCTTGAGCTATTGCATTCATCTTGCACTCCGTGCAGGCTTTTGAGAATCCGGGGACCTAACATAACCCTCAGTAAACTAAAAAATACATCAATAAAGTGACACTTAATAATTAAAAAATATGTATTGTTATTTGTCCGTGGAATATTGTACTGCAGCACAGTCTTTGCGAACAGATACATAAATGTAGAGGTTGCAAATCACGTGCACACTTACCTTTGATCACACTTTTACACTATTGCATGTTGTGGACTGCTTCCTTCATTGCATTTCTGTCGTTTATTTGTGTAGTTGAAATGAATCTGAATGTTCTGGCGTGCTTCCTGCGTGTTACTTCAGATATTTATTTTTTAGTTATGTGAACTAGACTGTCTAGGCCCTTTTCAGTCAAGACCTTATTAACAATTAATTAAAAGAAAAGGATGTCAATGCAAATAAAAATAAAAATATGGAGTGCAGTAAAACAACACTATAATCACAGGTGTACAGGGCAAATAATACATGGGGTACAATGAAATAATATATACAGAACAGGATACACATCTGAAACAAAGAACAACTCTTTAAAGTGTGAACAGGCAAGCATTGTTGTACAATGTAAAGTAAACAAAATGATGATAGTTATTAAAATTGCAATGTAATGCCATCTTTGCATTTGTATTTCCTTTGTTGTTGTAATGCTGCTCGGTTTTGTCTTTTAAAAGATTTGAATGCTATAAATAGTCAAATTGTGCACAGGAATTAATTGCATATAGAAGACCTAGATGGGAGAAAAATTTATCAGTACAGTTGTGTCAATAATGATGGATGTTGTGCATCCTGGTAGACAAGTCAGATGATCTAAGTGGTCTAGACACCTTTTTTCAGGGGTATTGCAAGTTTAACTATGAGTGTATCATCAAGAAAGGTGATTCTTAAATTAACTGTACATCAGCCAGTCTGTTTGATGGCAATACAGTGATATAGTGATATAGTCTCCTTCAACTGGCAGTAATGAAGTCACAAATGTGGTTTGGTGCTGCCTGTAAGGTAAGTTTCTAGTAGATGTTGTACCAGTAATGAGAACTGAGTGCACTAGAATGAGAAGAAAATCTCCTTTACCAATTGTCAGCCTACTTTCCTTGATTAAATAGTTGCCATGCTATCAAGAAGGATACTGTAGAATCAAACCAATCCATCAGATATTTAAAGAAAAGACAGATTTACAGGGTTCAGTTATGCCTCCTTTAGTTTTATATAGGCTTATGTGATTGTGTCCCAAATAGCATAGCTTGTGTTTTATGATTTATCATTACTTTTTCTTTCTTACAGAATGGTAACAGAGTGGGGGCTAAAGCAGAGTTCCTGTTCCCTTGTCATGGTGGAGTGGTGTACATATCTCAGTGAAGCCATGAGCTCTACTGTGTAGGGCCATCCCAGCCAGGCAGGCTATGACAAAGAGATGAAAGTAAAGATTGTCCCCTGAAGAAGATAAAAACAAGCTACGCTAATATTTTTGCTAGGAAAACCCTATGGACAAAAATGACTAGAGACAAGTTGCAATGACACGAAAAGATAAGTCCTCAGTTCTGATGGCATCCACCATGCTACAGGGAAACAGCAGCAGAGGACAAGTATAAACAGAGCTAGAAGTTGAGACACCTCCATAGTAAAGCCATCTGCTGAGGTCTTCAGAGATGAAAGGAAGTCTGATGCTACAAAGAAATACATGCCAGTGGAACTTGGAATGCAAGAACTATGAACCAAGGTAAACTTGATGTGGTGAGTGATGAGATGGGAAGAATAAACTTTGGCATCTTGGGAACTGTTGGACTAAAATGGACTGGAGTAGATCATTTTACATCAGATAATCATCTTCTACTGTGGTCAGGAATCTTGCAGGCAAAATGGAATAACCCCAAACAGTTAATAAAAAAAAGAGAGTAAAAAATAGTAAACATTTGTAATTCTAAAACATGTTAGTCTGAGTGGTATAATGCCACTCAATAAAAATGCAGGCTTGCATATATTAAGTCTGAAATTACTGTGTCTTGGAATATTCCCTTTTTTCTGAGGTATGGTGATTTCTGGTGCAGTATCCCACTTTGGGGGTGGGGTTGACACCTACAATAATCAGCTTTAACAGAAAATAGCATTTTTTGACATTTTCTATTCTCATGTATTTTCTTTTCTTTTCTTTTGTAATTCTAGAACTATCCATTACAAGCCTTGAAATTAAATTAGGGAGCACAGAAAATGCTCAGTTACAACTCAATACATGATAGAATAATATTAATCATACTCCAAAGGAGCCATTCCAAGTTACCATTATACAATTTTATGCTCCAGTTACAGATTCTAAAGAGGCTAAAAAACAACAGTTTTATGACAATCTACAGCACCATCTGGAAATAACAGAAAAAAAGATATTACCACCTTAGAATGCTAAAGCTGGAAGGCAAAGTACAACTGGAGTACTAAGTAGATTTGGCCTTTGAGTACAAAATGAAGCAGGACATATGTTAGTAGAACTGTGCCAGATAATTCAGTGGTCATAGCAAACATTTTGTTTTAGCATCAGAATTACCAGCTGGTCAATACCAAAATCAGATTGACTATATACTTTGCAGTCAGAGATGGGAACGTGCTGTACAGAACAAAAGAAAGACCATCAGTTTCTTATCAGAAAGTTTCAAATTAAATTAAATAAGACAAGAATAGTACCGAGATTAACTACATATGTACTCAACAATATCTCAAGTGAATATGTAGTGGAGGTAAAGAATAGCTTTAAGGGATTAGACATGTTGGAAGACCTATGGACAGATGTTTGTCAGGAGAAGGCCACAAAATATTCCAATTAGAAGATTAAGAAGGTAAAATGGCCATTTGCTGAGGTTTTACAAATGTCTGAGGAAAGGAGGCAATGGAAACAGGAAAATATGTTAAACCAAATGCAGAATTTCATAGAACAAGAAGAGGTAAGGGCCCTTATTTAAATTATCAGCAGAGATAACTAGAAGGATATACTAGAATGGGGAAGACAATAATGCTGTTCAACAGGATTGGTGGTGTTAAGGGAAACTTCCAGGTAAAAATGATCATAAATGACAAAGATTTGGGGGGGGGGCGGCTAGCAGAAAGACAAGATATTAAGAAGAGTTGCTAGAAATATACAGAACTACATAAGATGGGCCCTAATATCACTGAAACATGAACTGTGTTCACTGATCTACAGCCAGAAACCAAAGAAAGCCTTGGTGGCAACAGGACTGCAGGACATGATGCCATTTCTGTTGTATTTTTAAGTCCTACACAATGATACTCTTACAGTACTGCAAGAAATGTGTTAGCACATTTGGAAAACACAACAGTGGTCATTGGATTAGAAAAGGTCTATATAAATTCCAATCCCAAAAATGGGTAATGCTAAAAAAAACACTGAAATTATTAAATAGTTGAACATGTTTTGCATGCTAGCAGGGTAATGATCGATATCCTGCTAGCTAGAATTCAGCAGTATATGGACCCAGAACTGCAGGATGAGCAAGATGGTTTTAGAAGGGGCAGGTGCTCCAGAGACCAATGTCAGATAAATTATAGAAAAACAAGGAACTCCAGAAAATATTTACTTCTGCTTTGTTGACTACTCTAAAGCTTTTGACTGTGTTAACCATAACAAACTTTGGGAAGTTCTTAGAGAAATGGGGATGCCAGTTCACCTTATGTATATCCTGATGAATTTACATGCAGAGCAAAAGGTAGCAGTTAGAAATGAGCATGAAATAACTGACTGGTTCAAGTCTGTGAAAGGTGTGCAACAAAGCTGTATATTGTTAACCTATATATAGGATATATATGATAAATATATCATGCAAAAAGCTGGGTTAGATGAGTCAGATGCTGCAATCAAACTTGCTAGGAGAAATACTAACAACTTCAGATCTGCAGACAATACAGTGATACCACCTTAATGGTCAACAGGAAGAGATAAAAAGCCTTTTGATGAAGGTGAAAGTAGAAAGTAGTAATGCTGGCTTGTTACTCCACATAAAAAACTAAAATTATTTCATCTAGTTCTATCAGTCCTCTTCATATAGCCAGGATAGAAGACGATGCAGTGACAGCTTTTATATTCCTTGGCTCAAAGATGCTTGTAGATGGTGATCATGGCTATGAAATTAAAAGAATATTGCTTTTTGGAAGGAAAGCTATGGCAAATTTGAATAAGATTTTAAAGAGCAAAGACATCACATTGTCAACAAAGATCTGTATAGTCCAAGCTATTGTTTTCTTCAATAGTAACATAAGGCTATTTGAACTGGACTTTACATAAAGCTGTGCATCCAGAAGTTGAATATTTTGAATTGTGGCATTGGAGAAAGCTTATGAGAATTTTGTGGAATGCAAGAAGATAAATTCAGTCAATACTTAAAAAAATAAATCCAGAATGCTTAGTGAAAGGTCTGATAGTAAAACTAAAAATCAAATGCTTTAGCCACATAATACTTAGGATTGCATTTAGAATCATTCATATATCTATCACGCTTCTTAAGACAGAAGTGGCAAACTTCACGACACCCATGATGACGGACAATAGAGGTATGACTGCTGAATCCTATACAAATGCACTTTATAAGCCCTTACATGAGTACATGGATTGTGCAATCCCTAACAGAACCAAGATGCTATCCTCAAAAAAAACGGAAGCCAATCTGGTGGTCCCCTGCCATAAACAAACTCTACAACAGAAGAAAGAAACTGTTGCAAAAAAAGAGTAAAATCCCATGATTGTAGAAACTCCCTGGTCAGCCTCAGTAAGAAGCTGAGATTCCCCATAAAATCCTCCAAAGCTAGTTATGAAAACAAAATTGCCACTGATTCTAAAGACAACCACAAAGCATTCTATAGCTATGTCAAGACTCTCAATGGCAACACTCAGATCTGCTCTGAGTAACAGCACAATGGCACTAAATATACAGAACCAACTGATATTGCCAACATCCTGGCAGATAGGTTCAGTGCTAACTTTACCCTTCTCTCACCCCCTAAAGGGCCCATCTCTATACCGGAAGAATGCAAAATTCCTGTAATCACAGCTGCACAGGTAAAAAAAACACACTCCCCAAAGCCAAGAACACAGCATCCATGGGACCTGACAACATCCCAGGCTGCGTTCTACATGAACTACAGAACGAACTGGCACCCCACCTAAGCACCATGTTCAGTCATAGCCTCACCTCAGGCTTTGTGCCCACTGAATGGCACACAGTGATGGTTATCCCACTCCACAAAGGGGGAGCCACCACGGACCGTGGGAACTACCGCCTCATTAGCCTAATGAGGCTGGTCTGCAAGGCCATGGAATGTATCATCATGGAACTTATAAACAATGACATTGGTAATTTCCAAACTCTGGACCCCACCCAGTTTGGGTTTGTAAAAGGCAGCTTATGTCTCCTAAACCTGATTGACTTCTTTGAAGCAGTCACCAAAGCCGTAGATGAGGGTAAGGTGGTTCACACAGCCTATCTAGATCTTGCCAAGGCTTTTAACACCATCCCCCACTCTGGAATTATAGATAAACTCACTAAACCAGGTATAAACCCCTATGTCACAAGATGGGTTGCCAACTGGCTCACTGATAGAATCCACACTGTGAAAGTAGCAGACTCCAAATCTGACTTCAGACCAGTGACAAATGAAGTACCACAGGGTTCAGTCCTGGGTCCTCTCCTGTTTGGTATCTACTTTTCTGAAGTACAGGCTAACACAGAAGGTCTTTGGCTAATGAAGTTCACAGATGACTGCAAACTAGGAGCCATAATTGAAACTCCTAATGATGTGGACATCCTACAAAAGGGCCTCACTGAGACAAATGCCTGGTGTCAAAGCCATGGCCTCAAGCTCAATGGCAAAAAGTGCATTGTCATCCCTTTTGGTAAAAACTCTGTACCCATGAGCTACCACATAGGTGCGAGTCTATTTAATACCAAAAGTGTGAAAAGAGACCTTGGGACACAGGTGGACAATAGTCTCTCCTTTGATAATCATATCACCACAGTAGTCAGGAAATCCTTCTACATGGCACACCTCATCACAAAAGGTTTCTCATTCAGGAAAAAAGAGGTCATTGATCCCCCTCTACTCGTCACTCATTAGACCTATTATAGAGTACAACACCCCTTTTGTTATGTACCTCAAAAGACATCTACAACAACTGAAAAGGCTGCAGAAATACCTCACAAAGAGGATTACCAGCCTCAAACAGATGCCCTATGCAGACCATCTCAAAAAACTCCATCTTTACTCTGTCGCATATCGCTTACTCAGAGGCGATCTCTGCCTAACATACAAAGCTATGTCAAACCCAGAGCTGTTGGACATGCTCCACTTAAAGAAATCCCAATCCCACTGAGCTACATGCTCTAGGGACCTAAACCTTGTCACCACAACATACAGAACATGCTGGAGGGATAGATTCCTGTCCCAGAGACTTCCCATACTCTGGAACAAACTACCTATCTATATCAAACAAAGCTCCTCATTAGCACTCTTCAAGAAAAATCTTGATAATTGGATTGGGAAATAGAAAATTCACCCCGGGGTTCACATCTGTGGCTCTGCTCGACAGGGGCACAGGAAAATAATTTTCTTGGGTGGTGAAACCAGGGTACCTTTTTAGCTAGGCTTGTATAGGCTCTAGGGCCAATAGCCTAGTACCTACCTATGAACCTATCAATAAAATGTGTATATATGACAATATTTTTGAAGTAAACACTTGAAAATATGTTTGATTTTTCCCATCCATTCATAAGTAAGTATATTAGAATACCCGGGTGCCATAGTGGCACCTATAGATACCCCATTAATCTGTTGAAAAAAGTTTCCATTGAATTAAAAAAATTGTAGGAGAAGATAATGCCTAAAATTTCCATGATCAAAGTTACTTTCTCAGAGGATATAACTTTAGAATCAATTAATTCTAGTTTAACTATGTCCATTTCTTCCTCATTAGGTATTATTGTATATAGTGATTGTATGTCTATGACTATAAATCAGATTTTAATACTTTTACTTCTTGAATTTTATTTTTAAAATCAAAGGTGTTTTTGATGTAAGAATCAGCTGTCACCACAACACCTTGTAGTAATTTATTGACATAAATAGCTATTACAGTTTTGTTTTTATTACAAGCAACAATTGGTCAAAATAGTGGGTCTTCTAGTGACTTATGTACTTTGGGAAGCCCAAAAGCTTATGATATTAGAGTCTGATGTGTCTAAATAAACAGCTGTTTCTATACGTATCATTTTGATACACACGCATTAATAAATGTGCTTTCTTAATATCTAAAAATGTGACTTTCTTATAAAAGGCACTGTAAGCAAGTACTTGTGTCATTTTCTCATATTCTCATTATCTCTATCTAGAATGACAATATAATTTCTCTTGTCAGCCTTTATCAGAATCAAATTGTCATTATTTAAAATTTCATAAAATGCCTTTCTTTCTTGTATAGTTATATTGCAAAACTTGTTTTTTGGTTTGTTGTTTAACAATTCTCTCATTTGTTTCTCAGTAATGTTCAAGAAAGCTTCTAATTCTGTCCAAAATGGTGGGTTAAATACACTTTGTTTACATACCCCGGGATTCATGAAGCTTGCACCAGGTGCAGGCGTAGTGTCGGCGTTCTAACACTAAATATGGCTGCCGAGCAATTCAGGTATGAGCTGTTTCCACGTGCACTACTTGCGTACGCTACACCCGCACAACTCCTGGGCCCTGTATGCTAATTATCCCATGTGCAGCAGTGTAGCATACAAATGAAGGTATGTAGAGATTCAGGAAGTGGTGCAGGTGTAGTGTAAGCATGCAGAAATGTAAACTGTAGAAAATGGTTTACATTTTTGCAAACATAAAATCGGAGCCAAGCCAGTCGATCAAACACATGTATTACATGTATTACATTGTTAATATATGCCAATGGCTAAATATATAGTCATTGGCATAAAAAAATGTACAATATATAAAATTAACATTTAATATATACAGTCGCACTATTGTGATGTGGAAGCGCAGGGCAGCAGTGCACAAAGGGGATCGCAAGGAATATATAAAAATATAGAATAAAACTGCAATGAAACACATATCACGATTTCCCCATAATAGTCAATGGCAGGCATGCTACACCATACTATGGTGCAAGGGTTGCTAAGGGGCAGTGACAGTGTTATGCATAGTAGCTAGGAATTAGTAGGCAATGCCATGCAAATGAGAGGAGTAATCGTGAATTGCAGATTCCCCGCTGGTGTAAGGATGCACCTCACAGCGTAGCATTATAACACCGAGGTGTGCCCTTGAGATAAAATTGACATCAAGAGAGGGGTGTGTCACCACTGCTGTAATCACATTGGAGCATTGCTAAACTGGTTTATCCCTAGCTAGGCAAACTTGCAGGATAGGGGTGTGTTGAATTGGCCATAGCTATGCTTAGCTGAGAGCACACAAAGTAACCGAGTATGCATGTGAACGGAGATGAAAACATGCATAAACCCAGTAAATGGGTTTGCGCGGTGCACACTGCAGCTGAAACAGGAAGGATATAGGAAAGAAATAAGGAAATGCTTCAGCAGTGAAATTGGAGTACAAATGACTAATTAACACCTAGGAGCCTACAGTGGGCTATTGACAACAGCTAACAAGGCTACAAGCAGCTATCTGCAGAACAGGAAAGGGGAGGGGCTGTACTGCAAAGAAAACAGTAAAGTGTCAAAGCAGAACAAAGCAGATTTGCAGTATATCAGCTACAAGGCACATTTTGCCATGACTGGGTAGGAAAAGTACAAAACAAGAAAGATGGCAGGTGGATGCATGGCTGATAATGGGAGGGGATCCAGGTTTAAAAGTGAATTAAAGGGCAACAGATTAATCAAGGCAGGCAAGTAGATCTCCACAGTAAAGGCCCCACACTTGCAGTACTCATTGCAAAACCCATAATTAAGACACGCTGCAGCTGGAATAGCTCATACACACCCACTGACATCAGCAGCATCCATAGCACAATAGTATAAAGTGTGAAAGCACCTCATACACATTTGTGTATTCCCATACACTCTACACCAGTGGTGTATACAGATGGGGAACTTTTATTATATACATGTTAGGGGCTGCCATAGCTTGGATCCACCAGCATGTGTTGGAGACTGAAGGTGGTGTGGAGGATGATGCACACGACCACCTCAGGCACCAGAGGAGGAGGAGAGTGTTCAGACCCAGGGTAACCTACCAGGGGCTACATGATCTGGAAATAGTAGAGCATTACAGAGTGGACAGGATCATCCTACAGCAACTTGTGGAGCTGTGCTGGCCACGCCTCAGAGCCAGAACAAACAGAGGGGAACCCATCCCAGTGGATATGAAGGTATGTGTAAGCCTGAGAATACTAGCTACAGGTACCTTTCAAAGACCAACTGGGGATATCATGGGGTTTTCACAGGCAACAGCATCCAGGGCACTACACCAGTTCCTGGATGCCATGTTCAAACATTCCAATGAGTACATATACTTCCCCCGAATGCAGGAGGAGTTGGCCAGCAATATGAATCTCTTCCACCATGTGGCAGAATACCCAGAGGTACTGGGTGCAATAGACTGCATGCACATACACATCAAGTCACCACCCGGTGAGCAGGGTAGGCACTACATAAACCACAAGGAATACCCCTCCCTTAACTGCTAGGTTGTGCACAATGCCCAGGACATTATCATGGATGTGTATGCTGGCAGCCCCGGAAGCTATCAGGACTCCCACATCTGGCATGCCTCACAGCTGTATCAGTTATTTGCCAGGGGGGACATCCTAAATGGCCACCTGGTGGGGGATGCTGGCTATGCACTGGAACCATGGATGATGACTCCCATCAGAAATGCACACACACCCATGCAGGAATGCCATAATGAGGCACACACACAAACCAGAATCATCATAGAGCGTGTGTTTGGGATGCTGAAATCATGGTTCCTTTGCTTGGACATATCTGGTGGAGCCTTGCAGTACTCTCCAGGGGGTCTATATTATAACATCAAAATCTACAAAGATCGAATGTTATAATATCGAACCCTAAACACCAAAATCTGCAAACATCCAACAGTCAGAATAGCGATTTTTTTTCCCAGGGAAAAAAATCGCTATTCCGAGAAACATACACACAACACAAACAGACACAAAAACAGCCATCCACACACATACACTTAAAATCCTACTCCTAAACCTAAACTAAACTTTACATGCACTACTAACTATCCACTTACCTTAACCCAACCCTAACCCTAAGGTATGTCACTATCGCATACTCACCTGACCCGTGCCCTAACCCTAACTCACCTAACCCACCCCTTAACCCTAACCTACACACAACTGCACACTTACCTGACCCGTGCCCTAACCCTAGCTCACCTAACCCACCCCTAACCCTAACCTGCACACAATTGCACACTTACCTGACCCGTGCCCAAACCCTAACATCCACACCCACATGCTTACCTGACCCGCTCTCTAACACTAACTCACCTAACCCGCCCCCTAACCCTAACCTGCACACAATCGCACACTTACCTGAACCCGACCCGTAACATTCCAACATATCGAACGCTGAAAACAGCGAAGCCACAGCAATAGCCCACCAAATTCCGATGCACCTTCACTGTTTTCAGCATTCGACAAAACTGGTTTGATATTATAACATTCAAACTTTATAAAATTTGATGTTATAATATAGACCCCTCTCCAGGCACGTGTGCCCACATCTTCATAGTGTGTGCCATGCTACACAATATGGTCCTGCAGAAACAGCTGCAGCATGGACAGAATGGTGAAGGCCCTCACAGCCCACCACCACTGCCAAGGGCCCCACAGACACAGAGGTACTCAGACCATGAACACACTGAGCCAGCCCCAGTAGGCCTTTGGAGGCGTGCCCAGTATGCCCATGCCTTGGCAAAGAGGGAACGTATAGCACACACACTGACAGTGTAGGCACCTAGGGACTGACACCTTTCTCCACCTGCACACACAGTAAAAATGGATGGCACACACACAAGTTTACCTGTAAATTGTCATGTATAGGCAGTCTACTGTGTGCATTCAACATAGGCAGCCCTCAACTATTGCACACACAACTGCCATTGGCACAAAGTAAGTCAACACCTGAACAGTAAATTAAGCTATCAGCATATGCAGATACTGTATGTATAGATTCATAGGTAGGTACTTGGCCAACTGCCAGAGGCCATTCATAAGGCCAGCCAAAATGTGTCAGCCTTTGCCACCCCATTGATTCATTAACTGATCCCTGGGGTGCATTTACTGTTCCCATCCACTCTTCAAGGTTTCTCTTGCAGAGTGTTAGTGAGGGGCTCTGTATAATGTAGTTAGGGATGTTGTTCCAAAGTATAGGGAGTGTCTGTGACAGGAAGCTGTCCCTCCAGCATCTTCCAGTTATTGTTGTGGCGAGGTTCAGCTCGCTACAGTGTGTGGCTCACTGTGACATGGATTCCCATAGGTGGAGCATATCCATCAAGCCTGAGTTCAACATGACTGTGTTGGCCAGCGGAGATCATCTTTGGGTAAACGAGATGCCACTGAGTAAGGCAGGAGTTTATTCAGTCTGGCTGCATAGGCCATATGTTGGAGGCCAGTATTCCCCTTGGCGAGGTACATTTGTGGACCTCCCAGCTGTTGGACGTGTCTTCTGAGGTACATCCCACATCGGTCATTATACCCTATGATGGAACTGATGAGTGATGAGTAAAGGGGCACTATAACCCCAGTATATCTATATGGGAATCCTTTAGTAATTAGATGGCCTACATAGAAGGATGTCCTAACTACTGTGGAGATATGATTGTCAAAGGGGAGATCACTATCTACCTTAGTTCCCAGATACTCCATTACCTCATCCATATTAACGTGGCTGCCACTTATGTGTTAACATGTGGGTGCTTAATATTCCACAATGGAATGACCATGCAGTTAGTGACATTTGGCTGGAGGCCGTGACATTGACATCCTGTGACATTCTCTGTGAGGCTCCTTGAAGGATGTCTGTGTCAGCTGGACTATCAATCATAGCTCCCAGTTCGCAGTCATTGCCAAACATGGTCTGCAGTAGTCCACCTGTGTTTGCCTGTACCTCTGAGACATAATATGCCAACCAGTAGGGCTCCCAGGACTGAGTCCTGTGGGACACCAGTTATGACTGATCAACAGTTGGACCTGGAGACTGCCAGTCGTACTATGTGGGTTCTGTGTGTAAGCCCATTGGCAACCCAACCTGTGATGTATGGGTATATGTACAGGCTGGTGTGTTTATCAATAATACCTGAGTGGGGCATGGTGTCAAAAGCCTTGGTGAGGTCCAGGTAGTATGTGTGAACCACCTCCCCCATCATCTAATGTCTTGGTGACTGTATGTAAGGTGTCAAACAGGTTCATTAGGCATGAACTGCACTCAACCAAGCTGACCTGGGTTGGGTTACGTGTTTGGAGGTTACCAATGTCTTTGTTAATGAGTGCCATGAGGATGCGAACCATACCATTGCAGATCAGGCTAGTCAGGCTTATGGGGTGGTAGTTACCATGGTCAGTTGTGATTCCACCTTGATGGAGTGGAATAACCATTGCCACATGCCATTGTATGGGCATGTAGCCTGTGGAGAGGCTGAGGTTGGAAAGCTTAATTAGGTGGGGGGTCAGGTTGTCTTGTACAGTTTGCAAGAAGCAGTCTTGGACAACATCTGCCTCCATTGACGCTGTGTTTTGCTGTTAGAGAGGGCCATTTCCACCTGTGTGTCTCTGATGTGTGGGATACTGTACCTTTTGGGTAGTGTTGTAGGCTTTTTAGGGGATGAAGTATGCACTGAATGTATCTGCAAGGATGTTGGTGATATCAGTAGGGTCAGCATATTTTGTGCTATATTTCACTGGTACAGTGCAAATCTGTGTGTCACCACTTAGATCCTTGACATAGCCAAAGAAGGCTTTGTGGTTATTTTTCTAATCCTTGCGTATTCCCCTACTGATGTTAGGCTTGGATGATGTCATGTGGGACCTACGTATCATACTAATAGTGGTCACGGATGTCTGCCCTTCGTGGGATTTGCTGTTTGTCTGGAACACTGTCCTACTTCTGTAGTATAGCCTGTTTATTGCAGAGGTCCACCAGACTGGTGTCCTTGTCTAGGAGGAGTAAGTCTTGGTTTACCAGTGATGGCATGATCCATACATCCATGTAGGTGCTTATAGACTGCATTTGTAAATTGGTCTGTATCTTGAGCAGTGTTTTCCCTTAGCGTGGGGGCTGTGAAACCCCCCCACCCCTGTCACTAGTAGGTAAATTTAGCTGTAGGAAAGGTATACACTGTGCTATCCGTGGGTGGAGGAGATGCTTGGGTGTGGAAACAGTGAATAGTTCATGGTCAGATCTAACCAGTGTCCGGTTAACCTCCACTGTGGTGCACCTGTTTCCCATGTTGGTGATGACCACTTCTAGCAGTTTCCACCCCTCGTTAGGGAGGTTATCACCTGATACAGGGCATATGAGGTGATAAATTCCAGGAAGCGCTGGGCCTGGAAGTGAGTATTGGAGTAGGTTTCCCAGTTAATGGTATGGTAGTTGACAATGACCAATGCCAGGGTGTGTGTTAGGACTGTCATGTTCTCCACTGTCTCCAGGTAGGTGGAGTGGTGGTCCTGGGTCATGGAGGGTGATCCGTAGCAGGCCACAGTTTGCATTGCAGTTGTGGCTGATGTTAGCTGCACATGGATGTTCTCAGAGGTCTCATGCTGCCCCACTAACATGGAGGTGTAGGTATCCCTGACGAATATGGATACAACCTCTCCATGTCTGTGTCAGTCCATGTTCTGTGGCTAAAATGTGGGGTATGGGTTGAAATCTGGTAATGCTGGTGTGCTGTCAGGAGCCTTAAGACAGATCTCAGTTACTGCACAGATGTTGATATTGTCCTTCCTGAGGACTGCTGTGAGTGCGTGCATGTTGTGATCACAACCTCTGGTGTTGAGTAGCATAAACCTCATTGAATCTGCTATTGTGCCATTTATGGAGCTGGTATTCATCTTCGAGACTCTCCTAAATAAGGCACCATGGGGGCGCCAATAGCTTTGGCAAGTATTCCAAAGCCTAAGGCCGACACATAGGCCGGTATGGTATCGTTGCATGCATGTTCCCCATCTGTGCTTGTTTTTCATCTCTCCTGTAGGTAAACTACTGGTAAGCAATAGAAAGCCTTAAAGTTATACAAGTCTTCTAGCTTCCAAGATAGGCTTTTGGAGTGACTAATTATCAGTGTTCTGTGTGTTCTTGCTTTACTTAACTGTTTCCTGACCACATGGTGATTTCTCACTGTATATTGTGATCTGAAGGTCTGTTTATTCACATATTATGGCTATGATGGCCTGCACTTTAGAGGTTCACAGATAGCCTACTACCTATCTGCCCAAGGGCAATTAGAAGCATAGCTACAGTGTGTTGGCTTTCTCCGCACCATTGATGAAGTAACTGAGCCTCTGTCAAGCATAGCCAGTGAAGCAATTCCAGGCAGAGTTGCTGGAAGCTGTTGAAGACTGGGGTTGTGGAGGGTGATAGGGGCACTTAGTGATCTATAGAGGGCATGTTAATGTGACAATTCAACACCATTCAATTCTCCGTTTTGTATTAATAATAAAAAGCTGCATTTGACTCAGTACGTTGGCCTTGTTACTTTTCTGCCAGAATTTGGAAATTAATGATCAGAGTCAAAGGAAGCTTACTTCGAAGAAGAAGGGACAGTTGTTTCTATTGGTACCCTTTTGGTCCTGAAGTTTTGGATTCGGTGAAGTCTTCTGTTGGTTAATTCCTGGTTTCTTCATTTTTTTGTTGGTTTGTTGCTCGATATGGCCGAGGACCTATCAAACCCAGACTTTCAGGACACACCTTCCATCCTACGAGAAGAGCCGGATGACATGCCGGTATCCAGGAAGGAATTCAATCAAGTCCTGGACCTACTTTTGCAGTTAAACCAAACACTGTTGGTTATGAAAAATGGAAATTCGCTGTCTTTACCCTGCAACCAACAACAAATCTTAAATAAGGAGCAGAATTGCGGGCAGCATAAGGAGCCGAAGGGCGCGGTTGCAAGAGGACAAACGAACACAGCAGATAAGCACTTTCCAAGCTTACAGAATAGTAATTCACGGAGTGAAAACGAATGTCTTCCTATTTTCGCGGATGACAACTTTAACTTTAAAGCATGGACAGAACATCAACCTTATTTTAAACCAGGTACTGTTAACACACAATTTGAGCAGTTGGACAGTGATTTTGAGACTTTTACAAGCAAACTATATGGTTATAAAAATTCACAAATGGAAATAAACTACCTAAAACAGTGTATTAGAGTGCAGAGAGTGCCCAAAGGGTTAAGGTGTTTCAAATTTCCGAACAACGCGCCCATGGGCTCCACACTGCACTCTCAACTAGTGGAATTATTTAACAAAACAGGACTTGAAATGTTGCAATTGATGATAGATGATTATCAAACTAGAGCTAACTCTATTTTGAATTAATTAACAACTTTGAATGAACATATTATCAAACATGAAAGTTTTATTGGTTATAAAAAAAGATATGATGACACTTTCACAGAAGTAGATTCACACTGTATGAAAGTTCTGGACAGGAAAGCAAGAAAGCTTGAAAGAGACCTGATAGAATACAGAGAAGGGGCAGCTTACCCTGCACCAGGTAGACCTAAGCACTTAACAACAGGTAACACAGTGATAAACAACGTGCAAGACACTAATTTACATGACATTGCTTCTAATTTAGAACCCCCCAGAAGAAGTGAACGTATTGCTCAAAAGAGTAGCTCTAATGCACAGCAGGTTTTTCAGTTCCCCCAGGGCAGACCAGGGGGGAGAATCAATCAGTACCAACAACAGAACTGGGGGAGGAATCACAGATAGATTTCACTCACTTTAGAGAGGAGAGAAATCACCAACTAGAAGTAGAAAATGAACAGACAGGTTACAAAGTGACTAACCATGAGAATTTCACTATTTTTAATTTTACAGACCTAGAAGTCACTGTTGATTTTTTTCAACTATTTACTAAAGGTTTACACTTTGTGTCCACTAAACCTAGTTATCTACCCAGGCTTCTCATTGAGCTTAAATTATTTGTCCGGAACCTAAATTTAACTTTATTTTTCAAAAGCCATGATGTACACAACAATTTTCTTACCGGAAGCAGCACTTTCAACCCCCCCACCCATCCGGTTCTAAAAATTTTCAAAGAATCTGTAGAGAGAGTATGGAGAGAAAATATGCCCAGGAAATATCTGGACCAATCTTCCAATTTTACCCCACACTTGCAGGCAGTGGTAGACAAACTAAAGACAGAAGGGATAACAGTGATGAAACCGGACAAGTGGGGTGGAATAGTGCTGATGCATCAGTTTGACTATGATAATTACATTCATGACATTCTACAAAACACTAATATTTATGATACTGTTTCAAAAAATGAATTAAATATTGCACTAGCAAATATTAAATATGGTTTATATGACCACTTTATCCAAGGGGCAATCAATGAAAATTTTTATAACTATTTAATGGTACCAAAACCTAAAACTCCAGTGCTATTTGGAATTCCCAAAGTGCACAAGGGACTAGATCCCCTCAAATTTTGACCAATTTTTGCGGGGGCGGGGTGGATCACTGAGCCCCTAAGTAAGTTTGTGGACTTTCAGTTAAAAGAATTTGTGGCCACCCTAGATTTTGTATGTAAAGATTCATGGCAATTTTTAGCCAGTATGTCCTTTGACATTGACAACTCGGACATTCTTATGGCAACCATAGACATAGTCGAGCTCTTCCCTAGTATCCCCCACGATATAGGCATACAGTGGTTTACTGAGATATTAGCTACTGAAACAGGGCTTAGTAACAGTTTAACAAACCTCATAGTTGAGTTCATGGAGACTATACTACACAACAATTTTATTTGCTTTAATGGCGAATTTTTCAAGCAAAAAAGTGGTGTAGCAATGGGTGCTCCCTGTGCCACAGCATATGCCAACATAGTACTACATAAATGGGAAAAGCTCTTCATTCATTCTACTATTTGGAAGCAATATATAAGTTTTTATAACAGATATTTAGATGATATCTGTATCCTTTGGAAAGGTTCAAAAGACAAATTCTTGGAATTCATCAACTATCTAAATGGGACAACAGATTTTCTGTCGTTCACTTATGAAATCAGTGAACACACATTGTATTATTTAGATGTTTTACTCACTAAAAACACAAGTAAACAAGGTTTTACATCACAAATATATCGAAAAAGCACATATTCCAACACTTTTTTACATTTTGATAGTGGCCATCCACTTTACATAAAAAAAAGAATTATAAAAGGCCAGCTTATTCGGGCCTCAAGAATGTGTAGTTCCACTAAACTTTTTTTCAAAGAAGCTGACTTCTTGAAAAAGCTCTTTACAGAAAGAGGTTACCCTTCAACACTTTTTAAGGCTATACTAGTGGAAGTTTTAGATAAAAGAGATAGTTCTTACCCCCCACTACTAGGAACAGGGTTACCTCTAGCTTTACTAGCTAAGCAAGTGGAAACTAACAAACAAAAGAACTTTATATATACTTATACCAACGATTCACATCTCATAGAAGACACCATTAAAAATTTTTGGCCAATTGTCATTATGCAACAAGACATTAGGGATTTGCTTCCCGCAACAATTAATTTCACAAGAAAAAGAGACATCAATCTTAAAGGAATTTTTGAAAAGAGCTCACACTTCACACAGAGGCATATGAATAATTGTTCCACAAAAAGGTTGGGAACATTTTGCTGTGGCAGATGTAACCAATGTGCTTACATATTGCAAGACGATCATGTTAAGATACCATCTCGAAAAATTAACTTGAAAGTTTATGATCATTACTCTTGCACATCCACTGGTGTAGCTTATCTTGGCCTATGCCAAAGTTGCCCAGCTTTTTATGTGGGCAAGACGGAAAGAGTATTTAGACGGAGGATTTATGGACATCTATATGAGATTAGTAAAAAGAAAGAAACAAACGCATTTTTAAACACTCTCTTACTTGTCCGAATATGTCTATAAATTTTTTTGTATTAGAAAAAGTGACCCAAGATCAAAGAGGGGGGGATTGGGAGACTAGGCTAGGTACCAGAGAGCTCATTTGGCAGTTAAAACTAGATGCCACAAAACCCCCCAGGTTGAATGAAAATACTAGTTTGGCTTGCATTTTAAAGGCAAATAGAAATGTTTTATAACTAAATAATTTTGAGCCCAGAAATGTACTCATAAGAATATTACACGGATTAAGCACTTTGCACAATTTTTAACAAGATTTTTTAACTAAAGAATTTAGAACACAAGTACTTAAGAAGTATGCATCATCTTGTAAAACACATAAACATATTCGATATAATTTTCAGATATAACCACAATTCATTAATTTTAGTTCTTTCATCAATACATTTATTAAGGATTAATTAAAGAGTTTAGTATTTCAGTTTATTTATTGTACATGCATCTATCAATTCAGTCAACATTCATTGTTTTTTAATGATTAAGAATTTATGAACAACATAACTCATTAGTTATTAAAATTAATGAAGTTAGCAACAGCACACAATGAATTATACTGCATTGCACTCATTTATTTAACTTAGAATTATAGTTACTGCACAGACATGCACAATTTTAGCATTCCATATTTGGATTTTTTAACTTTATAATTTATTGTATAATTTATTTGTATTTTTATATGGAAGGCAAACAATGTTTTAAGAAACACACGTAAATGATCGATACAAGAAAGTTTTAACAGCTGTCTACACTTCCTAGATAGATTTTTTGTTAAGTGAAAAAAGCTTACACATAAGCTGTGTTTTATTTAGAAATTGACATTTACAATGAGGTATTAGTATTTCAACAGTGTTTTTATTTTTAAGGCAGCTATGGAAACATTACATGGTTTACACGAAAGTTCTCCGGTGCATCACTTACACTTCATAGAGTGTTTGAAGTAATTAGTTAATCAAGCTTTTAACCAATCAAGGTGCACCTAGCAGACTATTTAAGTCTTTTGTAAATTTATGATGATTGTAGTTGAAAAAGCCCGGTATCACCGGGCGAAAGCACTTGTGTCTAACTGTTTTTTATTACGTTAGCTTTTACTTCTCCGTTTTGTATTAATAATAAAAAGCTGCATTCGACTCAGTACATTGGCCTTGTTACTTTTCTGCCAGAATTTGGAAATTAATGATCAGAGTCAAAGGAAGCTTACTTCGAAGAAGAAGGGACAGTTGTTTCTATTGGTACGCTTTTGGTCCTGAAGTTTTGGATTCGGTGAGGTCTTCTGTTGGTTAATTCCTGGTTTCTTCATTTTTTTGTTGATTTGTTACCATTCAATTCCCCCAACAGGTCTTGCAGCTATCAAACTGGACAGGCTCCCCCACCCCCTGGCTGTATGGTTCTGGGACACATGATCCCAGGGGTGTATATTCGGTTACCCATTCACACAACAAGGTTTCCCTTGAAGTGTGTCAATGAGGGGCTATGTCTAATGCAA
>NC_056745.1:714551250-714573750 GCF_019279795.1 Protopterus annectens
ATGAAGAGTATATGCCAATGCACTATTACAAATATGTTCTATGGACACAGTCACCAACACAACTGCAATGACTGTAAATATCCATGACAGAAATACATAGACAGCTTTCATTTTGCAAAACTTTATTACATTCCGATGTATTGCCAAAAGGATTCAAGGACTAAAAGTACCTGCATGCTTTACAGGAAGCATTTAACAGTGCCTTAATGAATCAGCCTGCAATTACCATAGTATTAGTCCACTAAGGGATAGGTGTTTAGATAGGGAAAGAACACCCACACACATACAGACATTGTTTAAAAGGGGTTCCTACACACCTGCATGTTTAATGTACACCCACCAACATCTACCTCACAACCAAAATAATTACATCAATACATACTGTTATACCATAACCAATTATTCAACTACTGTACAACATCTGCTGAAACCTTAACATACCTGGACACAGACACACTAACATGGCCCTATGTGAAATAGTTGCTGTTATACAGTTGAACAGCTGCTGATGTAACAGGGTTTGCATGAACTAATCCCGTTTCAGAGGGTTGAAAGGTTCATACACCAGGAAGTGTTACCGAGTACTGATTATCAGCACAGTATCATACACAGTAACACCAAACTAAATATGTCTGGTAAGCACACTGTAAACCCCCTAACAATATATGCATAGCTATGCAGCCTTGAGCTGGTCAAACAACCTGGCCAGACTGAAACATATGCAGAAGTATTAGGTACAGACAAACCCTGCACAAGTAGCAATGTTCAGAAATATAATAGCAGTACTCACATTTAGACCAAATCATCTAGGCATTACACACAATATATTACTGTTCGTCTCCATACAGCTGCTGCAATAGATTCCAAACAACACTTCCATGCTGTCTTCCTCACAAGTAAGGCAAAGGGACAATGCCCAAGTGGAGTACTCAGTTATACTCCACTGTAGCCATCGTATTGGCTAAGGCAGTAGCAGTGCAGCTGATGTGCATGTAATTAGCTAGTTAGGAACACCAACTGGTTATCGGGATAGCACATGTTACTGATCTGTAACTATAAAAGGTTGCCTTGTCACACATTCAAACCATATGTATCTACCTGTAGGATAGTACAAAACAGTGAAAGATGAACCGAAAACGCATATTATACTAGTCAATAACACCTCCAATTACTAAGAAGGTATGTATAGCATGTAGTATGTTTGTGTATGTAGTACCTCTTCTGTAAGAATTACAGTGTAATCAATGCATATAGTGGAAATAGCTATCTTGTAATGATGTATTGTTGAGCAGTAGTAATACTTGTAGAATTCTATGGGTGTACTGCTGTAGGTCAGAAGGCAAACTCCGCATGCACCACAAGGGATGATATGGGCTTGGAACCCACAAATTCACTTCCAGTCACTGTCAGTGTCAGGATTGGTCCAACAAGTATGTGCTATAACAGGGGATAGTATATGTTGATATATTGTAACAGTCGACATATGTATGGGTGTATAAGTAAGATGAACATGTTAAAGGTGGGCTTACCGTGCACATATGATGTGCATTGTGGGATTTTGTGCCAGTAACTGTGTAATGTACAGTATTTTAGGCAGATCTGTATTCTATTCTACATAGCAGCTCTGTTATGTTATGCAAACAGTAATTATGTCTATTGATAATTACAATACTCAATAACAGGATACATATCATTTGTATTCATCTGACAGTTTAGCAGCATGATAGCAAAGATAATTGGAAGAGCTAGGTAACTATACATGCACATAACACATGTAATATCCACCTCTCTAATATCGTTTGCAAGCAATAGCAGCTGTGCATGTGTACATGTTATGCAAATGTGTAGTGACCCTTGTTACAGGGCTGGACCTCTTTAGTATCATTTGCAAGCAATAAGAGCTGTGCATGTGTACATGTTATGCAAATGTGTAGTGACCCTTGTTACGGGGGTGGACCTCTCTAGTATTGTTTACAAACAATAAGAGCTGTGCATGTATACATGTCATGCAAATGTGTAGTGACCCTTGTTACAGGGCTGGACCTCTCTAGTATCATTTGCAAGCAATAACAGCTGTGCATGTGTACATGTTATGCAAATGTGTAGTGACCCTTGTTACAGGGCTGAACCTCTCTAGTATCATTTGCAAGCAATAACAGCTGTGCATGTGTACATGTTATGCAAGTGTGTAGTGACCCTTGTTACAGGGCTGGGCCAAATGGCTATGTGCACACCTACATAGAATGGATATTGAGAGTAGAGACACACTGGTTGAACTACCAGGTTTGTGTAGCCCAACCTCTCATTGCCAACCTAACAGCTGCTTGCACATACTGTATGTAAGGCAGTGCACAGTACTGGTAATGAAACAGGTTGCATATCATCTTTAACTCCAGTGTAACATCTGCAGTAAGAGTGTAAGATGTAGGAGACTGCTGCCCATGTGTAATAGCTGCTTCATAGGTGATGGCTTACACTATCTGATTATATCCTGATCATGTTGATAGTGGCATCAGAGTCTATTGATACATGATTCTGTTTGGAGAGTGGGTGTCTCTGCCCAACAGAGCTCATGGTCCTGGTGGATATGTGAGTATATACCCAGAGAAGGAAACAGACCTGTAGACACTTGCATCATCTGTAATCAATTAACAGGATGTGATGTGCTCCTCAGAAGAGGATTTCTGCTAAAGGTAGCTACAATGTTTCCATAATAGCCAGTGTTGTCACATCCATAACACAAATATTTACATGTGAGCATCACTGTCTAAAACATCTTCATAAGCAATACATAAACTAAATACAGTACTTGGTACTTGTAGTACTCAATGCTCATACAGGCATGTCCACTAGTCAGCTACTGGTGTTTACTAATGTCAACTTTGTGTATGTGGCCATCCTGGGGGAATGTAATCTCTATACCATGTACACTGCCAAACCCACCTAACACCATGCCCCACACATTGTTTGGTATGCAGCTACAGGGGTAAGCTGGAAGGCAGCCCAATCTACAGCCATGACTGGACTGGACAGTCATGAGGTGTAGGTTAACACATGCATCTCATCAACACAACCAACACATACCCTTACCAGAACACAGTAAGGACAGCCACACACACTACCAGAAATCACACACATTCAGACGCTTCTAAGTATCTGGCCAAAAAAGTGACCCCCCCCACAAGCTGGAAGAGACAGACACCGAAATACACAAACTGTATGACATAGTTTGCATAATTGTGCCACACCTCAGAACACGTAGCTGGAAACATGCCCAACAGTACTCATTTGTGAATGCAAACTCTAGCACTATGTTACACACCAACCTATATGAGGGCATACATACTGTCAGCTGCCTGTCTGCCATGATTAGCCACATACCCATACACTCAGACCACCTTTTGAACTATACACATGGCTCTGGCATATTTCATGTTATTGTGCAAGACCTGTGATGCAGTAACCTGGACTGCATGGAAACACATGTAGGAACTGTCAGGTCTTGTAGCCCATGCAGGTATGTCCCAAGGCCTGGGTAGCATTCTGCCATTGGCCAGAATGATACTGCGGTACAGGGACAAAAGGATTGTATTCCACAATTGTCTAGTGTAGTGGTGCAAGTCAAAAGGTATCCAGTATCTGTCTGCCTGGAATAACATGGTTGACAGACCGTGATACTTTGCCAGGCAGGGCCTGCACCTGTCACCCCTGGGAATCTGGATACTGCCTAGGGCTCATGCTTCCCCTATAGTGCCTTCATCATGCACCATTCAAGTGAAGGTCCACTGCTGTTACAGGGTCAGCCAAGCAATAAACTGTGGATCTTGCTACACAATGATACATGTCAGAAATACTATATGGACACACATATGTCAATCCCTAACATGGAAAACATATCTGTGGAGTGGCTGAGACATGTTTCAATGCTCCGGAGAGCACACCTGTATGACCATGTTTTAACACATACCTCACCTATTGCCCATTATCCTTTATTGGAACACATGGGCCGCAGGTGTGTCCATATTTTTGAAGGATATGTACACCCCCACGCTAGTTGTACTTGCATAACTTCAGATGCATTATGCTGAGCAACTACCTTTGTGCCAAAGTGGAATTCAAATTGCACCTTGCGACAGATCACCCACCATGCCATGGATTTCCCAACTGTCATAATATGCTGTAATGGGGAAGATTAGGTCTGAGACAGAACCATAGTAATGGCTACTTTCAACTATTCCATTATGAACTGGGAAGACTCCTCATGTACCAACACCTGCGCTCAATGCATGTTAGATTTCATTGACCCCAATGACCTGGATCACAGTAGTCACACAAACAGGGCTAACAGTATGCTACACATAGTCAGTCTCCAGTGCCAATGTTATGTTTCCTAAGAGCAGAGTGGTGACTGTCATGGCACCCATGCAGATGGACAGTGCATGGGCAAATGCTGAATCCTACACAAATAAACCTTAAGCAGTCACATACGTGCAGTGATTGTGCCATTGAAACAGAACCAGGATTCAACCAAACACAAACAAGAAGGCAAACTGGTGGTACCATGCTTTAAACTGTACCAAAAAAGGTAGTAACTGTTGCAAGAGTGAACACACAGGAGTGTAGGCGATCCCTGGCCAGCCTCAGTAAGATGCAGATACACCATATAAAACCACACAAAGCTACTGTGAAACTAATCAGCCACATATTATGAGGCTAAGCAAAGAGCATTCTATAGCTGTGTCATTAATCGTAATGGCAACGACAAGACCTGCCGTGTTGCACAGCATTATGGCATGGGAAGTACTGCACCCACAGAAATAGCACCTGTTCATCCAGATAGGGTCTTGGAGAACCTAAACCCACTCCCACCTCCCTGCAACAGGTACACTTAGTAATATATCCATGTACACTACAGGTCCCCTGTAATAACGACTATGCAGGTACAAGCTGCACTCTCTGAAGCCATACATACAGCTTTCATGGGACCTGTCATCATCCCAGAGTGTATCCTACACAAATGTAAGAACAATTAGCTATCCACATACACATCATGTTCAATCATAGCTCCATTTCAGGTTGTGTACACACCGAATGGTGCATTGCAACAATTATCACAACAGTTATCACACCACACAAAGGGGGAGACACCATTGATAACGGTAAATAGTGCACAACTACCTAGCTGAGTCTGGTCTTTAAGGCCATGAACCGTGATCAACATATTTGATGTACTCAGTACAGATCTAGAAGACAGTAGGGTTGATTCACACTGCATATCATGACCTTGCCAGGTCATAGGACACCATCACCCATACTGTGTTTCAGCTAAACTCAGTACACTAGGTGTATATTCCTATGTCACAGGAGTGGTTAGCAACTGGACTGCTGGCAGAACCAACACTACAGAAGGTGTCTGACTAATACACGCACATCAAACCAGTGCCAGCCACAGTAATACAGGGTTCATTCCTGGTACTCCCACTCTTTGTTATCTATACCACACAGACTAACACAGAAGGCATCAGCCTATTGATGTTTGCAAATGACTATGAACTAGGAGCAATAGTTGACTCAATGTGTGCTGCGTTCATCATACAGAAGGGCCTTTGTGTGTCAGATGTGTGGTGTGTGACATATGGCCATAATCTGATAGCTAAGTATTGCATTGTCATCCCCTATGTTACAAACCCTGTACCCATGAACTACCACCTAGGCAGCGGTCAACATAATGGCAACTGTGTGTATAGGATGCAGCTGGACAGTACTCTTTCCTTTGATAGTTTCTTCCCCACACCAGGCAGGTAGTCGTATGTGGCATCCCTAATCATGACAGGGTGCCATCCAGGAATATAGAGATAATTGCTCAGCCATACTCAACACCCATGTGACCCATAATAGATCACATATTTCCTTTAAGATTTATTGCCTATGTGTAGATGGCCTACACTGCCCTTCTCAATCCCTAGCTGCACTATGTAGCATGCAGCCTACCCTGAATAAAGCCATGTCCAACCCAGAGGTGTTGGACATGCTACACTTAACACATCCTGATCCCAAATAAACACATACTTCATGGACATCCACCTTTCTAGTACAAGGATCACAACATGCCTGACAGACCTCTGTCCCATACACTTAACATGCTCTTGCCATACTATGCATCCCTGTCCAGTGAAGCTGTACATCACCCTTCTCTGTGACATTGTGTGATGACCGCATGCCAAATATATCAGTAACCCTGTGGATCAGTTCTGTGGCACTGCTTGAACTGACCACTGAAACTTACCTCTCTGTTGCCTACAGCTAGGTAACCTATCCGCCTAGGCTCATAAATGGCCCAGGGCATATAGCCTACTAGATCACTATGACCCTACATGCTATAGTTGATACCCAACCCTGAAAATACCACCAGGCTAGCTATTGTCCCATGTGTTACACATGTGCAACACAGGCAATACATGGCAGGATGCTACACAGCTGTACAGTGCCATGTAGATGTATATGGCAAAACACATACATGCTTGCAGGTCTGTAGGGTCACAGGTCATGTCCCTAATGGCTATGTATCACTATATCTGTGACATATACCCAGCATTAAGGTCAATTGCATTAATGTGAACACATCCAGGCATGTGCTGATAGGTAAAGACACCAGTACAGGCAAACAGACATGCCCACGTCAAGACAACATCCACATGGAGTATGAGCAATGTCATCACATGACACGCACCTATATGGCAATAACATCACATCACCAGTAAGTGTCAAATGTGTGTGACTTATACATGTCAGTGGTATTAGTGTCATGTAGATTTGCAAAGACTTATTTGTAATCTTAATAAATGTGATACACATGTATGTTCAGCTGTACTTCTGTACTTCTCTGTGAGTTACTGTGACCTGTCTCCATCATTATGTCTTCCAGGTATGCCATGTAGCAGGCTGCCAGCGTACAGCCACTTGGAGGATGAGGTCCTTGTCCCATACCTACTCGACAACCATACAACACTCTTCAGCCATGTGCCACAGGATGCACAGCAGTGGGATGCCCTGTGGGAGGAACTCTGCAGGAGGGTAAATGATGTTGGCGGTCATAATCGCACCTATCAGCAGGTGTGCTGACTCTGCAGTGACCTCATAAGACAGGCGAAACAGAGTGCTAATGCAATCTCCAGGGAACAAGGTGCAACAGGTGGGGGGGGGGCACTCACCCTGCCCCCCCCTCACACATACCGAGGAGCTACTGGCCAACCTGGGGACACCTGCAGACCTCCATCCACAAGCTTTAGCTGGTATTGTGGAGGTGGGTTTCTCTCAACCACCGAGCCTGGAGTTGCCTGGTAAGTCAGTACTGCACATATAACACAACTATGTTTCACATAGTTACGTGTTACTGTACAATATGTAATGTAACATCATATGCAAGGCATGTATGCACACATGCCACATACTATAGTCTGCTACTCTATGTATGCACAGATGTGCATACTCCATAGTATAGTGTATTGTACTGGCTTATGTGCTAACATGGACATTGCACCCTGTAGCTATCACAGAGGTGTGGATAATGATCTCACTGCTGTGACACTCCTGTTTAGGTACCTCTGGCATTTTGCAGCAACAGCAACCTGTGTCAGGTGAGATTGTTATTATTTAGCAGGCTTGATAATGCACAGATCATATTAATTGCATGCTATCTGCCATAACACACGTACACATAATGTATGGTGGTCCTGTTAATAGACACTGGTGAGACCTGCAATGCATCACAGTGGTTACCCATGTGAAACAATTGAAGACAATATGAAACACCTACACTACACCTTCCAAACTGTCATTGCCAGATGTGTGGACAACAGTGAATACAATGGTGGAGGTGTGTTTAACTGTAGGGACAGGTACTACATATCAGCATTACACATGTTGAGAATACAAACAGTACTGTACAGAGAGCATATCACATTGTAAATGTGTTGGAGCTGGAGTATGACCGGCCCACAGGATACACTCTTGTGGATTATACCCTTGCTATGAATGTCACACAATATCATGTGCTATCTGACATGTCCATGACATGTAGTGGGCTGACTGCAACACTGCTCAACTATCCTGCAAAACATGATGTCTCACATCCCATACATACCAACCTTTGTCTGCATAACCCTGTCCTCAGTGGAACATATGACATATATGGGTATATGTCATATGGGATAACACTGACATATGAAACAAGATGGCCATCACAACCATTGGACAGAACATGTGTACACATGGCCATGGAGGATGGCCAGAGACATGAAGCAACACACACAGTAGAAGTAATGTACATGTGGGTACACCCTGTTGTACATTGGTTTGACACAATACAACTATGACCTTTGCGTAATGGTGATATTGCAGATTTGAAACACTAAACATCATACAGGCCTGCGCAGAGCTTGTGTAGGCATAACATGAAACCACCACATAACATGTCTTGAACATCTTGAGTGTGTCATGATATGAAAGTATTCACCTATACAGTATCCAAGTACATACGTGTTGCACAACATACACATACAACCACATCAGGCCACAGATACAGTATATTCACCTTGCTGGTGTCAGACATCACTGTCATGCCTGCTCCTCATGTGTGTGAGGTACAAAGATGGTATGTGGGACATAAAGTACTGCTAAGTTAGCCATCTGTGGGCATAGTTGCCAGGCATCAGTAAAATGGTTGCAGATGTGCAGGAGTGTCATCCGTATACCCTTCTGTGACCTGTGTCACACATTCCACATTAGGGTTTAGTGTGTATACACCTCAGTGATGTGGGTCACATTTCACATTAGATATGCATTGTATGTGAACATAGTCATGGCTATGAACTGTGCCAGTAGCTCACACTGTATTGCAATTGTGAAGCCACATGATGCGCTGCAATGGCTATGCACATCAGCTCAATGTGCAGTATGTCACTGCATATTTGTAGGGCGGACAGACAACACTGCATAAGTTGAAGGCCCATGTTAGTATAGCGTGTCCCTGCATTGGGACACCATTACCGTACTGTAGATTGGAAAGGACACCATTGTGTTACACATGTATGCATGTCATTCAACACATCAGCAGCAGACATGTAATACTACATGTGATTGGCAGGGTCATACGCCACACAGTAGGCTGGTGTACTATAAACCTGTGCTGGTCTGTGGCACCACTGCAAAGTAGGGACAGCCATGTCAAACATGTGTGTACAGCCACATGCACAATGTCTAGACTCAGCTCAGGGTTAGGCAGAATAATGTTAAACAGACATGCACTGCTTTGGGGAGATATGCAAGCTAGGTCTCAGGCAAACATAGTGTGCAGTTGACATACCCTTCTGCTCATGTCCTCACACATAGGGGCTGTGGCCAACACAAAGCATCAGTGGCAGATGTATAAAGGTCAGCGATGGTCTGTTAACATGTGGTGTATGTTGCACACACCATGGCAGTGCGGTGCAACAGTGCAAAGTGCATGCATTGTGTTACAGGTATGGGGCATAGGCTACTAACACAAATGGTGCAATGCAGGTATGTATGCTAATCACCATTATAATTGTGTAAGGTGCATGCCGTCTGCTATAACGCATGCATGCTTTTGTGTGCAACTCAGGGATGTATGATAACTACCACTATAATTGTCTAAGCTGAAATTATAATTGTCTAAGCTGAATGCCATCTGCCATATCATCAGCATGTAGCATGTGTGTCTGTGTGTCTGTGTGTCTGCCTGTCTGTGTCTGTCTGCATCTCTGTTTGTGTATCTGTGTGTCTGTGTCTCTGTCTGTGTGTGTGTCTGTGTCTGTATGTGTGTCTGTGTCTGTGTGTCTCTGTCTGGGTCTGTGTCTGTGTGTCTCTGTCTGTGTCTGCATGTGTCTGTGTCTTTGTGTGTCTGTCTGTGTGTCTGTCTGTGTGTGTGTCTGGTATAACTTGTAATGTACAGTTCTTGTCTTCCCTTCACAGGTGTTGATGTATGTGCATTGCCCTCCTGCGGTCCACCTGATGTTAATGTCCCCACAGACTCTAGCAGTGATGATGATAGTATGATTGAGGCACAGGCAGGATTGTCAGGGGCTGAATCTGTGCCATTGGTTGCCATTCCACCTGTATCCCCCTCATCTTCACACACAGTTCCCCTGCCTACACATACCCCATCACCACTGGCCATAAAGGAAGGAAAGTTGGTGGGTGGTAGCATGGAACAGGGAAGTGTGGAGACTATGGAAGGTGTGCCTGCACACCATGATCCTAGTCAACTGACTGGTGATGTCCCACACAGGCATGTGCCCAGCGCTGCTCATAGGAGGACCACTGGCCAACATGGCCCTGTGAGACAAAGCACATCAGCTGGAGTCATCAGATGCATGTTTCAGGCTGTAATGGAGGCACAGGCATGTGCTGAATGGCACAATAGAGAAGGTCTGAGGCTTCAGAGGGCTGCTGTCTGTTCATTAACTGACAACATCCAGGCACTTGCAAATGCTCACCATCATCTTGCAGATGTTTTGGATAGACGATTGGGTGACATAGTGGGAGTCCTTGACCATGGCATATCAATCCTCGAGCGTGGAATGTCTGTGCTGGAACGTCTGGTGGGAGTGAGGCATCGGGCACGTGGACGTAGGTCAGCTACATCATCTGTTGAAGGTCTACATGAACATGCTACTGCACATGCCCGCTCCCATAGTGGCGGTAGCAGAGGCAGTGCAGCTGGTACAGTGCAGTCCACACCAGGACACAGCAGGCCACGTGCACCTGGTCCTGGATGGTCCCAACAGGGACATGATTCAAGTGGACATATGTCATCAGACAGTACCCTATCTGGACCTCTGCCTGGTAGTGCCCCATGCAACCCCTGGCAGGTGCAGGTCACGTGGCCATAGTCGGACACCGTGAACTGTGAAACCTGCCTTGTACAGTCTGAAGCTGTCAATAATTTCCCTGTGTAGGCCAGCCACATGCCAGACCTGTGTGCATGCATACACACACACACCAGAAACAAATGTAGGGCACCTCAACACACATACGCATAACATCCACACACGCCCAATGATATCACAGGCCCCAACACACACACATGATGTCATCCAATGGTGTAGCCTAGGCCTCTGGCAAACATTATCACCCTGTACATATGATGATGCCTGTGCCACATCCCTGTCATCTACACCATTGGTGCAGGGAAATGCTCATATGGTCTGATGCACGGGGTGAACATACTAGGTAGACAATTGTAGATTAATATTGTTGAGTAGTGTTGACAGGCAGCAGACATACCATGTATTACAGTTTTAGAATTCATTTTTTACATTTGACAGGATGTATCATGTGTAACAACACTAGCAGCATGTTGATCTTGACTTTCTGCCTTCCTCTTTCAGGTGTAGTTGCATGTGCCGGTGGATGTCGGTGTTTGCAGTTAGTGTCCCATATGTACATGTTGACTACCCACAGGTCAGTATGACAATATCTGCATGCACTTTGTAGCTTCCACATCACAGTTATATTTTCCCATGTTTCAATTATGTTTACTGTTCTAATGATCCAAGAGCATGATAGCTGTGTAGTAAGCTACTGTGTTCAGAGCCATCTCATTCATAGTGGGTGACATCACAGGTATAGTTAACTGGAGCAGGGAAGAGGTAAAAGAGTGGTATGGTGGATGACAAGGGTAAAGGCCAGTGGAAATAGTGGCTGCTCATTGGGAAGCAGTAATACCCACTGCCATGACAGCATGCAAACACAGACACACTCACATACTCAGGGATTCACAGACACAGTAACACACACTCTGACACACACACACAGTTGCCAGTGTTTAGATGAGAACCCCTGCTTATGTGCATATCATCATTATAGTACTACGTAATTACAAGATACACCACAGAGATTACACATGTACAGATAGTCGGAATGGCCTATGATTGAGGACATCGACAGGGATACTACAGTGCAGTGAGTGTATGTGGGGAGGGAGGTCCATCAGTCAGCTATATAACAACAGGTCACACCCCAGGGTGTACATGTTAACAGGCAGTTAGAATGCCCATCTACGATTGATGATATCAACAGGGAAACTAAAGTGCCTTGAGTGGATGGGGGGAGGGGGCATTAACATTTCACTATGGTAAAATACAGCCTCACTCCAGGGACCAGACAGCCATACAGACAGACAGCCATACACACACACACACCCACACACACCCACACACACACACACACACACACACACACACACACACACACACACACACACACACACACACACACACACATTGTGGCATTCACAAAGATATACACCTATGTCACACACATACGGACACTTTACATGTGTGAGGTTCAACCACCTGCCTATGCCTTTCTTTCTACACTTCACTCTGTACTGATGTCAACAACAGTGTTCAGGAGAGTGAAAACATGTGGGATGTATTCCCAACCATACATGACATATATGGACACACACACACCCACACATGCCAGTACTGTGAATCAAACACCTGCCTATCTCATGATAGGTATTACAGAAGTACAGCACTATCACATTTGCTACAAAGCTTACTGACTCTTTCCTTTACCAACTGTGCTGATATATGCACAATATATGCACAGGGGAGGTATCACTGTTACAGGTGTCATGAGATTTGCCTTCAGTGTCATCCTTACTGCAGTCTACATTGTCTGTCTTCCACTTCAGTTAACAAAACCTGACCTTAGCAGTTATGCAGGTTATTGTAGGAATGGTTGTAACACACCAGTGAGCTATCCACAGTAATAATTCATCTGCAAAGAAGCCCCACCACTTAGTAGTCATGTCCAAACATCTGTCCATACCTCATGTATGGCTTACTGTACTTAGAGCACATCACCATATACAGTTGGCAATGTTGAGGCTGTACTGCAACAGCATGATGTACTAAGACAACAGTCACGTTCAGACATCAGACACTACACACACATGGAAGCTACACAAACATCAATATATGTACACATATGCAGTCTACATCAGTAAGTGCAGTAGCAGGTCAAGAAGATACATTCCACACCTTCCCCACGCCATGTGTAAAACATAGCCGAGCATTATACCATAATGGATGTTGTATTCATGTACTGGTAGGACACCACCACCTTCACTGAGTAGCCAAGTGTACATATATGACAATAGCACATATCAGCGAGACACACACAGCATTATTCCATGTCATGCTCCTACAAACTGTTACTTGACAGTGCCATGGTGAAGCCAGGACACTGTAATGGTCAACAGTGAGCACATCATATTTGCCACACACACCTCATGTTTACTGGAAGAGTGCCAGCAATGTGCTCTGTTAGAGCTAGGCAGTAGACTCATTCAAGCATGTGCGAGGTCTGTGGCTTGTAATAATCTCACCCCAGCATGTACTGGCTATTGTGGTACTAAGGCTAATGTCCAGACAGCACACAGCATGCATGGCTTGCAATTGTTGACATGGATTATATGTAGGAGCTGTGGCCACACATGGCTGTACATGTCATGAACATATCACCTGTGACTACTCAGGAACATACAGAGCAGAGCTGGATTTCCCTGAGTCTGTCAATATAGGCCTTGTGTAGGTCCTATGATCCTGTTATTTGGCTATGTTTGTAGGCATTGCATTAGGTGGACATGTCTAATTACATTCATGCCACATGGGGTGTTGTATGATATGACACAGGTGTCATGGGTGACCAGTAGAGAGGGAATATTACCTCTGTTAACATATATATAAAACCTTATGTACTGTTAGTATGCTGTCTGCCATGTGCATGTGTGTAATGACTGTAGCCACCTGTATGTAGAAAGGATAACAAAAGCTATGGTAATGTCATTTATGTTGTATGAGTATGGGATGTACATATCCAGGGCAGGTACAGTTAGGTCATATCCAACCATGAGGGTGCTGTTTACTGGAGTACAGCAACAGTCAACCATCTTAATGCTGACAACATCCGAGGGACCCTGGTATGTGTACAAATGAGCTGGTTACAAACAGTGGTATTATTGCATTGCATAACACATTATGCAGCTGCGTCTGTACATGGGTACTTTGCACAGTTGTTGTAGGCCTAGGTACAGTACACCAATCAAGGGTTATCTGGTGGTCTGCCATACTATGTCATACCACATATGGATGTGTGATGGTAGTCTGGGGACAAGGCCGTGGATGTATATGAGGATACAACCTAGAATGCAGCATTTGCCACTGTCACCTGTACCTGACTCATCTGTGATGAGTTATGTCGGAGTAGTGGATTTTACATGTGAGTAGCCTTTATGAATATGTGGACTCCACCACCTGGAATGGCCCATACCACTGTTATGGCCCACATGTCTGGATCTGAGTTATATGGTTGTAGTGCAATTGTGCACTACAGAGCCTTCAGCAAGGTGTTCCTCATTGCACAGATGTCAGTATCCTCCATTGTAGGTTCTACATTGACCAAATGGATTACTAAAGCCACACATCTAGCACTGGTTAGCATAAGCATCCAATGCATGTAGGTGTCAGAGTGTTACTTCTGGGTGTAGAACATTTGCCTTGGAATGTGGCTATATGGGTAAATGCGACCTAGGTATTATCCACACACATGTGAAACATGGATGCATGTGCTCTGTGTTGAAGGCTTGTCATTCAGTCATGACAGCCCGGAATGACAGATACTGGACAACCTCATAATAACAGCAGGACATTGGCATATTGGTTTGGTCTAACAGTTGCCACTCGTACCATGACATCACTGCGAGTGGCAGTAATGTGCTTGGCAGCAAATGCCTCTTGTAAGGTGATGGACAGCAGCAGAAATTGTTTATATCACCAATGTGAGATATACTTAGTGTAGCAGTCCTGCTAATAATGACAACTAAAGATCAAAGGCAAGAAAAACAAACTGCTACTAAACCAGCACAGCTCCTGATGCCAAACAGCAGGACTAAACGCCTCCCAAACACATGTATGCTTGTTCTGGAAGTCAAAGGCAAAAGCAACAAGCTGCTACTAAGCCAACACAGTTCCTAATTCCAAGCAGCAGAACTAAACACCTCCAATAAGCACAGTCAGAGAGGTGAAACTCATCAAAGATAAACACAGCCAGCTAGCCAAACTCACTGAGGCAGGTCTTTTTAAAATTCCAAAGGGATAAGCAAACAAGACGCCAATAAACTAACAACTTCAATTTTATTAAGCACCACGATACTTGTAGCTACAAGAGCTCTGAGTTTAAAACTGCTGTTTGACTGCACTGATTTTTGGATTTTCTACATAGTCTGAAGAAGTTGGTGCAGGGCGCCAATGAAAAGCAGTATCGTGGTGCTTAATAAAATTGAAGTTGTTCATTTATTGGCATCTTGTTTGCTTATCCCTTTGGAATTTTAAAAAGACCTGCCTCAGTGAGTTTGGCTAGCTGGCTGTGTTTATCTTTGATGAGTTTCACCTCTCTGACTGTGCTTATTGGAGGTGTTTAGTTCTGCTGCTTGGAATTAGGAACTGTGTTGGCTTAGTAGCAGCTTGTTGTTTTTGCCTTTGACTTCCAGAACAAGCATACGTGTGTTTGGAAGACGTTTAGTCCTGCTGTTTGGCATCAGGAGCTGTTTTAGTTTAGTAGCAATAATGACAACTGCTAACACAGCCGAGAGAGGTCATCATGACCCCTGCACCTCAGTACCATTACACAATGTGGCTCACACATTATGCTTGCACATGCCACTGTTCCACGTATAATGCCACTGTCCACAACCTGCTATCAATGTATGCCTTTCAGGGTAGCAAGGTGTGTGACACATGCTGTAGGTAGCATCCACCTGTGTGTCCCAGGTAACCTATTGTCTGTCACGTCCACACATGCATGAATGTGTATACTTAACATATATATGTCAGTACTTCATGTACATGTATGCATGTATATCACACAGCACAGACACAGATATATAATTTACTGGCCACATACACGTATCAGGTAGTAAACCAGTATGATGTGCATATATACTGATAGGGAAGATATACATAGCTGTAAACCTGTGTGTTTACAATAGGAGTCCATTACAATGTGTTCTGTACATGTATGAGCATGCACACTGTGGCCTTCTGTGGTTAGAATCGGAGTGCACCCCAAAGAGCCCTGTGTTACTAAGTGTATAAGCTTACCCACTGCCACCTTGTGTAATTTGAGTCAGTGCATCCAACAAGCCCTTCGTTACTAAGTGTATGAGCATGCCCAGTACAACCTTGTGTAGTTGTAGTCATAGTGCATCCCAAACGGCCCTGTGCTATTAAGTGTATGAGCATGCCCACTGTAACCCTGTATAGTGATAGTAGTTGTCCATTCCACAGATGGGCATACTCCAGTTCAGGTTCCTGTTGTGCTACAACTAATCCTCTCAGGCCTACCTATGTACTACCTGCAGATGATGTGTCTTCTTTGTGCATACAGGTTGTAATGGACACCTAGTTTAAACACACAGGTTTACAGCTATGTACTTTGTGACTGTCAGTCTCCCTGTTGTTGTCCTCAATCTTAGAAGGGCATTCTGAGTACCTTGGAGTGTGTAATTACTGTGGCGCATCTCGTAACTGCATAGTGCTATGATAGTGATCTGTAGATAGGCAGGAGTTCTGATCCCACTACTGGCATCTGTGTGTGTGTGACAGCAAATGCCTGTGTGTGTGTCAACAAATGCCTTTGTGTGTGTGTGTGTCAGCAAATGGCTGAGTGTGGTTATGTATTTGTGTCTGCATCCTGTCATGACAGTGGATTTTTCTGCATTCCAAAGAGATACCACCTTTTGCACTGGCCTTTATCCTTGTCAACTGCTAAACCTCTCTCTTCCCCCTCCCCCCTCCCCACTGCAATTAATCAGTCCTGTGATGTCACCCAGCTCAGAAGTGGAAGCAGAGTAAGTGTAACCGTATGTGTTCTGTGGCACATACCCCAACTGCATACCACTGTACTAGTTACCTTTACATAGTCAAGACGTGTATGCACAATACTGGCAAGTGTGTGTGACTACCCTGTAGCCAGGCATACACATGTGTAATGTCTTTTAGCACACCATGGTAGCCATCTGTGGTGACCGGTGTCTATAAAGTATTACATAGTTAGGAATGGTAAAGAATACACAGTCAAGCACGACTACAGTTGGGTATGTTATTTTCCTGTGCCACTGTCAAGCAGTGACACAAAAGTGGTCACCGGGGTGTAAGTCCATACCCATCATTCCCCCATGCTAACTCCACAATCCCAAGGGTAGATTACATTAGTCATCATTCCCCACCCCAAACTCCACATACACAACAACCATCCCTTCTCTGGTGAACTGCTTAAGATTTAAAAGTTATAACACAAGAGATGCCACTGTTTTGTGTACATAGGTGCATATATGTGTATATATATATATATATATATATATATATATATATATATATATATATATATATATGTAGTTATGACAGTTGTACAGATGTAGACTTGTCTTTGTTGTTTCACAGAGTACAGTACATTCAAGGGTACTGTACATATGTACACAAAGTGACAGTCACATTTGTTTTCAGTACTGTGGAATACCTGTAGTAAGATGTGCATTATAAACTCCATGCAACATTATACAACCCAGATGGCTTTGTGGTGCATCCAGTGACCTCAGTGCCCATGGTCCAGGGTTCAAGACCTGCAAGCGTTGTTGATGCTGTCAATTAGGACTACATAAGACACTTTTAAGCAGGTGTAAATGTGTTTTTGTGACAGTAAGCAGTGGGTACATGCAGGTAACAGACATGTACAACTCGCAGTACACTTGAAATGCCCTTCTTTGGCAATCCTGCTGATGTCATCCACCTACGAATACACCTCTTGGACTGCTGTAACCCTGTAATTTCCATGGCACGTGCTGTAACTGTGTAATGTTGTAGTGTGCTAAACTAGTTTGGTAGGTGTTTTAATCCCAGACAGGCCAGCTGTGTGTGTGTCTGTCTGAGAAAGAAACAATGCTTTTAGCATATGCACATTCTATACAATTCACATACTCACCTTTGGCAATCCTGCTGATGTCACCCACCTAGAAACACACCTCTGGGGCTACTGTAACCCAGTATTCTCCGTAGAGCATGCTGTAACTGCATATTGCTGTAGTATGATAAACTAGTTAAGTAGGGGGTTTATTCCAAGAGAGGCCAACTGTGTGTGTGTGTGTGTCTGTCTGCCTCAGAAAGTAACAATGCTTTTTAGAGTATGCACACTCTTTACAATTCACATAACCACCTTTGGCAATCCTGCTGATGTCACCCACCTAGAAATACACCTCTGGGACTTCTGTAACCCAGTAATCTCCGTAGCATGTGTTGTAACTGCATAATGCTGTAGTGTGATAAACTAGTTAAGTAGGGTTTCTAGTCCAAGACAGGCCAACTGTGTGTGTGTCTGCCCGAGGAAGGAACACTGCTTTTTAGAGTATGCACACTCTTTACAATTCACATAACCACTTTTGGCAATCCTGCTGTTGTAAACCACCTAGTAATACACCTCTAGGAGTGCTATAACTCGATAATCTCCATAGCACATGCTGTAACTGCATAATGCTGTAGTGCGATAAACTAGTTAGATAGGGGTTCTATTCTAAGACATGGCAGGTGTGTGTTTGACACTCAGAACCTGTGTGGAGGTGGCTGTGAATGTCTAACCATTGGACATGTTGGGGAGCAGATTTTGTAGTTTTCCTATATGGTGTCCATATTATATGTCACAATGTCCACCTAACGAGGAGTACAGATGTCAATCAGCCAAGGGACTGTGTTGGCAAGCCATACCCCTACATCTGGCAAAAGGCCTGGTGAACAAAGTATGCAACCCTTCTATTACCCGGAATACGTTCTGAACCCATGTGTCATACACAAACACACTTGCCTAGAATATCCCGCTATGTTGCTAGTACCCTGCACATTGATGACATATAGTAGGCATGATGTGATTGCAGTGGGCTGCAGAGGGCATGGCATCCTGCACAGCAGTACAATAGGCACATAATTGTGGACAGTGTGCCTTCACTATGTTCCCTACTGGATGCCTGCAACATATGTGGTGCCATCAAATGTGATCAACAGAGGCCATACAATGCCTTACACATGTGCCCTGTATGGACTAATGCCACTGACACCATGGAATACCTGTGTCATGCTATCAATGCAGGTGCAGGGTCAGCCTGCTGTCTATAAGCAGATCCTGCCACACCAGGTCAGTATTGGCATATCTGAGGATAACAGTTTGTGTACACAACATGTGCCAGCCAAACCAGGTACACTTGTACATGTCACTGTACATTATTGTGGTACGTGCACATCCCAGGCAATGTCCATGTCAAGGACTATCAAACACAGACATGGCATGCATTGCAAAGCAGTGGCCATACACAATGGTAACCAGGATGTCAGGACAGTTCATACAATATCCATCTGTGTGGGACATTGCAGACACTACACCCCTGTACCACACTGCACACCATTGTCGGGTGGCATGATGCCAAGGATTACCCCTCACCCAGCCTTGTACAGCCATCTTGCACAGCCAACCACTACACACCCATGAAGCAATGCACACATGCATGTCAGTACTGGCACCTTGTGTCTGTGTCTGAGGCATGATGCTCCCAACCACAGTCACACCCAGTATAACTCCCATTGGCATACCAACTGATATCAGATATGTTCACATGCCCTAGCCCATAGAACCTCTGGATATCCCCTGTGGTGCATGCAGTACCTGTGCATTACTGCAGTGTGGCAAACTAAGTAGTTAGGAAGTGTATTTGTGGGCCTGGCAATGTGAGTCCAGTAGAGAATGTGGTTGTGTTGACAATGACATCCATTCATGTGGACAGCCATGTGTGCTACACCTAATGTATGTCTACTATATCTCTGTTGCAGATGTCACTCACCAGCACACATATATGTTCTTACAGCACACCAGCATGTCAGCTTTGTGGCACATGGAATACCTGCATGCACTTGTAATAGTCATGACTAGTCAGTCAGGGGTTTGAACCCCTGTACTGGTAGGTGTGTGACAGATGATGGTTAGGTTTTAGTCTCCAAGCCCTTCTCTGATGTACTTTGCCTCTGTCTGTTCCTTCCACACACTCTCTGGTGGATATGGAGTTGTACACCTGCTCAGCAGCAGCTTGTGTTTTGTAAGTGATGGTCATGATCAGGTGATGGTCTATGCACCTATTGCAGTCTTCTTCTAGCTGATTGCATGTGGAACAGCTGTGGTGATGTTCCCATAACCAATCGCATGGAAACACAGTACAATATCTAGGAACATCATGTTGGTGTTTGCCCATGACAGTCACTGCGAGTAGAACCTGGATCTGGTGTTTGGTAAACGGCATCACAAATGATATCTGGATGTTCCTCAAACAACATACACAGTGGAAAATAGCCTAAAGACAGGAGGGTGGTGTGTCAGACATGACTACAGCTTGTAAGTGTAGCTATGCTTCATTGAGACTACTGCCAGTTGTGTGTGGTAATGGCTATTCTGCATGTTTTAAAACTGACAAGACAGTGCTTTGTTTGTAAGGAAACCCCCATCTGTAGGGCCATCTGTGGATTGGTCAGTGTGTGGAACCATTTGTTTCCTATGTTACTCACTGAACACACATCTGTGTACTGCAGAAGCATAGTGTGAGGATTGCAGTCAGTACATGGTGATAGTGATGAGAGTTACTGTAATCACATCCCTGATTGGACATATGTCACATGAAACAGTGGTATAACAGTCACTGTCTGGGGTTCTCAGTGACATGCCAATAATGGGCCACTGTTCATAGCTGCAGTCACAAGTCTTCTATACCTTGTACAGATGTCGTGCAGTATATATGCATGTGTTGTGCTCCCTCTGCAAATGTATACCATCAGTTGTGTTAGGTTGATGGTCATATCTATGCATGCTGTTATAAGTAATCCTGAATGCTGTTGACTATTACTAAGCCATATCTGTGTTAAAACTGCAACGCCATAGGCTGTATGAGTTTGGAGGTCCTGGCAGAGCCTCCTGTCCCACTTCAGCTGGCCATGGCACTGGACACCAGCACATCTGGGATCCAGCCTTAGACCTCCACCTCTGTTGGCTCTGCACCACCTTCTGGTGGAACCACCACTGAGGATGGGGCTTATCCCCCCTGGGAGCAGGTCCAGACAGGAACTTGTCCCCTGTCGTACAGTCCCAGTCGTGGTGCGTAGTGGGCTCAATAAGGGGTTTCAAGGCCAGAAACACCAGCTTGAGGGCAGAGTGTCACATATACAGGGAGAGCATGCCTCTCCTAGACAGCCCCCAGCACTGCCACCTTTGCGGCTGTTTTGGTGCAGTGGTGGCTGCCCATGACTAGGGACCTCCATCCCACTGTTTCCATCTAGGGGCTCATGGGCTTGTGACTGCCGAACACCCCTCCCCGTCCAAGGTGTATCCCCCCACATGTGTGATATACCGACCCAGTATGTTGTCTTGTCTGTCATCATACCCAACCTATCCTCCATGAGCATACCTACTCTCATTCCCCCACATCCCACTCTCACCCTACGGAAACAAAAGGCCAATCACTTCCTAGAACAACATTTGCCCCATACATAGCTGTCCATTTCACACACGTGTCCACTGGACACATGTAATTCTTTTAATATGCATCACAACATACTCCAGTTATCCTCACCCCTGTCTCTCAGGAACACGATCCTGGTATGTACATGACTCCTAAAGGTTCCAGGTACATGTGATGCAGACGACCCAATTGTAAACACAACACTACCGGTCCCTCTATGGTTACCCCATTTACTTTTTTCATCATGATGATGATGTTGCACACAGCACCTTGCAAGAGTACTCTTCTCACATAATGATTGGACAGAAACTGTTGTGTTAATGTAAATAAAATGCACAGAGTCCTGAAAAAATAAGCCAGGTACCACCACAGCTCTTCAATTTGTAGTCTTTTATTCAACACAAAGGTTAAAAACAGTAAGCGCTTTCGGGTTCCTTCCAAACCCTTCTTCAGACATCTTCAGTATCAAGAATGGCTGCCCATTAGTCGAAAGCATGCTGTTCGACTGTACGAAATCTGCGGCCTGTCCAGAGTTTGATTCATATTATTAGTGTGTTCCTCTTACAGTCTGAACCTGTCTCGCTAATACATGGGAACTGACACTCTTCAATACAAACAAGTAATTGGGTTTTGGAACCCACATCCTTCAGCCGAGTCATGCTACTGCATACCTAATATTCTATCATCTTTCTAAGGTTGTAAGTGGAATATGTGGTTTCTGTCCCTATCAGACCTCTCAAGCGATTGGGGACAAATATCAACTGAATCAGGGACATGTCATAACAACATCAGGGACACATTTAAATTATTAGTGCTATTAACCTGACACATTGACAGACTCAGAGCATATGAATTCATACACATTT
>NC_056745.1:714578750-714853750 GCF_019279795.1 Protopterus annectens
TGTGAGTAGCAGGGCTTTGCTCACTCCTGCCCAGCTTGATATGACATATGCTGACAGCGCTATATAATACTGGGGTTGCTGTTGATTCCCTTCTCATACCTTTTGTATGCTTTATTATTATGTCGTTCTTTCTTCATAGATATATAGATATATATATATATGTATATATGTATATGTATATATATATATATATATATATATATATATATATATATATATATATATGTATATATATTATATATCTGTACATACTTATATACATTTCCTATGCTGGGCACTGCTTAGACCCACGCAAGTGCACTCAAACTTGCTTACTGGTACTTATATATGTTTACTGCTGCTTATTTGTACTTGCACCTGCTTACTAGTGCCTTATTCATTATGACAGTGCCACTTTGATTGAATGACATTTAGTTAAATATCTCATGCGATACTCTTATGTCAGTTTTACAGCAAAATGACATTCATTCCACATGGAAAATGATATGTGCTATTGTTGGGCTCGAACCGTGAATGCCTGTTCATTAGGCGGATGCTCTAAACACTACACTATTGATATTTACATTGATTCTGCATGTTTTTCTCTATTTGAATGAATTTGATGTGTAAGCTACGCTCGGTGGAGGGCATCTACGCGCAAACACGCTGCGCTTTGCAAACACCTTCGATATTGCAGCAATTCATATGTATGTATAGGGACATGGGGAATCTAATTGTGAAAGTTCTAGGGACAGGGCTGAACATTCCACTACATGCTTGTGTGTTTACTACTTTCATTTTATTTCACGGTTCGTGGACACTCTTGTATGCTTAGCATACATTTCGATATCCACAGACACTGAATTACTGACTTACTATTAGAGGCAGGCTCTACTAGTAGGCATAGTAGGTTGTGCAACTGTTGGGGCATGTTTACGCCTCCGTAGAGCACTTGTACACGCCCCCTGCACTCGCACACATTTCCTGTGCACGTCGAGGGGGCGGCTGCGTGCCCTCATACATATTCATATGGCGCTGCTGCACCATCTGTAGTGAGGACGCTCGGTGCAAGGCTAAAACCGTCTTTGCGCCGAGCTTCTTGAATCCTGGGGATAGTATGTTACCCTTAGCCACATCTTCATTGAAAATAAAATTTAATAAGCAAAAACAAATTACCAGCAAGAGTCCAAAGATCATCCACGGATCCAAAAACAGCAATGAAACAAAAAAATCCAGATGACCACCACGGTTTAAAAGAACAGTTGTTTAATTTTGGGCAAGCGCTTTCACGTATATATATCATATACATGTTGATATATCCTATCTCTAAGGCATTTTTGTGTTTTTCCTACATAAAGACACTTGCACTGTTTGCACTCTTCCATATATATCAACATTTATATGATATAAAAAATAAAAATAAACTGAATGCGTTGGCTAAACATATTGTGGAATTTCCTGCACGTGAATTTGGGTTTAGGGTTTTGTAAATAGTAGTGAAAGATAAGAGAGGGGGGAAGTTAAACAATCAAGTGGAAATTGTAGAGCTGAAGTGGATTTTAAAGCTCCAAGCGCATGTATTTCCAGGCTTGAACAATTATGTATGTATGTATAAAACCAGAGCTGGAAGCTCACCCTCTTTAAATTAATTTATAATTGAATTTTAAGTAATTGGTTTATTAAGACTTTTAATTAACGTATTAACTGAGTTTAAATTATTTAATTGATGTGGTTTTGACTATATAAAATGTGTGTAGGTGACATTTTTAATAAAGACTTGAGAAAGCGTAATGTTTTATTTGAAAGAGCTTGTCCAAAATTAAACAACTGTTCTTTTACGCCGTGATGGTCATCTGGATTTTTTTGTTTCAAAATAAAATTTAAATTCAATTTCCTGATATAATCTCTCAAACTGTTAACCATATCACATTTTTATGTCCATTTAGATGGCATGAAACTGTAGCCCTTTTTGATACATTATAATGAAGTTAATTTAAAAACACTTTAGTTAAATTTACAATTTTAAAACTGTCATTTGACATAACTAAAATGTTTTCATTTTTCCCCCTGTGTCTATTTTGTTTGTATTTCTGGTTCCAATTCTTTTGAAAGTGTCCATATCCCTGTATTTGATTTGTGGGTGTAACAACTTGTGCCCCCGTTTGATTTCCCATGTCCCCATTCTCTCATAAATCACTACGGGTTGAAAATCCTGTTCTTTATATTTTCCGATGTTGCTCCACTCTGTATTTTGTGTATAATTTTTCTTTCTTGTAGACTATTCCCTTGTCTTTTTTGGGCTAATCACTCTGATCTCCTTACACAGTTCTCCACAGCATTGCTCAGTGTAGATGGCTGCCTTTCACTTTGATACTTCTTCCTGGGCCGACTGTTAACCCTAGGTTCTGCCATCGGGTAAGCCACCCCATTAGAATAATCAGTTATGTCTTTCTGAATCTTTTAATTTTACATTTTTGCAAAGAGTCCTTTTCTTCAATCAACATGTCTTGTATGATGATAGATTTAGCATCAGAATTCTTGGTGCTGATTTATCTTTTAAGGAAAAAAAAGAGACTGGATTTTATCATTTAAGTTGTCCAGCTAACTTTTGTTAAATTCAGTGAGCACTTCTAGGTATTTTATTCCCATTCATGGATTCAGTTCTACCCAATTGTTTGACCAACTCTGCTGGCAAGTCATCACCTATGGGCATCTTTGTTATTCTCAACCCCTTAGTTACAACATTTGCTTTCAGACAACTTTTAAAATATAAAATGTCCCGTTGTGCTCATTTGAGTCTGATACGTTCCTTTTCACGCTCTTTGAAAGATTCAGTGGTAGTGCCAGCTGCATTTTCAGAAGTTTGCAAGTATAACAAATTGAATGGATTAATTGGAGTTGCCAAACAACCTGTTGGCACTTCACCAGATCTCCAAAACACAACATTCAAGGTAGAACTAGAACTGCTGTTAACTCTTGGTATATTGGACCTACTTATACATCATTCTTGGTTTAGAACTATGGGACCATTTGGTATATCATGTAAAATGAATTCTGAGGGCAGCATCATGAAACTGGAACCATCTTGGTTTTCCCTAATGTCTGTAAAAGTTTAAAAAAACAAACAAAAAAGGAAAATAAAGCTGTAAAAGTCACAGTAAATAAAATAAAAACAGCTTGAATAAAATCCAAAATATGTACATTGATGCAGCACCAAAACTCTGAGCAGTAACCATTAAATAGCTTTTTATAACAAATCACACAAACTACTGTTGCAGCTTCAGGTACTGTTCTACTTTACTTCTCAAACAGCATGGATGATATGAGAGATACAAACAAATATATATCTCTAACAATGTTATCTGATATAGTCTCTTTATAGTAGTTTTACATCCTGTTTTTTCCATGGTACACTATTTTGGACTTTGTATGTCTGTTTGCTGGTGTTTGCATAAAAATATGTTTTCATCCTGTAGAGCTGATATTGTCTTTTAAGAAAACACATTGTGGAAAAGCATACAAATGCTGACTTGATCATTCAAACGTCCTTGCTTAACAGTGTCATATGATAGAAACATGTACATATTGTTTTCCTGTTGTCCATTCTTTACAGAAGCAGGTTAACTTTCTTACTGACAATGTAAAATGCATACAACCTGTTTTTTTTAAATTTTGCTAAGTCTGTAAGAGGTCAGCTTATCCTGTTTTTTTACATTCTTGCCAAGTCTGTAAGAGGTCAGCTTTCCTGGTGACAGTGTGAAATGCACACATTCTTTTTTTTTTTTTTTTACATTTTTGCTGAGTCTGTAAGGAAACATGTCCATTAAGCAGATTCCTTATTTTTCAAGCCACAGTCATTTACTATGGATGCTAATCACATATTACTAAACTCTATTTCTACATTTAAGCAAGCTTTATTTTATTCCTTATTTATTTTGCATATTTGTAACAGAATTACTTTCAATATTTATTCACTGTTAAATATACTCTAACAATTCCTTATTTTTATTTTAAAACATACTCAAAACACTTTATACTTATATGTATTTTTGATCACGTTATATAGAAAACACATTAAGAAACAAAACCTTTAGTCTTTTGATTCAATAAGTCAAAATGTAATTTTACATAATTAATACAATATCAAATATTACTTCCAAAACTTAATGTATTTAACAATGTTTTCTTTTGCAGAACATTCTGTGAAAATATTCCATCAGTTATGAACTGTCTGCTTTAGTTTTATTTTTTAACTTGATTAATTTATTATTTTACAATCACAGAATGTCATTTATGACTTAGAACTGTTCCATTAACTCTTTGCAACTGTTAAATTAACTGTTTACTTTTATTAATCATTTTACATCAAAATATTAGAGATAGACTAATATCTATAAGAGACAAAAATTATGTGATGCTGCAAACGTTATTTAGTGCTATAAATATACAGTTTCAATGTAATTTTAACCATAACATTGTGGTCATATTTCTGAACTGCCCATTAACACCTTGGCTGACACTGGAGTTAAACACCTTGGTAAAGTACTAAACTGGGCTTAGATAATACATATTTGAATGTAATTATTTCAGTATATTTCCATTAGCTGTATGAGTACAGTATTTTAATATAATTTTCCTCTAACTGGGATAACCAATACTAGGACTGATAAAATGGTAGTCCAAAAAAACAGTGATAAAATTACAACTTGATCAGTGATAAAATTACAACTTGACAAATTACTTTTGAACTTATTACAATGTAGCCTGTACAGTATGCACTTACACAGACTATTTGCTATTCGTGCATTTCAGTCTAGTAGGTATCCTGGACCCATTTTTATAAACATGGTTCTCCACACATATTCATTGCTAGACATTAATTTAATTTGTACTGAATTATTCTGTGTTTGTACATACAAAGACTGTAAAGTCCACTTAATCCAATCTACAAATTTAGTAACATTAACATCAAGCAAAATCTTGGAAAATTTTTATGTCTCTTTAGAAGTATCTAGTGGAATTGCCACCAGAGGCAACTACATACCCAGAAATTAGAACATTCATGCTTTTGCATAAAAACATTGTCTTGCCAAAAACATATTAAAAAATAGTGACCATTCTTTCCCAATTTTTACACATCTTTACTCTCTCTTGTATAGCTTTAATAAAGCACTTTTAAGCCATCTCTTGTATAGCTTTACAGTTTAACAGGTTATAAATGCAATTTAATACTAAACAATACAATAATAACTAGCGTAATAGCTATTAGCAACTTGTAAAATATTTTATCCTGTCAGGTGTAATCTGTTTACCATTATTTCTAATGCACTGATACCTGTTTTCCCCTCCCCCCTGAAAGAGTATTGTCAAGAAGGAATGAGATATTATTTCTTCCTGTAGCTTTATTTTAGACCCTTCTGCAATACTGTTCACACAGTGTAAAACTGAGAAAGTACCCCAACCCCCTGTAGTATTGCAGTATTGTTTATTTGCTTTATGCTGTGAGAATAGAATGTATGCCAGCCCAACACTTTGGTTATATATTTGCTTTATTAGGTTACTAATAAACTATAGACCTTTGTCTGATTTGATCATTGTTTGGCTGTTTTCAATGACAGAATATATTTTTTTATGTTGCCTTTGCTGCCTACTACTACTAGTAGGTATTTATGCCCTCCTGCATAATTGATTTGAACTGTATGTATATTATGGCACATCTGCTAGCTATACTTGATGTAACTGAGTTTTTTTTTTTTACTTTTAACATGTACTTGCAAACAGATTATCAGTGACATATATGCACAATTGTGACATTTTATTACAATTACCAAATAGTGTTGCATGCGAACATTTAACAATTATGTTTTAATAACAATAATGCTTTAGAAAACCTCAAGCCACTTATCTGGCAATCAGTCTTGTTTTTAACTTATCTTTCCAACATTTCTTGTAACTATTCATCCAGTCTAGGAAGGTTAACCCTTTTAGCATTTTTCCTTTAATCATCTGTTAATATACTTTTTGACTTTGCTATGAGAATGGCAGTCATACACTGTACTTTAATGTTGTACTGATAAATATCTTGCTTTAATTGAATGAAAGTCATACATCAGATCCTACCATGTATGCTTAACCATTTTTAAAACACGTATTATAAAATATATCTCTTTTGTATAAATCAGATGTAGTTTCCTCCTTTGTTGCCATCTTTTTTAAGCTCAGTTATTGTAGTCAGTCTCGGTCAGTTCAGCTAATTTATTTTCTTTATCCTGTAACTGCTGTTCAAGAGTTTCCTGTAATGTTGCATGGTCTTTCTGACATTCTTCAGTAACCTGTTCTGCTGAATTTAAAACTCCTATGGACTTTTGGAAAAATGTTTGCATAACTTGTATAAAGTTCCTGAACTCATTGTGTTTGTCTTTTAGAAGTTTATTACATTCTTTTGTAACAAGATGTACTGGAGGTTCTGTCAGTAGGTGATTTGACTGTTGTTGTAACTCTGAAATTAACATTTCACATGTGGTGGCATGACATAACTGTTCAACATCTGAATATAATGGAAACACTTCACCCTTAGTTAATTTTTTATCATGAAAAGGTTTGTCTTCACAGTCTATTTTTTTTAGTTATAGCATGCAATACTTTTTTGTGACATTGTACAGAAAATGCAGTTTCTGTTGAATCACACAATAAACATTTGTCATACCCCACATGGTTTTCTTTGAGATACCAGTCAAATATTCTAATACATTTGCATAATGCCTACTATCAACTTGCCCTAATAAGGTTTTACATTTACTAATGTGCTGTGCATTCCAACATTGCAATTTACTGGCTTATACCTGCTTGAATTATGTCTAATAGCATCCATACTAAAAATGTGACACAAAAAATGTCTTACCAGTTAGCAAGAAAACAGGTGAGCAGGCTGGTGTTGCTGAAGGCTGGAAATTTTTCAGAGTCACTTGAGAAGCTGGTGAAACACAACAGGCAGCAAGATGCTGTGAAAAGTAAATGTTCACCTTTTTTAGAGAATTTATGGCACTGTGACTTTCCTGGACTGCAGGCTCAATCTGGATTCAGACGTCTGAGAAACTTTACTACTGCAATCTGCATAAACTGGAATACTTCTGTTTAGGATTTACACATATGTACAAATGTTAGTTACTGAAATTTGACTGAAGTGACCCTCTGCAGGGGTTACCACTCCCTCTATGTTTGAATGCAGGTAGGCTCGCCATTGAAAGATTAATTTTCAGGGTGCTAAACATGGTGCTGTTACTGTGATGTATCCAATGTCTTCTTAAGACACTTGGTTTTGCTGGCTGGATTCTGCTGAAATCAAAGTCTAGTTATCACAGTTTGTTGCCCATGGAAACTTGAAGAGTGTACATCGATACAGCACCAAACCTTTGAGCAGTAACCAATAAATAGCTTTTTATAACAAATCACACGAACTACAGTTGCAGCTTCAGGTGCTGTTCTACTTTACTTCTCAAACAGCATGGATGATCTGAGAGATACAATACAAAAATATCTCTAACAGTGTTATCTGCTATAGTCTCTTTATAGTAGTTTTACATCCTGTTTTTTCCATGGTACTCTATTTTGGACTTTGTATGAGAACATCTGTTTGCTGGTGTTTGCAGAAAAATATGTTTTCATCCTATAGAACTGATATTGTTTTTTTAAGGAAACACCTTGTGGAAAAACACATACAAATGCTGACTTGATCATTCAGACTTCCTTGCTTAACAGTGTCATATGATAGAAACATGTACCGATTGTTTTCCTGTAGTCTGTTGTTTACAGAAGCAGGTTAACTTTCTTACTGACAATGTGAAATGCATACATCCTGTTTTTTTACATTCTTGCCAAGTCTGTAAGAGGTCAGCTTTCTTGGTGAAAGTGTGAAATGCACACATTCTTATTTTTTTACATTTTTGCTGAGTCTGTAAGGAAACATGTCCATTAATCAGATTCCTTATTTTTCAAGTTACAGTCATTTAGAATGAATGCTAATCACATATTACTAAACTCTATTTCTACATTTAAGCAAGCTTTATTTTTTTCCTTATTTATTTTGCATATTTGTAACAGAATTACTTTCAACCTTTATTCACTGTTAAATACACTCTAACATTCACCAGTGCCTAGGTCACAACACCCACAGTCATAGGAGGACTAGGAGGAGGAATCCCCTGATGATGTCCTTGTAGGCAGATATAGGCATGCCCAGTACACCCTGGCTTTGGCTAAGAGATGCATAGCACATTCACTGACAACCTAGGGCCCTAAGGACTGACACCTTACTCCTACTCACATACATATATTAAAATTATTGATGCCAGGCAACCAACACAACCTGTAACTATCCATGTATTGGCTGTGTACTGCTTGTATCACACAGAGTCAGCTCTGCACTACAGTCCTGTCAACTGCTGCATTTGCAAGGTAAGTCTCTAACCTACACACTACTTGTAAGGATTTATATAATATGCTATTATATGTATGGATCTGCTGGATTTATGCAATGTAATATAGTGGGCTATGTGGACAGAAGTAACATCCACATGGGGCTACAGATACCCAGTCCAATAGTATGTGTTCCCTAATAATCACTAGGCCTCATGGTTGGAATATTCACTACATCAGTCAAAGGAGATGTTAAAACAGCCAGGTCACATGATATTTGGACTACTGTCTATCTTAGCAGATCATGTTTTGTTGTTCCCCCACCCCCAGCACAGCAGTGTTCCCATATAACTGCTTTAACAGTAAGTCAGCAATGGTATATTAGCAGACCAGGCAATCTCAGGGCTGTAACATACAACTTTATCACACATTGTATGTCATATGTAATGCAGGAATAACAACATACATATTTATGCTATTGATTGTGTAATGAATGACTCCTCTCTGCCTGCAGCCTGTGTGGCTCACTGGACTAGGGAAGTTAGCATCAGTGATGGTGTTGATGGTTCTAATATGAAAGTAGTCACATCTTTTGGATGTGAGATATTATTATGTTGGTGTTTTCACAGACCATCAGTCTGTGTGTGGTGTAACATTATGAGCCTAAGTCACATATTAAGTACAGCAGACAGCTGGGGAATGCCATAGACATTATGAGTGAAGTGCAGTACTGCAGAAACAGGGACAGATGTCATTGTCTGTAACACACAAAATTCCAGAATGGAGTATGGGTAGGTGTGGCCTGGAGTCACTTTATAAGTACTGAAAGTCCCAGTGGGCATGCCCATACACTTAGTTAAAATGAGTGCAATTCTGTTGTGCCTTCATCAAAATGATCTGTTATGTATAGATAGTTCTATAGATACAGACATATACATATACATATCTGTCTGTCACTATCTCTCTGTCACACATACATAGTATATCTATCTCTATGTAGTGTCAAATAGATATATACCAATATATATAGCTATATATTTTAAAATGATACATAAACTCTCCCCATATATCTACATAACACATATACATATCATACAAACACACAGCTACATTTATATATGCATCCCTGTTAAATACATAAATATGTGTGTGTGGATGTCTGTATTGTCCTATATACCCTAATAATGGTGAGTAAATTGGCACTATCACACATCCATACTGTTGCTCAAAGAATCCAAACAACATAATCTGCTTACCTACAGACATCTGTACCTGCTGGATGTCACCATGTAGACAGACACAGGTGAACAGGTGGTGCAATGTATAATGTTATTAGTGAATGCATGGACAGGGCACATTGTTCCTGCCAACAGGTGTGTATATCTAAGTGCAAATAGCCACATATGGCCATACTGGCAATTGTAGACACATAGCTAGGAAAATAAGAGTTATCTCACTGCTAGAATAGTAGATGCAGATAACAGTATGAGGCAATATCACTCTGCAAGGCACTGATGCTGTTCAACACAAGCATAGTTTGTGTAATCCACAAGTACTGTACCTGCAATCATATATACAACAGACTTAACCTGTGGAGCATGCAATAAGTACTTTGAGCTATGGTGTGTATGACTAGATAGGTAGGGGTTCTAATCTCACTCCAGGCTACTGTGTGTGTGTGTGTGTGTGTGTGTGTGTGTGTGTGTGTGTGTGTGTGTGTGTGTTTGTGTCCCCCTGCAAAACAAGTGACATGCCCTCATGGGCTATCCACTTACAATGATTACACACTTGCTGGCTTCCAAACTGCCCTCTTCTACAAGGCTTGATGATGTCATCCATCTTAAGACTACCAGCTGACAGTGTAGTATCATACTTAAGCCATGGCACATGCAAAAAGTACTGTGAGCTATAGTGTGTAAGACAAGATATGTAGAGTTTCTAATCTCACTCCAGGCTATTTGGTGTGTATGTATGTCCATATGGCATACATATGATCACCTTGGTAACTTAGAAATAGGTAGGGTTTTGCAATATTTTATTTGTAGCATGTGATGTGGCCCCCCTAAAAGACTGACCACAACAAGGCCTGCTGATGTCATCAAGCATAAAATGTCCTAAATTGATAGTACTAGCAGACATGAGGTGTGTTGCGTGCATCATGTACCGTAATTTGTAGTGTGTACCATTACTTAGGTAAGTGTTCTCATCTACATACAGCCAACTTGGACTATGTGTGTGCCTTGGTGTGTCCTGTACACAGTGATTGGAAGTGGTGCTAGCCTCAATATCACCATGTTTGTGTGTGAGCCTGTTAGAACATTTTACATCATGTTATGGAACCATAGGACATTTGAACTTCACTATTCCAATGGCCATACAGCCCTCACAATCATAGACATCTTTATACCCATAGTTACAGGATCAGCACATATTGCCCCAGTCCAAGAGGGACACAGGAAGATGCCCTGTGTTGCGATGATGGTCGCCCAGCCAATCATACAGATGGCATGTGCTAAGATGCACTGAGGTGCTCTGTGTGCCATTAGGCAGGGTCTATTTCAAGGGTGTGTTTAAGTCTGCTAGACAAATCTCTCCTACAAGCATCTAGTACTAACGTCACATACAAGGTTAATGTCCTTACAGTGAGTTATCCATCTACAATGTCTCCTACAGAGAGGCAGCATATGCAATCAAGCAGGATCACACACTGCCAGTATGCAAGGCACAGATCCTCTCTGAGTAGTCTATATGCCACAGTCGGCAATGATACACATTGCAGATGATCCCTATTGAACACATACTGAAGACATGAAGTGTCCTTGTGAGGAACCATACTGTTGTGTGCAATTGCCAGTACTGACACCACTGGCTGCACACCAACAAATGGTCATTTCACTTAGATATTGGCATGCTGAGGGAAAAGTACTTGGAGGTTATGAATATGTCACTTACTGGTGACTGTGGCCTCAGCTATGCCATATGATTCCTGCCATACCACTGTAGAGACATGCTGATCTGAGGCACATTAAGTGTAAACCTGTGTGGCCAGCTCTGTGTGCCCATTTCTTTCACCTCTGAGTATGTACATCACATGTTGTGACTGATGTGCTACTTACCAGGTACGTAGCTCTGCCTGATGGAAATGATGCTACATATATATTTGCATGGATTTTATGTCCATTAGTATGTCAGCAAACATGTGTTTGGAAAACCCTCTTGCAGGATAGTGACATACCACAGAGATTCTATGAGTGCTCACAATTTTCAGGCATCACCCAGCATTGTTAGCTACAGTCAGTCAGTAGTCTTGTGTATTGTGGTTAAATGGATTCCAAGCAGTAGAGGACCCAGGACTGCACCCTGTTGAGCACTGCTATTTACAGAGCAGCTATTGGAGGTGGATGTCCCTATGTCCATCAATGGGCCAATCAGTGACCCCTACAATGACAGTATCATGGATGCCTAAGTGGGTGCTTTGTAAATGTTGCCTGAACAAGGGATATAGTCAGATGGCTTGGCTTAGTCTAGGGGGTTGTACGCCCTGATGTACCCTCACCCAGATCCTTGATGACTGCCTCAGAAATGTCCACCACATGTAACAGTCATGCTCTCCTTATCACACATCCAAACTGTGTACAGTCAGCTGTGTGTAGAACACATATATGTGTGCTGATAATCTCCATGATGATTCTCTATGGATATACAGATATGGATACTTAGACAAAGAGGTGTACAATTATAAAAAAACAAAAGTAACCACAGTGTAAAATATAACTACAAAAAGTCCAAAACATGCACTGTGAAGCAGTAGGAAACACTTTCAGTCAGCCAAACTCTTCAGTCCAAGCTGTTTTTATTCTTCCAACATACAAAGACACAGATTGAGTGATTTCATCCCCTAAACTGGGGACTTTAGTGTGGGAGTACAGGTTAGGTATGAGTACAGACCCATCATATGTGGCATCATGACGTATGAGGTCACTGACAATCTGGGCCTGTCCTTTGAGGTCACATATGTAACTACACTGTGTGTTGCGCTTCTGCTTTGTGTGGGTAGCTACTTTTGTCACTTACCATGTCTTCACAACATCATAACAGCACTATGTGCTTCTTTTAGCTGAGGAGGTAGTGCCTCCATTTTAGGGGGGGGGCACACTCACCCCAACTGTCACACAGCACTGTCCACCTGTTATTGTATAGCCTGCTAATGGCAGTTATCCATCAGTCAGGTTTGCTAAGGAATGATGAGCCTGTGTCCCTCCTGTCACATACAGCCATGTTCATGCAGTTGTAATGCTGTTGAGATAATGCATGGGTGTAGAGCTCTGCATACTTGCCTGTCGCATCTGAAGGGAGAGGTGCAATCATGCTATGTCAACCATCCCACAGGAGTTAATAGGTGGCTTTCTTGACATATATGTCTGTATTGTCTGCAAGGGGGGGTACGTGCTGGTAGTTCTAAGGAGACTGATCTGTGGCCAGATGCCACCAGGGATGACTTCACATTGAGGGGGTTGTACTGGTCACCCATATTGGTAAACACATGATGCAATATGTTGATTCCCCATGTAGGGATGTCATGACACTGCTACAAGTGAGCCACAGCATGACTAAACAACACAGTGTGTACATATTACACTTCCCTAATGTGTTTGTCTGTGCTCGGTACAGACACCTTGCATGACTCTCTTCTTGCAACATGCTGGAAGTAACTGCAATACTTACTTGAACAGAGGACAACTAGCATGTAGTGCCAAGCGGTGTCCCCAGATCTCTGAGTCATGTCACCAGAAATGCCATGATAGGAGTTAGCATGGATACAAACACTGACACTGTCGTACACCTACTGACACTGGACCAAACACTGTTTCTTTTGCTCAAGGCCAGATCATGCCTACCGACTGTAACCAGCAGACCCCATTGGCTGTTACACTATGCAATGGATGTCGGACATATGTCTCACTCCACCAACCATGGCCTGACAAGATGTATAACAATATTAGGACAGCAAGCCTTGCTGGAAACTGTGTACATCATGTACAGAGTGTTATGTCAACTGGTGAATAGACAAGTGTCTGACAGTCATACTCTGGGAAGATTGCATTGGGAGACCTATGCTGCAATGATGCCAGTTACCAGTGAAGTTCACCATCCTCCATTACTGGTGTACCCCATCTACCTATTCCCTATCTGCAGTCACAGCCAGTGTCAGTAATATCTGACTGAGCACATTAGCAGGTGATTGCATATTAGGAGCTGTCACAGAATCCCACACACAACCAGCAGTTATCCAGGATGGCCTAATACACAATCAGTTGTTCTCTGAGCCACTGACAAAGACTAAATACCAACGACTGCACAATACTATCCTGTGGGAAATCATCCACCCCTGCAAAATATTGTAATCTCTGCACACCGCACAGAGTTGAACCATTACACATGGAGTTATGGACACAGAGAGTAATGTAGCCTTTGACTTTCACTGGTCGGTAAGAAGTGAGGATGCATTCACTGTTGTATAACCTATACTGACAGGTTTGGGACGTAAATCCCAGACTGTCACTGCTATACTGAATGTGATAGCCATCACACCTATCACTGTGTGCAATGGCACCCTTGCTATGTCACTACACAGGCATATCGTACAACTGTAGCACCCACACAGGTTCCATGGTACACCAATACACAGTGTAGATAGCATGCCCGATGGAGTCTGTTTCATGACTGTACATGTGTAGTCTGTCTCCTAAATGTGTTGGAGGGGATGTGTATGGCTCCAGGCAGGGAGGTGTTGGATCCCACTGTGTACTTCCAACGTATCCATGACAGGACTAACACATCTCACCTGTTCTACATTCCTACAACATCACTGTGGTATACATATTACATGCAGAAGAGACAGGAATGCAACACAAACAGTACACCTTACATAATGCAGGCCCCCCCCCCCCCATGCATGTGAAGCACACATCTGTTGTGACACACATCATGTGCAGGTTACACAATGGGATGCAGAACATTACAATTAGAACTGGTGTCAGGCAACTATTTGTACTGGACACAGGATATTTGTAGATGGGTCATCTCCAGCACCACAGCTTGTAGATGTGTTAGTTCCCAAACTCTGGTTACACTTATCAAGGGTAGCAGGCCTGTTCACAGATTAGGGATGCATGAGTACGCTGAATGCCACCATTGTCCTTGTTAGCCTGTTATACACATATGATCCTATACAGCCATGCACTTATAGTGATGTACCTTGCTGAAGACATATTTCTGCTGTGCTGACATGCCATCCTGTGCTGCTTTATTGCCGCTGTGTATCCATAGGTTATCCCAACAGACCCCTGAAACAGAAACATAAACAGGTCCATGCCACACCTGTAATTGTATAACTATACAGCCATTACAACATCATACAACATAAGCCAGACAAAGGTATGTGGCATACTCATAACAAATTCCAGCATACAGTATCTGTCATTAACCACTACAAGTGGCATGGCAAAACAACACTGCATTACCCACATACATGTTAACTCATTACAGCCGAGTGACGTCTCCAGGCATTTCTGCAGTTACATCCTACTGCTCCTCTAGGCGTCAAATATTACTTGTTCATACTTGCATTAATAATTCCAAAACCATGCTATACACAAAGTATCAGAATATTTTATCTTGAAGCATACATGATGGAAGCACAACTGTATTCATATATGAGCTCTGTCAATTAGTATTTAGTAGAACTGTGAGGTGATAACTTAATTTATTAAAGACTGAAGCCACTCCCACTGGGAGTTAAAGGTACACACTTAAAAGAGCTCTACTGGAGGGAATAATATAGTCACCCTGTGCATCAGACACATAGCTTCATTTCCCCTGCATCGATGGTGAGGATGACAGGGATGTGGCATCACTTGCACAGGGTGTTGTGTGGGGGTGCAGGAGGCCTAGGCTGACCCAAATGGTTGACAGCATGTGTGTGAGTCAGAAAGGGAAGCAGGTAAGATGGACCATGGAAAGGTGCTGTGTGTGTCTGTAGGTGACCTGTATTTGACAGTTAAGTGTGGGTGTGTGAGTGTACACAGTTAAGCTCAGTGCTAGCCTACATGTGTGTATGTTGGACAGCCTTGGGCCGTACATGGTATATTTGACAGTTCACTGTCTCTGGCCCTGAACATGGGAACTGGCTCTGCTAGGAGTTTCACTGGCACCTCCATGCCCAAGGACAGAAGAGGTGCTAGTACCTGCTGGTGACTGCTGTCTGTTGGGACCGTGTCCCCCACAGAATGCCCAGGACCACAAGCCCGTGGACTGCCACATCATAGTGTAGACAGCACACTCCTTTCTGTAGTGCTAGATGTACTGCCACTACGTGATCGTGATTGTGCATGGCCATGTGGACTCTCAGCAGATGGGGTTGCTTATCTACATCCATGAGTCCAATTTTCAACTCCAACCACATGTTCCAACACAGACAATGTGCAGCCCAAGACAGTGTCTCAGCCCACCTTCTGTCCACTGCATCAGTCAACCAATCCAGGGTGTCCCCAATGCGGTGGAGGCAGTCAAGGATTTCAGACTGTGCTGCGTCCATAACCCTAAGCATACATCTGGTGTTCCATTCAGAACTTGCCTGTTCCTCCATGATGGCCTGAAACATGTGCTGAGTGACCTGTGATATGGCACCTGCAACAGTTGGTGGAAAGACAGGAAGCCTCCTACAAGCACCCCTGTCAATCCACCTGTGTGGGACCTTGTCAGCTGTCTGGCTATGGCCAGGGTCTACACTCACTGGAGACGTAGTTGCCACAGTTTCCTGTTCAATGTCCCCACCCTGTGACTGTCCAATATCTGTGGCCTCTGGGGACTAGGTATATGTGGGCATACTGATTGTGTGGAGTGACAATGAGGGCAGAAGAGGGATGTTAACCTCTGGGAAAGATTCAGCCCCCAAAACCCCCACCTGTGCCACAATGTGGCCACCATCATCATCAGAGTCTATGTAAACACTGACATCAGGTTGTGTAGGGGACAGACACCAACCCTCCCCAGTCACCTGTGATAAGAAAGGAAAATGCAGTGCATTAATACCTGCACTATTATGCTCTGCAGTACTATATTGTGATATATGTAACACTTTATACACTGTCATCACCATGATAGACCTGTTGAAATCCCAACCTCATATAGTAGGACATGAGGACAGTACTCTTCTCACTAACAGCTGTAGTTACTTGAAAATAACATCTCATTACACTGCAATCTCATCAGCAACAGTGAGGTACACTGTTGACATTTGTGAGGACTCTGCACAGTTGACACAGTTGACATTCTGTAGTGTCCTGACAATACTGTCACATCTATCAGTGTGGTCACACCTACAAGGCATAGGTATGAGTCTAACATGTGTACAGTCAAAATATATTTGTGCAGTTGGCAATCATGCTGACAGTACCACAATGTAGGCAGCAGGCCTGGGAAAACAGTCTAGGGATTACACTGCTGTAAACCTACATTGATAACAAGCTTACCCAGAGCAGGACCATGGGCTTGGCCAATACCTGATGGACCTGTGAAAAATTGAGGGAGAGTTAATATCAGAACCAATTATGTTCAACCACCACAAGGTAATATGTCCACATAGCTTACATTTACAGTAGTTTCTGTGTTAATTGTTATATTGGTCAAAATCTGAGCACGACATTCAAACTGCAGTGAAACCCCCCCAAAAGCAGACAGACCTGACACCCACATAAGACTATGTAGTCCCTGACACACTGAATTCTACAGTATTGCAATGCTAATCAAACTAAGTTTACCTGCACGTTCCTCTGCCAAGGACACTGTGGCACCCACATCCACGATGTAGGGTGTGATGGATGCCTGGGAGCTGTCATGTGTGCCTAGATTTGCCAGGAATTCCTCAGTGGCTGAGAGTGGTTGTTCCACTACAGGGCCTCCACCTTTGGTGCCACAATCCCTGGGTATATCTGCTGCTCTTCTGCATGTGGCAACGATCATGTCCATTGCGCAACATTGAAGCGACTCATATGTCCTGCTCTAATGACCAATGGCATTGACATCATGGACAAGGTCAGCCCACAGTGCCTCCCGCTGTTCCCTGCTGTGCCTTCCCCTGGACAGTAGGAGTTCATCGTTTTGATGAAGCTTTTCTAGTATTAACTCATTCTCTGCATCTGTGAAAGCTGCATGGTATCTTGCATACATGTTCCCTGAAAGACAACATGGAACACATATCAGGATCACCTATGTAAATGTACACTATGTAGAGATACAGCAAGGACAGAATGGCTGACAATATCCATTATTTGATCACAAATGTCATATTCCACAGTGTGCAAACATACAAAGCGTGTGGCTACAACTTGGATACTAGCAATAGTCAGGTATTTCCATGTATGCCATGAAAGATATTGCTGCATGTTCATATAGCTGACACTGGAGTCTATTGTAGTGTATCCCAAAGGGGTGACCCCTCCCCTGATAATATGTCAAACCAACTGTGCAAAACAAATAGTGTGATATTACAACCACTGTAAAGGGAGAGTTCCATGAGTCGAGTGTGCCACATTGACAATATACATTCCACCCTTGATGTCTTGCACATCCTCTGTATGAATAACGGTATACATTCATTTGAGCATCCACACCAACCTTGAACAGGTGTAATGCGGAATCAGAATGTTGAATTTGAAAGTGGTGAACGGTCAGAATGTCATACAAAACACAGAATGTGACATTTCTGACCGCTCTACCACCTAAACAAGTGCTACCATGGGTGAAAAAGGGGGGGTATTGTGTGTTTTGCATATATGTGGTTCACAATTCTGAGATCCTCCTGCACTGCTTTCGCACATTTTCCAATCGGCCATCCACCAGCCGATCAAATGAATGAATACCATGAATAACACATCTGGAGATCATTGACATGTCATTATTGCAGTTCTAAGAAAGGCTTAATGCTGTAATCCTTATTCCCCATAAGTATAGTCAGACATCTGCATCCTGATGTAAACAGGATAGTTACACACCTGATGGAGTGCAGTACTCCTCTGCTGATATGTGCTGATAGGTAATACTTTGCATATGCATGGTCTGTGCGAGAAAAGCCTCATACAGAATGGTTCCCCATAGCCAGCTGCTTGCCTTTTTAACATCCTTTTCATCAGCAGGTGATTGCCTCTTAACCAAGCTGTGGTTCTAAAAGGTTAACTGCAGCCAATACAGCTGATTTGCACTATCAACAGCCAATCACATGTAACCTCTGTACAATATATAAGGCCTTCATATAGATTAGGAGCCCTTTCTGATATGTTGTGCTGGACATTACTGGGGTGAGGAGACTACTCCATCACAGAGGGTAGGTCTCTAGCAGCAACTTTTACATAGATATGGGTGTGCTACTGGCTGCAGCTACTGCTGCAGGTAATAGGCATAGGCAGAGAGTGTGAACACTTTGAAGAACAACAAGCTGTAGGAGTAACTGTGGGAGCTGTGTTGGCCTTGTTGTAGAGGCAGAGCCAGAGTGAGGCTACCCTTTCCAGTCCAATTAAGGCATGTGTTTAAGGTAAGTATGTTAGGCAATGGTATCATTAACAGAGTACTAGTCCAGATGTTTGTTATGTCCTTGAGCAACACGGGGGATAAATGTAACAATATGTCCACCATTGGGCGACTGTCAGGCCATGTGTTACAGTCTGGTAATAATTTGGAGCATGTATGAGGGCAGTCCATGTTACAAGCAGGTACTTCAAATGTGTATGTTAAGTGTGCAGCTGTGCTAATTGGCACTGTGAGTTTCAAAGGATTGTGTGGTGCACTCAGATATTAGTGGCCCTCATTTGCAGTACCTGAGTTGAATTTCTCTGTGAATGCATATTAATGCATAATGTGACACTTTATGCACTTATACTTTTGCTATAGGGATATGTGAAGTGTGTTTCAATCTGACTGCGACTTCAATCAGTGAAATGCAGACATTTCATTTGATATGCATTGTGTGAATAAAGAGTGCATGGTGCAGTCATTATTTGCTGGCTTCACGATACTATAATTCCACTATTACATACCACTGGATTTGAACCCAGGACTGTGTGTGTGGAAAATGCACTACTTGAAAGGCATTTAACAGAGTGAGGTGCTGAGTGACTGCTCCAGCAGGTGTATTTGCAAGATATATGTACACATGTACAGGCTGTGACAAACATTTTCTACTTCCATCAGTATGTACATGGCTTTATATGGATGTATTTCTACACCAAGATCTCATTTGAACTGTATTTTGCCATTAATGCCTTAACAGGCGTCTTTCTACATGTTGCTGATAAAAGGGCACCAGAGACCAAAGTACACTCCCATTTTTTCAATTACTTTTTAATCAAGTTTCCACTATGCGGTGTGGTGTACAGCACCTCTGAAACACTCTTAATGATTGTGACTGGCAATTAATATGTTTTGTTTAAACCACCTGTTTTAATTGAGAGTTGTGTAGCATGGTAGGTTAACACAGTGGTCTGCAGGTGCTATGGTCTTGGGTTTGAAATATGGAGCAGGTATTTATTTTGTGTATTGCAATTTTAAAAACACATATAGTCAATATAGCTTAATTTATCTAAGCTTAGCAAAGCGGCATGAGATGGAGCATTGTGCAGTGTCATGCTAAAAAAAATATTAAGAAAAGAAAAATGGGGAGATAAGAAAGTGGTGAAATTGGTTGCAAACGGGGAAAAACATAGTGAAAGGCAGGTAGGAACGTGCAGGAAGGGTGTAGGAAAGAACCATAGCTACCCATTTCTTGTACAGCAACAACTGTGGACTCTGACAGAATTTCCACATGACTTTGAACTCTCACCCTCAGAGAGAGGGGTGAAGACAACATAACTGCATTGTCAAGACAATTGGACCAAATTAAGTGTCCCCAGTGGACATGTGTATGAAATTGAGAGCTATGTATGGGACTATATTTTTTGGGAGAACAGGTTCCCATTTTTTTTTAAGGTGAGAGTGGAATGTTGGGGAAGTGACATAGGTATCTGTGGGGGGAGGTAAGCTGGGTAGGTGAGGATGCATTTATTAATTTTTTTATTTATTTAACATTTGTTAACCGGAAAAGTCCAACTTGGACCGTAGCCAATTTTCAGAGGAGGCCCGGGGAGAAATGCTCCAGATGCATGTCTTTGAACTTGCAGACAGACAAGATAGACAAGACAGCAGACAGGGGTGGTGTGTGACACATGAAGGGGGTGAATACCTTGGATAGAGGGGGTGTTGTGGAAACTAAGTCCCATGTGTCTCCACAAGGCAGCAGTGTGACTCACATCCCCACCCATGGGACTGTCAGCACTGCTCCACCACTGCTCCGGTGTGGCATTGGTGGAGGCTGGGCACCAGGGTGAGGCTACCCCACCAGGTTGCCCAGCATGTCCTCAATCTGGTGCAGGTGGCAGTCAAAACCAAGGTAAACTATCCAGTGCACCAAAACCAGTAGCTCAGCCCAGGTGACAACTCCCCCTCCACCACCACTCCCAGAGAGAGGCCTAGCCCTCTCCTGTAGGGTGGTAATACCCAACCCCACAGGTAGTGCAGAGGCAACAGAAGGGCCACCACAGGTCTAGGTCCCAGACATGCTGGGACCCGATGGCACAGCCGGAGGAGGCAAGGTAGGCAGATCAGCAAGGACCGGCCTACCTTGACATGCTGTGGTAAATGAGGTATAGCAATAAGTTAAGGTTAGTAATAACCAAACTATTATTAGTATTAACAGAATGGAACATCATATTTATTAATCTAAATACATATTAATGTATATTATGTGCAACACAACAGTAAGTGACATATAATAGTCAATATGTTAACAGCATGTCAGTAAGAATTGAACCATAAGGCCAAGAAAACAGTTTAACAAAATATGTTAATATTGACTCATAATAAAACATAACAATAATAAATCACATTGTACCAAAATATAGTTAGATTAACAAAATATTTTAATATTAAATCATAATAATAAATAACAATAATAAATAAATGAAGATACGGGGTGGGGAGAGAGAGAAAAACATTCCATTACTGACAATGTAGACTATATCCGTAAAAATGCTGATAATGAATACTCTACAGGCATGTAGTGTCAATTTTGAGTACAGTGACTACAATTCTCCTATTGCTGATGTAGCACATACATACCTCTCAAGCTGTTAGCATGGGTCAGTATGGGCCAAGTAATGACAACTACACAGAACCTTTTCACATAATGTGGACTTATATAACTACCAAGGTGCTCTGTAAGCAGATTTGGTAATACATTGCATTCCAGGTAATCACTTTTCTATTAATCCTGTGACAGATGGATTAAGCAGTTTTAATTACATTATGAGAAACTGTGACAGTTGAGAGGCATGTTTGCTTATAGTACATAAACAAGACAGCCATCTTGCCTTAGTTGGCAGGCATGGGGATAGAACCCAATAGCTGTGACTGCAGGGGGCATCTGCAAATAATGTAACAATTGACTGCTTACAGACATGTAAGGAATACAGCCATACTGGAAATATTTAGACAGATTGATGTAGGAATCAGCAATGTTGCTTAACACTTTATTGGTATTGCTGATAAGTGTCTGTAAATAATATCTGTTCATAACTTGGGCTACCTCCACCATATACCTTTTGTTCCTGGAGTGGGAGAAAATGACAGCATTATGTGACTGATATTGGCCTGGAGACAACGTTGGAACATACTATGAGTTCAACAGTACATATTACTGGACATTCATGTTGCATACTAGAACTACTGCAGTGTTATACTTGACTGCAGTAGCAGTAGAACACACGTGCATGGAAGGCCACACACAATATCAACCCATAGAGTGGGCTACCTCACCCATATACCTTTATTACCTGGAGTAGGAGGAACACATTGCATTATGTGACTGATATTGGCCTGGAGACAGTATTACACTTCACTGCAGCAACCTTAACATAGGTAAGAAATGCATACATCTCTACTGCAATGGTTATGACAACACAACTCTACTGCACAACATTTTGCTTACTGTTATTGGTATTGTTTATTGCAATACAATTGTTATTGTTCATTTATTGCATTATAACTCTAATTGCCCGTTTACTGCACTACAGTTCTATTTGCCCATTTATTGCACTACAGTTTTTATTGTGTATACTTTATTGCAGTAAATGCTTTACTCTTTCTTGCTTATTGCACTACAGTTAGAATAATATATCCATACCTACCACACTCACAGTGCAACCTGACCAGGTGCCCAGCATGGGACTCAACATTCCAACTCTTCTTAGCTGCAGCTATTGGGAGAAAAGCACACCATTATACCTACCATACCAGTTTTGCAGACATTCAGCTTGCAGTTTGATTAAATAGTAGAAATCATACTTACATATCTGTGGGGTATTCCAATTTCTTGCCTCTTGGACCCAGGTATCCAAGGTTCCCCTCTTTCTCCTTTTCAGGTCATCATAATGGTGATGACTCAGCTCACCAGTGTGGGGAATACCAGTAGCACTGCTACGTTCCCTGGCCAACTGGTCCCAGGCCTCCTCCTTACATTCCGAGCCCTGGAAACTGCCCTGCATTAGCCTGGGTTCATAATTCTTTACCAGGAGCCCGACAGAGACCCTGGACTCCTGAACACCCCATCTCTGCTCCTGAAAGCACGCACCCTCTCCAACACTACTTGGCATATCCGCAGATAATCAGAAAGATGCAGAATATCTGCCTATTGCACCTAATATAGGCTGTTTTCCCACTCTTACATGTCATTGAGCAACATTCAAACCAGCTAAGTAGAGCTAAGCAGTGTGAAAACTCACACAACTGAGGTTTTAGTGAAACTTAGCATTGCGCAAACAGTAGTAGCCATTAGCATAGCATTCTTTTCTCTAGCGCCTCAGCTATAAGCCTTTAACAGAGTATGATAATTTCCCAACCCCACTACATATTTATGCATTACTAAACAATTAATGCATCATATTAACATTAATTAAAATTAATTCAAACCAATTTAAGCTTTAAGGAGATATTTTATAAAAAAATATCTCCAATTACATTCTCTATGCATGCTCTTTGTTTACTAAGCAATTAACAGAATTGATCAGATATTACTGGGAAATGTTAGAGAAAGATGATAGGTTAAGTTTTCTGAGAGGAAAACAGCTTAAAATTTCATTTAATAGGGGTAGAAATTTAACAGACTTTTTGGTGCATGGCAGATTTGTTTTGCCAGCATCTTCTAGAGATGTAGGTATAAGAACTGTAAGAACCTTTCCTTGTGGTGGCTGCACAGTATGTGAATATGTGACAGGAACCTTTTCAATTTGTTTGTGTCTTTTGGCTTTTCCCGGTTAGGGGTCGCCACAGCGGAACTCCGGTCTGCTAATGATTGGCAGTTGATTTTTATGTACCGGCTTGCCAGGCCTGATGCACAACCTTCAACGAAGGTACACCCATTCACGCATGTCTCCATGCAGAAGATGCTCTAGCTGAGAATCGAACCGGACAGTGTCTTACTGTGAGGCGACAATGCTACTGCAGCACCACCACTGCCCTTTTCAATTATTAATGGAAAAAGGTTTCAGGTACAAAATAATTTTAGTTGCAATAGTGAGGGAGTTATTTATTGTATAAAGTGCCCCTGTGAAAAAAAATATATTGGGGAAACTAGAATAAAGGAGCATATAAGAGATATTAAAAAGAAAAATGAAAAAGTCCAGTTGCTTCACATTTTCATTGTATGCATAAAGGTGATTTTACTGGTTTTAAGGTAACAGTTTTGGGACAAATACATTTTTGGTGAGGGTGTTAGTAATATTAAAAATGAGCTGAGAAGAAAAGAATCTGTGTTTATTTTAAAGTTTGATACATTGGTGCTTAAGGGCATGAATAGAAAATGTAATTGGAGATATTTTTTGTGAAATATCTCCTTAAAGCTTAAATTGGTTTTAATTAATTTTAATTAATGCTAATAGGATGCATTAATTCTTTAGTAATGTATAAATATGTAGTGGGGTTGGGGACTGATCATACTCTGTTAAAGGCTTATAGCTGAGGTGCTAGAGGAAAGAAAGCTGTGTTAGTGTGTTTTTTTCTTTGTGAATTTTTATTAAACTACTTGGTACGTTTTTGAACATTGGCTTTTTATTCATGTTTTTTTCTGCTGTTGGACTTTGTGGTGTGCTATATTAGTATCCATTAGCATATTTAAGCAGTGCTCAGCCCAGCACAGCAGTGCCATATTTTGCAAATTTGTTTTTAAAATTAAACATATACACTAAATCAAATTACAGACATCTTATGACTGCTACAGACTCAAACCCAGGACCTACTAAGCATTAGGCTGGAACTTTACCCATTTAGCTACTTGGATATTATGACAACTAGTATACCTTCACATATACTACTGGGCTACCTGTTAGAGTTGCTGAGCACTGTGCCACACTACGCAAACATGCTTAAATAGACCCAGAAATAAATAATTAATTACGTCTCATTTCTATTTTTAGAAGTCTGGCAGCTGTTGGCTATGTATCTATAAGTGCCGCTCAAATCTGAGGTGCTCTGAACTGTGCCATGCAAACAGCAATTTAAAAAATGTAATTATGATAATTAATTACATCCAGTTTGTATTTTTAGATGTGTATCAGATGTCAGCTGTCTATATGTGTGCAAAGCTTGGCATTGCTGCACTCCATGCTGCTCAAACATACAGAGAGGAAAAAAAAAATATAAAAATAAAATATTACACATTTAAAACAATTCACAACATTTCAACAGTAGCAGGGAACATTACAGGGAAACTCATCCTGTACATAACATCTGACCAGGAAGCCGCAGCCATGGGTAGCTTCTATATTTTTTACATGGATTCAATATCCCTGTTCCTATGCTCTCTCTTTCAGCAGCACACCATCATTAATATGTATGGTGCCCTGCAGAGGGGCAACCGTGGCTGTGTACAGGGAAACATTCTGTGTAGGCTCTACACAGTGCCTACATGGATTTTATTAAATCCTGGTGTCTGTCTTTTCCTTCTTTTTCTTTAAATCAATCTAGTAGCTTTTTTTCTGAAGCTCTTTTCAGGGAAGAAGATAACCAGTCCATGTTTTCTGAAATGAGAATATTGCTATTTTTTGATGAAAGATAACATTTCGTCTAGGTTATTGAAGGTTTTTATTTCATTTGACAGGTGAATTTTAATTTTACCTGGATAGATTATTTGAGCTGTAATGTTATTTTAAGAGATTTAACAAGAGGCCAGATTTTTTCTCATGCCCATTACTTTAGTTGAGTAATCATTATCAAAATGGATTAAGTTCTGTTTATACTTCAAAGGAGCTTTCCTCCAAGCAGTTTTAAGCACTACTTCTTTGCCAATATAAGATAGGAATTTTATTGCAATGGATCTTGGTGGAGAAGAAGAAGATGTTGATTCAGGTTTGCCTATAGCTCTGTGGGTTCTTTTGATACCATAAGAAAAGCCCTCTTGTAGATTTAAAATCTCAGAAAGAAATGATATCCTCACCTTCAGATTTTTCTGGAAAACTAAAAATTCTGATGTTACATCTTTCTCTATTTTCCAGATGACCGGTTTTATTAAGAAGCCATGTATTCTGTTTAAGAAGAGTCAGTTTGGGTTTCTTCTGCTTTTAACCTTCCATCTATGTCACTCAAGGTAGTTTCTATGTCAGAGATTTTATTTTGTTGTTGTTGAAGCAATTCTTTGAAAACAACTGTTTGATTAAGGCAACTCTCTCTAAGATTTTCTAAATTTTCTTGGAAACCATCCATTTTCAAGGATAATTTCTGTAGAGTGGATGTCACTAGTTATAAGTCTTTCCTCAAGGATGTCTCAGTGTGAGAATGCTTAGAGTTGTTCATTTTCATTTGATGAGATGGTCTCCATAAAATAATGACAGGGAAATTTTGGGGTATTTCCACCAAAGTCGAAAATAATGAAGTCAAGACTATTATTAATAAGTTACAAAAAAAAATTCTAAAAAAAATATTTTTTTCCTGTATTTATATAAAGTTCTGTAGAGCTCTAAACTTTTGCTGCCTTCACTTGGGCATCTTGGCTCCACCCCCCCACCACATATAGTTTTTCCTGATGCAAGAAATCCCTCAATAATAAACTTTTGCAACACAGAACTCTTTTTCAGGATGAAGCACTTGAGCTCCCCATGTTCAGATTTCCCTAGGCTGAGTTCCTTATCATATCCTTGCAAGCTAAAGGTCACCCTTTGTGACCCAAGTAACCAATAATTCACACTTTGGCTTACTGCATGCCCTCACCATTCAAACCAATACCATATTCATGGGTGACTTCAAGTACCCTACTAAAAACTGGGATACTTATACAACCCCAAACTTAAGTTTCAGAGATTCCTGGACTTTGAAAACACAAACACCTTGGAGCAGATAGTCCATATGTCCCAAAGGGTGAAAGCATACTCAACCTGTTACTAACATGGGAGAGCACTGTACCTCTCCTAGTGTAGTGCCTCACTGGTAAGGGCAAGTCACAAAGGTGTCCCCTTCTTAATAAAAAACAGTTCTGTGACCCTGGCTAACCCTGTAACATTAGGAAACTATTCTAAGGTAAACTACCTATTTCTAAGGATAACTTGCATACCTTGTAACCTGAAAACATAAAAAATCTGGAAAAAGGCCCATGAAGAATAGGTACAAATTTGTACACTGATTTGAATGCATAATTATGCAACTCCTCCTACTCCAGTGGAATTGTGGGATGTCAACTTTCAAATGTAAACTGAAGAATAAACAACCAAAACATGGCCCCAGACCCTGTAGTAAATGGTAACCATTTTTTTAATGTGTAGCAATGATGTTCACTGGGAAGGAGAATATGATGAATCTTAGGATTTTGTTTTTGGTGACTTGCAGTATGTGGGTTTTGTGGTAAAAGTAGGGTATTTAATGGCAGACAATATTCTAATCTTAGCAAAGGAATATTATAGTTTGCTAGGACCTCCAAAAGTCATTCTCCATGGCCTACTGATCAGTTGTGTTGCTAGATTTTGTGCCACCTGGGGCTGTCTTTGAGTTTTACGCCCTTCTCCCCCTCACAAAATCATGGTTGAATGGGGCCCCTATACACCCCCCCCTGCAGCCATTCCAATGTCCCATTACTTGGTTATTTCACCCCATTTACCATGAACACTGTAATGTGCATACTGCTTTACTTCTACAATGATTATCTGTATTTCATTTAAAACTTTTATTTTACATTTTATAGCACAAACACTAATAGACATCTTCTAAACAAAGCAATACAGTCTCAAAATGAAAATAGACTTAGCATGAAAACGTCTCTGCCATTGAAACTCACTTTCATTGAAACAGCATTGAAACCCACATTCAAAGAAAACATATCTGGTCAGTAGTGGATAAAGATTACCTTTGGTCTATTTTCAAATCATAGGCCCCTTGCACATGAAACATACATTTGTTCTTTAATACATCTTATTGATTGTATTAACTTATATTCCTTGTATAATACAGCACACTTGTTAGAGCTTTAAATTTATTATTTTGAACATTTTTTCCAGTAAGCTATGAAACAAAATGCATGAACTAGTAATGACAAAAGTGCCCAGTTCAGAACATTTCCATCAAAAAAGTCTACTCAGACTACTACAGTTCACCAGTAACAGTAAATATGCACAATCTCTGCAGAAGTAAAAGTCATCTAAATAATTCCACATTAAAGAGATCTGTAACTAATGAAGAGGTTGCTGGTAGCAAACAACTTTATATTTCATTGTTTCATTTACAAATGCCTGTTGCCCTTGAGGAATAAAGTGCCTATGTTACATTAAAAAATGATAAGCTAGTAATATTGCAATAGGAAATGGATGGCAAACTGATAATAGGTTCATAGTTACTAGGTATCTCCACCAAAGAGGGCATTCTCAGGACTGCAGCATTCACCCCAGTACAGTATCAGCAAACCAGCTACATACTGTGGGAGCAGAACCCACAACCTTCTGTATCAAATGCAAGTATTCTATCTGTACTACTACTACTAACAACACAAACATACATGGCATAAGCAGCACTAAACTTCTCTCCCCCTGAAGAACTATGCAGCACAAGAAATCTGGAAAAAGCCAAAATGTATTGGGGGAGGGGCAAAGACCAAAATCTCCTTGTATAATCTTAGAAAAGTTGTTAGAATTAAATATTTTGTGTTACTATGTGTTTTATGAAAGATAGGAAGACTTCAGAGGGGTCTCACGGAAACTGATAGCTGGTGCCAGAGCCATGGCCTGAAGTTAAATGCCAAAAAATGTATAGTCATACCCTTCGGGAAAAACAAGGTAACCCCAAGCTACCATAGAGGTGGCAATCCACTAAGCACAGAAGAGGTTATCAGGGACCTGGGGACCCAGGTTGACAGTGGCCTTTCTTTTGACACTCACATTGCTAAAGTGGTTAGAAAAACCTTCTACATTGCCCACCTGATCATGAAGGGATTCACATCCAGATCAAGTGAGGTCATTGTTCCCCTGTACTCTTCACTTATCAGACCAATGATCGAGTACAATGCCCCATTCGGGATGTATCTCACCCGACACCTGCAGCAATTGGAGAGACCCCAAAAGTTCCTCACCAAAAGGATAAAGGGACTCCAAAATCTGTCATATGCTGCCAGACTGAAGAAACTCCAGCTCTATTCAGTCGCATACCGCCTGCTCAGAGGTGACCTGTGCCTGACATACAAGGCCATGTCCAAACCGGAATTAATGGACATGCTCCACCTCAAAAAATCCAAATCTACCAGATCCACTAGAGCAAGCGACTTAAACCTTAGCACGGATATAAATAGGACATGCTGAAGGGATAGATTTGTCACCCAGAGACTCCCTATGTTGTGGAATAAAATCCCGGTCCATGTGAGGCAGAGCACCTCGCTGGCTCTGTTCAAGAGAAATCTTGACCGGTGGATGGGAGATCATAGGTTTACCCCGGGAATCATCTCTGTGTTACTGCTGGACAGAGGCACAACAAACTAATGGGCACAGTATTTTTTAACATAAGGGGTGGCGTAAGCCACAAAAACTCTGGGCTAGGCTTATAAATGCCTTAGGGCATATAGCCTAGTATAAACCTATGAACCTATGAACCTATGAAATTTAACTGGCTATCATTATTTAGTGAATTCAGTTCTCACTGATTTGCAAGAAAACCACAAATTTTAAGAGGAACAGACCAAAAGAACGAGCTATACATTGCAGACATTCTGTGAAAATCTGGACAGTTGAGAGCTATCATCACTCAACTCCTTAAATCAGAAGTGGTTGTTTAGATAGTGAATCCAGGCTCTTGCTTCTTGTACCTAAGGTTCAGGGTTTCAGCTTGAGTAACACTAACCACCAGGTATAACTAACTGGGGCATTCTAAGCACACACACACACACACACACACACACACATGCATACACACACACACACACACACACACACACGCACACACACACACACACACACACACACACACACACACACACACACACACACACACACACCTTGGCAGTAGCAGTAAGACACACACACCTTGAAGTAGCAATAAGGCACACACACACACACACACACACACGCACACACACACACACACACACACACACACACACACACACACACACACACACACACACACACACCTTGACTGTAGCAATAAGACACACACACACACACACACACACACACACACACACACACCTTGGCAGTAGCAACAAACACACACACACACATACACACACACACACACACACACACACACACACACACACACACACACACACACACACACACACACACACACACACACACACACACACACACACATACACACACACACACACACACACACACACACACACACACACACACACACACACACACACACACACACCTTGGCAGGAGAAATAAGACACACACACACACCTTGGTAGTAGCAATAAGAAGCAAATGTGTGTGTGTTGAAAAATGAATGGATTCTATGGTGTTGTGAGGGCATGGATGGACTGACTCTTCTGCAAAAGTTAACTAACTTAACTTAAACAGTGCGCACAGTACAGTCTGGAGTCCGCTCTTCTCCCTCACTGCTGCTGCATCCAAATTACAGAGACATTCTGAGAGTCTCTGAATGAATGGGACAATAAGCTCTGCTTCATTAAGCTAATGTCACCACGCATGCCTCTGCAGGTTGATGCTGCGATGCATGGTGATGTCATCCATTATTTAAACTAGTAAATAAAATTTAAAAAAAAAGGAAAAAATCAAGGAAAAATCAGAATTGAAGGGGGCCACTCAGGAATTCATGGCACTCTATTATTTTGACCTCAAAACCGGTAAATACTGAGGAATTTGGTATGGTTGAGAGGTATGATAACCTGTCATAGAAACCTTCTGCAACCATGTTAGTAAATGCATAGAATCAGCTGTGCCTAACAGAAATAAGCCCAGAACTAACTAAAAAAACTCCCTAGTAGAATCCAAATATAAACAGTTTGTAAAACAAAAGAAAATAAAGTCCTAGCCATGATTTGGAAGTGCTATGCCCAGAATGATAAAAACATGCTCATCAATCTAAACAAACAATTAAGAGGGCAAATTAAATCTACTAAAGCAAAATCTGAGGTAAAGATAGCCTCCCAGGCAATGTGCAAGCACAAGGTATTATTTAGCATTGTCCGAAACCTCAAAGGCAGCACACAGCAGTGTGCAGAGCTGATTGTAAATAAAGCCACCTACAGAGAACCAGAAAATAGAGCAAATCAGCTGGTCAACACATTCAGCTCAAGTTTTACCCTCCTCACTCCCTTAGCCATCCCCCAGGAGATACCATCAATCAAAACTTTCCAGCTATCACAAGGAAGCAGGTCTTAGATGCAGTCTCTAAGGCTAAAAAGCTACACCAGTGGGTTCCAATAACATCCCAGGATGCCTCCTAAATAGCCTGAGCTATTGGGACCACTAGAGTAACATAGTCTCCAGAGAGGCTTTTTGCAATTCAAATGGAGAACTGCAATGGTCATCCTTCTGCACAAGGTTGGGCCATCAATGGACCCTGGGAACTACAGACCCATAAGTATGACTCATCTCATATGCAAAGCCATGGAAAGAATTATCATGAAAATGATACATAGAAAACCTTCAAACACTGGATCCAACCCAGTTTTGTTTTGTGAAGGACAGATCATGCCTATTTAGCCTGGTGGCCTTCTTTGAGAAGTTCACCAAGGCAGTGCACACTGCTTATCTTGACCTGGCTAAGGCATTTGATGCAATACCCCACTCAGGCATTGTAAACAGACTCATGGATATAGGCATAAACCTATGTGTTACATGATGAATAGCCATCTGGCTCTCAGATGAGTCCCAGGAAGTTAGGATAGGAGAAACCACCTTCACAAAGAGGCTGATCACTAGTGGAGTCTGTCAGGGCTCTGTGCTGGGTCTGCTCCTTTTTGGCCTCTATTTCTTGGAAGTCAAGGTCAATGTCAAGAGCTTTTGGCTGACCACATTTGCAGATAATTGCAAATTAGGAGCAGTCATAGAATCCCCCACCCAAGACACTAACATCCTACAGGAAGGACTAACACAGACAAATGGCTGGTGCCAAAGCCATGGCTTAAACTCAGTGCAAAGAAATGTATAATAGTACCCTTTTTGAAGTCAGTCACCCTAGGAAATTACCTTATCGATGGCACACCCCTTAGATAAGTGTAAGCAACCTGCCTTTCAACCAACATGTGTCTGAGGTAGTAAGGAAACCATTCTATATCAATCAAGTTATAAGCAAAAACATGGCATCTAGGTCCAAGGAACTTATTGTTCCACTGTATTTAATCTTCATCTGACCCATTATTGAGTACAGTACCTCATTCAGTATATACCTCACAAGGCACATGCAACAAGTGGAACATCCAAAGAGGTTTCTCACAAAAGAATACAGTGTCTAAACAGCATGTCCTATACAGATTGCCTCAAAGCCCTATGTTTATACTTTGTTTTTGCAGACTGTTGAGAGGCAATCTATGCCTGGCATACAAGGCATCCTTGGATCCTCCTCCAATGGACCTTTTCAATATCCATGAAATGAATAGCATTAGAATTACTCAATCTAGGGATTTCAACTTTGCTTGCGACATAAATAGGACACCTATACACTGTAAAATAACTTCTAAGGCACATAAACTTGCAGGATACAATTTGAATGCTTGGCTAAGCTTGTAAAGACCCCGGTGTTTTTTAATGTAGTATATACCTATGAACCTATAAATCTTCAAAACTCTGTTTTAAGACTTCTGCACACATTCTTTCAGAGAATCCCAAATAGTTGTTGAATACTGATTCCGCCCTGTTTTCTCTAACACAGCAACCATGTTGGGACCAACTGGAACTGACAAGCAAACATCTTGTTTTTACCCATTCTTTTATAGTATATCCTCAGACTTTGCAGGTAACAACTACTGTGACAACTTGCCCTCATGATGCTGCAATAGACTTTCAACTCTGAACTGCCAGCTGAAGTGCTATCCTTCTGTTTCTGAGAACTCCAAATCTGCCATCATGACTGCTTCACTCCCCTGCAGGACAGTATGGGAATTCCCTGGCATAAAGACCAAATTATCCCCAGTCAGTATGGATACCATCACAAGTCTCCCTTAAAAATAGGTCAGATGTCTAGGGGTTTAACCTTGAAAGCAAAATAAACTAAACAATAGATACGCATAATACGAGAAAATGTTCATGGCAGTCATACCCTAAGAAGGCTGGGACTTGATAGGATGGAACAGTACATAGAAAAGTGACCCAAGGCAAACAGTAAAAAAGGAAAACTGATGAGACATCAACAGAACAGATGCTCAGTTGGAAGCAGTAGAAAGAGAGCTTTAGCGGGTGAAGGACAGATTAAATGCAGGAGGGAAGCACACGTAAAAAGAAAATGAAAACGTATGAACAGCTATTTTAACCAAGTGGTGAGGTTAGTAATGCAGCACAGTCTCATCTTCCTGAAATAGTCATCACGTAGTGCTGTTATCAGATCACAAGAACCATAAAAGAAGTCCATGAAACTGACAGGAAGGAGAAAATCAGATTAAACACATAGGAAAGCAAACATAAACCACATATATGTCAAGGTACGTAAAACAGAAGAAAGACATTTTTTGTTAAAATGAAATATGGCTATGCTTGAAGTAAGTGTTACTCAGTTAAGAAACAGAAACATGGTATAAACCAGTATGTTTGCGTCTTTCGGCTTTTCCTGGTTAGGGGTCGCCACAGCAGAACTCCGGTCTGCTAATGATTGGTAGTTGATTTTTACATGCTGAGTTACCAGTCCTGATGCACAACCTTCAACGAAGGTACACCCATTCACACATGTCTCCACGCAGAAGACGCTCTAGCTGAGAATCGAACCGGACAGCGTCTTACTGTGAAGTGACAACGCTACCGCAGCACCACCACCGCGGGTATGGTATAAACCAGTATAATGTTTAAAAATCAGTTTAAATCAGTATAATGGAGACCAGGGGTTATAATAAGCAAAATAACTGTTAAATTGGAAGAGATAAAAAAAAGATTAGCTTTGTGAAAATCTGGAGTTAACTCTGAATTATTTGAACTTCAGTTCTTGAAAAAAAAAACAGTGTTATGACAAATTAATATCTAAAATGTATAAATTGGTTTATTACTCCATGTAGAAAACACTGGGATATTCTGTACATGACATCTGTAATCAGACGAATGCCAGAATACCTAACACAATTATACTTAACATAATGTAAACATACATAAATATTTCAGAAGGAATAAGCTATAAAAAAATCTAATTGTAGTGAGTAAATTGCTAAATTATCAGGAGAGATTGAAAATAAGCTTTCTTTGCTTAGCAATGGAAGAAAAAGGGAGGGTGTAATGCCTTTTTATAAAGGTTGTAACTATAGTTTTTAAATAACGTCTAAGTGCTGAATTATCCAGTACATTTAATCTCACACAATCTGATATGGGGACACTGGAAAAATAGAGTATAAACAAAAACAACAGAACTATTCTTTACTCAGAGAATTTGTATCAGCTGACATCTTTTTCATCAAACTCTATAGCAAAGTGAAATTGGAAAAGGTTATAATAAAATCATGGATGGCTATATGAGAAATATGAAAGTCATTCAGTGATCAAAGGGCAGGTCATTATGGCTGTGGGCTAACAATCTGGCTATTTCCCATTGCTATAGCAACCTAGCTGTGACTTTGAAGGTTTTTGAATATCATATATCATACATAATTATCTCTGCTTCTACCCATGTGTCTTTACAGATGTAACTTTACTGCAACTGATTGTAATACAAAAAAATTGCAGTATAAAAAAGTTCTGCGACCTGTTTGATTCTGTCAGACTGATATGTTTCTGTGCGAAGGTAATAGTGCAGTTATGCCTTAGTGTCAGAATGATTGCAGTTTGCAAAATGCACAGCTCTGTTGAATGGCTTATAGGGCTTTACAAATTCAAAACATTCACCACTGTCATAATACCTCATAACTTAAGTGTGGCAATCAGCTGCTCAAAAATGCTAAGGATGAACATTTGGTAATTTTTCATTTCACAGCCTCAGGACCAGCAAAAAAAAAATTCCCTTGTTAATGGTTTGTCCTGTGAACAGGGAAAGTACATGATTTGGGCTGTGCTGACAGTCACAGAAATGCAGGAACAAAGCATGGATTAGTGATGTGTCTGTTAAGGTTGCAAGGCTGAGCTCCCTAGGGGTGGTCTTATTTTCTGAAGGAGAACTGAAGGTTGAACTGATAAGCAATTCATTTCTGTCAGAGACCGTGGCATGACACTCTCCCATTTGTATTAAATGAGGACTATTTGAGTACTAGGCATACTAGAAATGTATACTAGAATGTGTACATACTTTACTGACATGAATAATAATCCATTCTATGCAATAAGGCACAACTCAAACTTGATAGATAAGGGGCCTGCCACTTTAGATTGCAGCTGATAAGAAGAATGTGATGGGAAGAGAATGATATCAGATGGATGGCAGAGGTCAAATGATTATCTGCTTTGTAAAAACAGACAATGAATTTCATATATAGCCGTAGATGAGGGTAAGGTAGTTCACACAGCATATCTTGACCTCGCCAAAGATTTCAACACCATCCCCCATTCTAGAATTAGAGCTAAACTCACTAAACTAGGTATAAATCCCTACGTCACAAGATGGGTTGCCAACTGGCTCACTGACAGAACCCACTGTAAAAGTTGCACACCAAATCTGACCTCAAACCAGTGACAAGTGGAGTACCACAGGGTTCAGTCCTGGGACCTGTCTTGTTTGGTATCTAGTTCTCTGAAGTACAGGCTAACACAGAAGGCCTCTGGCTAATGAAGTTCACAGATGACTGCAAACTAGGAACCATAGTTGAGTCCCCAAATGATGTGGAAATCCTACAGAAGGGCCTCACTGAGACAGATGCCTGGTGTCAGAGCCATGGCCTCAAGCTCAATGCCAAAAAGTGCATTGTCATCTCCTTTGTTAAAAACACTGTACCATGAACTACTACATAGACAGCAGTCTACTTAACACCAAATGTGTGATAAGAGACCTTGGGACCCAGGTGGACAGTAGTCTGTCCTTTGATAGTCACATCACCACAGCAGTCAGGAAGTCCTTCTACGTGGCACACCTCATCATGAAAGGGTTCTCATCCAGGAAAAAAGAGGTCATTGTTCCCCTCTACTCAACACTCATTAGACCCATTATAGAGTACAATGCCCTTTTGGAATGTACTATACAAGACATCTGCAGCAGCTGGAAAGGCCACAGAAGTACCTCACAAAGAGGATTACTGGCCTCAAACTGTTGCCCTACACTGACCATCTCAAAAAACTCCAGCTTTACTCTGTAGCATATTGCCTACTCTGAGGTGATCTCTGCCTAACATATAAAGCTATGTCAAACCCAGAGCTGCTGGGCATGCTACACCTAAAGAAATCCCAATCCCTCTGAGCTACATGCTCTAGGGACCAAAACCTTGTCACCACAATAAACAGGACATGCTGGAGGGATAGATTCCTGTCCCAGAGACTTCCCATACTCTAGAACAGGCTACCCATCAATGTCAAGAAAAGTTCTTCATCAGCACTTTTCAAGAAAAATCTTGATGATTGGATGGGAAATAGGAAATACATCCCGGGGATCACTTCTGTGTCTCTGCTCGACAGGGGCACAGGAAAATAACTTTCTTGGTGGCATAAGCTAGGGAACCTTGTTGGCTAGGCTTATGCAGGCCCTCAGGCTGATAGCCTAGTACCTACCTATGAACCTATATATATATATATATATATATATATATATATATATATATATATATATATATATATATATATATATATATATACACATATAAAGTATTGATGAAATAAGAAAAAGGTCTGTAGAGGGCTATATAACATCATTTTGAGTGTTAATTAGTCACATTTTATTAATTTGGGTAAATAAGTACAACATATCACATAGTAGTTCTGTTTCCAAAATGAAAACTGAACTAAGAATTAGGATGAATGGTTGGGGCATCATAAATTCTTACTGGGGATAGCACCCACAACCCTCCTGGACATGGGCAGTCATTAATAAATACAATCCTGGGTACTGAGTACAGTATCTATGGTATTACATTGGGATGAAATGACTAGACTTGAAATGACCTCCAGGTTGATAGCCTAGTAACCTCCTATGATCCTATGACCCTATGATATCTGAATACAGAGCAGGACACAACTACATGTTACTATATTATACTATAATTATACACACTTAACTCTAATGCAGTCAAAGTGGCACGGGTACTACTGCAACTTAATGAGCTACAAAATTGTCATACTTTTATCGGGCATGTTACTTTTGGGGCCAGATTATGACAGAGATGGTGTAGCACTGTTTTTGAAATAGTAACACTACTACCCCATCCCTTTCCTCTGTTCTACCCCAAGAATGATACAGACCTGGGAGAATATGAGTTGACTATGCCAGGAACACCACTAGAGATGCCACACTGCACTAGGAACAGGTAACAAGATGTGATGCAGAAAGTTTTAATGACTCTCATTACCTGTTCTTGTATAGTATGAAACATGCTAAGCCCTCCATGTTGGCTCCACTGCAGTCCCAGTAGCCTAGTAGCACCTGTATTTTGGTATTAGTAATGCAGGCATTTCATCTGGTATGCTGTCATACATGCTATACAAAAGCTGAGAAGTGACAGGTGGCATGCTAAAAGCCTTGTCAAGTGTGCCATTGTCATTTTACTGCATTGATTTTACTTAAATGCCATATGCATGGAGTCATGCATGAAGTGATGCTGTTTTTAAACAAAGTGTGCATGTGCCAGGCAATACACTCGCACACACTGTTGCCAACATAGTGTACTTTCCCTGTACATCAGCCATAATACTGAGAGAATTACATACGAAATGTGATAATGCTAGCAATACGATGGGTTATGAACAAGAGGGGTGCACTGCAGGAGTGACAATGTCTATAGGATTCCGGGATGACTGACATCATATCTCCCCTGTATGTTGTTCTTATAGCCACAAGCATATGAGCATTCCCCAGATACCCAGGCAGTACCTGCAAATGGGCAGTTGTGGTCAGTGTACCATCCCAGTAAACAAATGGACAATATAACATAAAACCTGCTGTTCTACTGCTAATATATATAATATACAGTCACAGTTATGCTAAGATGCCCCCTTGATGTCAATGCTCTCCTTTTTATAACATGTGTTCTTTGACATGCTATGCCAATTTGAACTTCTCCCATAGTTTGGGGAAATGAAAATGGAAATGGTTTTCTAAATGATCAGAGAACAGCAGCATAGGAATTGTGTAGGCCCTCTTTCAGAAATGCCTACATTTAGTTGAGCCAGGAAAGCATGGGGCAGCATGCTAACCTGAACTCAAAATCCTTTACAATCCATTTCCTGAGTAATACTAAAAGTTAACTGAACAGCAGCTCTTAGAAAGCAAGTCTTGTACTTAAAAGTCAATGACTCTGAAACAGTATAAGTTTATTTCTTAATAAACTGTTAATGGCAGAGCAGTTTATAACAACAAGATACATGTGGCAGTAAAGATATGCTGCATTCCATTATATGTAATATGAAAGCTAAGTATGTTTCTATAGAAAAGAAAAAGAAAGTAAATATTTTTCAAGGGGAGAAACTGTATTCTCTGCACCCCACTGTACCCCACACCGTCTTAAAATAAATATATAAGCTGTGAGGTCACATTATCTAGGAGATAGAGGGAATACTAGGCTTGGTGGCTTGTGAATTTGTTAGATGATAGGAGATGAACCCTCAAGTAGAAGGGTACAATCAGTCTCACTGCAACCACAAGATAAACTGCACAACTGTGCCATAATCATCAGACTGGGCCACTATGACACAAGTCAACATGTGCAGTAGACTGATTGTGACAGCTAAAACAGCTGTCAACAATCTGTGCAGTACGCAATATGTATATATATATATATATATATATATATATATATATATATATATATATATATATATATATATATATGTGTGTGTATACACACATACATACATACATACAAATACACATTGCATATTTTATGTAGATACATATGTGTGTATAAATATAAATATATATGTATATATATTTGCCCCGGTCCCCTTCAATAAACACATCACGCCGAATGACATTTGACAACCTTTATTAAAACTTCCATAACATAGCTTTGATCACCAAATTTATTAATTACAACTGGAAATAGTATAGTTGATTCTAAACACAGCATAAACATCCTTATAATGTTAATCAGGACAGCGTACCTACTCATCCTGCCCTAGTAAGCAGCGTCCATACCTTTGCTCACTTACTTTACTTATGAAGCAGCGTCCAAGACTCACTTCATATCCCATTTATTGAATTACCCATCCAACCAAATAATTCAGGATGACATGACCTTACTCATCCTGACCCAATAAGCAGCATCCATACTCCTACTTGCTTACTTTACTTATGAAGCAGCACCCCATCTCACTTCATACAACATTCATTGAATTACTTTCCAACTAAATAAGCAGCTTCCTTACCTCCACTTGCTTATTTGTTCAGCAACCTTCCTCCAGCTGCTCATTTTCCTTTCCCCCAAATCCTTGAAATGAACATCCGGACACCAGAGGGGGAACAGATGGGCAAGCCTGTCCCTCTTCTCTGCCTACCCTGACTGCTAACATAACCATAACCTCCACCAATCCACCAACAAAAAGGGAGAGTAGGAGGGTAGCAAGTTCATGCTAAAATATGATTACTTACCCAGCTACACTTGTCTAAACCCCTTAAGGCCCTCCTCACCCTTTTCTCATTTCCTCTCAACCATCCCTATCTCCATTTAACCCTTTCACCTCCCCAACCCACTTAACTCTAACTAATATATCAATCTAACCCCTGTTGAAGATGTCCCAGGACAACTTGGTTTGTTGCCAAAGCTCATTTGTCCTGGTCCACTTAAATAAACACATCACACCAAATGACATTTGAAGACCTTTATTAAAACTTCCATAACATAGCTTTGATCGCCAAATTTATTAATTACAACTGGACATAGTATAGTTGATTCTAAACACAGCATAAACATCCTTGTAATGTTAAACAGGACAGCGTACCTACTCATCCTGCCCCAGTAAGCAGCGTCCATACCCAGTGGCGGCTGGTGACTTCAAATCAAAGGGGGGCTGCAGGAGACAGCTGAATGGGTGAGGTCAAGGGAAATGGGTGTGGCCAACTAGAAAGTGGAGGGGCTATGCTCAAAATCACAAAAACTGTAACTTTAATTAAATATGCTGCCCTGGGTGCCAAAACATAATTATGAGAGTCCAATCAAGGCAAAATGAAGATTAGAAGAAAAAAAATATTTCAATGCATTGGCTGCATGACAGCTTACTTAATATCTAGATGGAAACAAAAAGGTTGTGAGGCATGAAAAAATAAATTACTTTTTAAATACATTACTGGAATGCCAGTCAAAATCAAGTATAAGAAAAACAAGCAACACTCAACTCAAACCACTTCTCCTTGCAGTGCAGTTCTTATTATAATTTATATTCATCTTTATTGAAGTACCAAGTAATATACTGAAAGTAGCAATCTCTGTGATACCCCCACTTGTAAAAATGTTTCATATCCAAAAAAGACCTGCTGTCTGACAACAACTATCTACTTGTTTCATGGGGAAAACATGATCAAAGTAAAAAATGAAAAGCAAACAAGAAACAAGCTGAAGATACATTGCTTAAAGGATTACTGCACAGGTTATGGACCACACACGATAGATTGACATTCTGTTTAGTTTGCAGGTAAAGCCTGCAAAGATGACTGCAAGTCTCCAACAAATGTAATGCGCTTCTTAAATAATGTAATCCTGTCCTTTATTACAAATACTGTCATATGCATTTCAATACCCAAGGCTTATATGTTATCTAGTTATGTAAATATTCTCTACATGGCAACAACAGAAAGGATTTCAATGTTGGCAATTCTTTAACAGTATGCTTATTAAAGATTACTTGCATCTTACAATCTCAGACAAGCTTACCTGATGGTCATTAAAGCATTGCTACTTAAACATAGAGCAACAGGCACTTTCTGAATAATAATAAGCATAAATCAACAGTATAAAAATATGACAGAAACCAGAACATTCTGCAAAATCAAGGATAGATGAAAAGCCACTGTAGTACTTGTGTCTACCTTGGATGGGGGGATAATCTGCACATTTACACTGCATAACTGCTCCTTGCCTTGCTTGGACACATCCAGAGTCACTACATGGGGAGTGGGGTGCAACAAGTATGTCACAGTTTGAAATGTCTCTGGCTGACTGTGATGGCCCTGACACATTTGTCATACCTCTCAACCTCAGAGCAAGAAATCTGGACAAAGCCATACACAGAAGTGGGACAAAGGCCCAAAAATAAGGACAATTTTTAAATACTGCTCTTATAAACTTAGAAAGATAATAGAATAGTAGGTCTTGCATTAGTATGAATTTTCTGAAGGGTATGAAATCTGAAACTGAAATGTCTGTCATTATTTTCTAACTTCAGTCTTTAATGATTTGCCACTAATTTGCCAAAAAAACACAATTTTATAAAAAACGGACCAAAAATGTGATGCAAAAATATAAAATAGCCACACAACACAGCTGGAAACCTGTCAAAGAAGGGACACTTTTTTAATATTAGTACTGCTAACTTGAGCAGCTGACAAAATAAAAGAATCTACATGCATTTCTGAAATAAAAGTAATCTATAACTCTGATTATTACAGTTATTTATTAATTGTAAACCCTCCACGTTTTCTTCCAAAATTGCCATTTTGCGGAGAGATTATTAGGGGAAGAGCAACATTTTGAGCCAAAATCGGGGACATTTGTGAGGTTTGGATATGCCTAATTCTATAAAGCAATTTATTTGCATGTACCTCTCAATCTGTTAATGCAGAAAATCTAGACAAGGCCAAATATATTGGGGGAACACATAAGCAGTACGAAAAATTGCTCTTGTATAAACTGAGAGTTGATAGAATAACCGGTTTGCTTTAGCATGCATTTTTCTGAAGGTTATGAAGTCTGAAACTCAATGTCTGTCATTATTTAGTGACTTAATTCCTAAATGATTTGCCAGAAAACTACAAATTTTATGAGGAACAAACCAAAAATAAGAAGCAAAAATCTATTTATTCTGCAAAAATCTGGACAGTTGAGAGGTATAGTTCAGCCGGGGCTGTCTTTGAGTTTGCCGGCATCCCCCCCCACAAAATCATGGTCGAATGGAGCCTTCCCCCTGCAGCTATTCCAATGAACCATTACTTGGCTATTTCACCCCATTTACCATAAACCGTACCTCTGCTCGCTTACTTTACTTATGAAGCAGCATCCAAGACTCACTTCATATCCCATTTATTGAATTACCCATCCAACCAAATAATTCAGAATGACATGATCTTACTCATCCTGACCCAATAAGCAGCATTCATACTCCTACTTGCTTACTTTACTTATGAAGCAGCGCCCCAGCTCACTTCATACAACATTCATTGCATTACTTTCCAACTAAATAAGCAGCTTCCTTACCTCCACTTGCTTATCTGTTCAGCAACCTTCCTCCAGCTGCTCATTTTCCTTTCCCCCAAATCCTTGAAATGAACATCCGGACACCAGAGTGGGAACAAAAGAGGGCAAGCCTGCCCCTCTTCTCTGCCAACCAGCCTGACCAGGTTGTTCCCCCTCCCTTCTACCCAAAATTATTCAACCGGCTACCTCCCACAAAGGGAAGGGTTAAGCCAAACATTATTCAGTGTACCCATCATCTGTAAGTACATTAGAACCCTGTCATCCACCCCACACCTTGACATACCAGCACTGAACATGCCTTAATGAAATTAAATAAAGTAGGATTACCCATGACCCTACTGTACCATCGGAACATCCACTTTAAGATAATACATTCCCTTTTAGTCTGCTTCCTTCCAGCTTCCTTCCAGCCACTAATCATGGCTCAACCTTTCTGGAATGACAACCTATAGCCATAAGCAATGCTACAGAAACTCTAACCCCTTGAACATAAATCTGCACCCAGTCAAAGAAAACCTTAGCAAGTCTCGAACCCAGAACCCTGTCAACAATAACATATCACATTAGCCCACCAAACTACACAGCTCTGGATGTACAATAACTTGATTACTGCAGGGAATAGTCTAACTCCAAAACTTTAATAACCTAACACTAAGTGCCAGAAAACCAGAACCCCTTGACCTAGTTCCTGAAAACTCGCCTATGCCCAGCAATGAAGTACTCTACATGCCCAACCTTAAACACCCCAAATTCACTCATTACCAAATGGCAATCAGGACTAGCAACCAAGCCACCCCACTCAGAACCTCGATCCCCCCACTCACTTCTTCCTAGCAACCATCCTAGCTAGAACACTCAAACTACTAACCATCCTTAACCACTGCTTGTCCCTGGCCTTTCTCTTGAAGGTTCTCTTCCCTTATGTTACCTATACCTCTAGTCAGGAATTAAAACTTGGCCTATGGCTGCCATATCCTGCAACCAAGCTCCCCTTAAACGTTCTAGTTCCCTTGTAAACAACGCACCCAGTTTCTAAACTTACCCCCAAAACAGCCACCTACCTACTATGCTTCTTAAAACCCTACCTACAAATTTAACCCCAAACCACAAGTGAAATGATCCTTGTGCTACTCTGCAAAACCTTAACCTGGTATGTGACATTAACACTACCTATTCAAGGGACAAATTTGTCACCCCAAAGATACCACACGTTAGCAACAAACTCCGGCATCCTGCCAAACAAAACATGACATTGGCCCTTCACCCCAAATACAGTTTAAAGTACTGGATGAGCAACTATAATCACCCCAAGGTTTCAACCACCTGAAAGCAAGTGTTGAACTCAACTGGCTTGCAAGAGCCATAGGGCTTTAGACTAATAACTTCCTGTGCTCCTATGAATGTTGTGACTCTACTCCTCCTGTGGTATCCCCACACTCCCCATAAACGATCCCCAACACTTTTACCCTGGCCCCCCGTCTACCTCTTCCTAACTTGCCCCACATTCCAACACAATAATCAGCTCCCACACTACTTGAGCACAGTGCAGTAACTTGCCTTAATGACCCAACAAGGATTACCGGTGACCGCATTGTGCTCCACTCCAGCCACCAAAGCACCCTCCAGCAAAATCCATTACCTTGCAATTTTACCGTATTCCTGCCACTGACCAGTAGACTCTGTACACTACCCTCTCACTCTTGGTATGCACCACTGCGCCAACTGTGACTCCCACTGCAACTGACCTCTTTCACTCTGCCATTGATTGATCCACTAACTGCTACCACTCTGCACCTCTGCTGTCTGAAAAACAAAGAAAACTGTAATTCCTCTTGACACACAAAATGTGACCACCATAGTCACTGCCAAGAGACTACCTTGTACCAAAATCCATAGATTTATAGATTAAAGTCCAAATATTCAACCTCCCCCAGTCATCCTTCTGGGTCACCCATGCAACTACACTGTTCTCATATAAATCCTGCTTGTCCAACTGAACCTCCATAACTTGTTTCCAAAACAGTTTTGGAATTATTGAATACAGTCATAGCATAAATGCAAAAGGAATTGTAACCCCTAGACCCAATATCCCCACACCAATACCCACAGCAAATCCATCTTGACAAAAGGAAAGATCGTCCCATCTTCCCTCTCAACCTACCGCTACCCTGTCTACCATAGCCCACTCAACCAAATTAATCCACTCAACCTTGTATTCATGCCACTAAATACTCATAGCTACCTCCTCATGACCAATTGAACTGCTTTACCATGCTCCCACACCTGTTGAATAACAAACTTTCATCAAAATTGCCTTCCAGCGACCACAACTGAAGCTAAGCCCGCAACCTCAGCACCTCCCTCAACATTAATAAACAATGTAAATCCCCATGACCATCCCTAACCAACTGCCCTGAGTGCCATCTCCTTAAATTTCCTAGGTACAACACCATAGTTACCTGCACCAACTTAACCCTAACCACAGCAATATAATTAAACTGAAATGCAATGTCAGTGACCCACACCGTGGAGAAAATCCTTAATCAACAGCTTGACCTCATCTTCCCTTTGACATCTTCGTATCTGGCAAGTAAAATTTTCATACATGTGCAAAGAATCCCACACCTGCCTAGCATATACCTGCTGACTTCTGCTTATCAACGAATTACCTGATTGCACCTATGTCCTCAAAAACCCCTCCTACCCTTAATGCTCCAACAAAACCTTATCCACCCATAAAGTCATACCCATACTGCACACCTACCAGCCCAAATCAGGAATCAAATGTTATCTGTGCTACTCACTCCAAAACCTTATCTGATCTACAACCTGAATAAAACTTGTTTGCAATGGTTTATCTCCCTGAAAATACCACATCGGAACAACTCCCACTTCATATCAACACCTCCTTAGCCCTCTACCAAAACTGGATGGCTGAAAGCCACCCCAGATGTCCCATCCAAATCCTTACTGAAAAACAATTGGCACAGCATGTGTACATAACCACACTTGGCCAGCTCACCAAGGCCCTAGAACCATTAATCTAGTTGCCATCTACGATCCTACAATCGCAGTGCTCCACGCCCTCTGTAAAAACCCCCAGAATCCCCAAACAATCCCCAGCCCAACATTACCGTGTTGACCTACGTACCTCAAGTTACTCCTACACCACAAAAACAAACGGAAAGCTCACAAACCACTGTAGAATCAAAGGCGAGTGAAACACAATAAGAGAAGCTGTAATATCCACAAATTTATTCTTGCAAATAAATGTTAGCGCTTTCGGCAGGTAAAATAACCCACCTTCATCAGACAAACAGTGGGATGACTTTACACTGCTGTTTAAATACTACGTACAATCCACATTATCCAATCATAAAAGCTAGCATTCCACTCAAATTAAAAACCATGAAAACTTAATATCGGATGCGACAATCACATCCGTAATGTTAAATATTGTATTATTACATGTTACTAAGCATAAAATCCACGCTCTATGTAAAATGAAAATACAGTACTATAAAACCAGATTGACTTGAAACATGAATACAGTAAAAGCAGCAACAGATAATGAATATCAAAACAAAATGATTAACACTAAGTCTTATGACATCTAACAAAACATGTTATTTATTATATATGTTGTTAGATGGTCTCATCTTATTTAATAGTGTTAGTATTGTTATACACATGTTTTAGCACTTCTCATATCGCAAGGAAGACACCTTTGCCTCATATAAGTGTGTTATTAGGTCTATCTGTGAAACTTCACTAATACATTAAATGAACCAATTATTCAATATTTAAAGGCACATTGTAATGCCAGAAATTTTTTTTTGTCACAAATTGGATAAAGAACTCCAGTGGACAATCTATTTAAAAATGGTCAATGTGTTAAATCTAAAAAAGATTAATAAATCTATCTATTGTAAGAAAGCCATTTAAGGACACATTTGATTGACTGCGCCTCATTAATACCTGGCAACAAATGAGCTTTTGTTCTAATTTGCCATAGCAATTCATCTATTTCCAACAATATTTGCCACGGACCTCCTCTAATGTCTACTTCCCTGTGTTGTAAAACTAAATAATTAAATGTGTGCCCAATACATTCCGCACAATGCCTAGCCAAGGCATTGGTAGAATCATTCTTTGCTATGGCATATTGATGTTCGTATATTCTATGTTTAAACATTCTCTCGGTCTTACCGATATAGAATGCTTTACAATGGTTACAAAGGGCAACGTAAATTATAGATTTTGTCTCACAGTTAAAGTGTCCATTGATCTTATACTCTTTACCATTGATGTTAAAACTTTTTGTAACTCTTATGTGTTTACACTGATTGCAAAAACCACATTTGAACATACCCTGTGGTTTATTAGATCTTACATGTGGCTTCCCTTTCTCCAAAATGTTTTTCATGTTTTTGCCTCTTCTATATGTAATTTTTGGACCTTCTCCTAAAAGAGTGCAAAGGCTTTTATCATTTTTAATAATGTCCCAGTTTTTATACACAATTTCCCTTATTTTAATAGAATCTAGGGAGTAAGTGTTCAAAAAACTGGTTGTAAATTTACTATTTTGGGTATTTGTTATAATAGTTAAATCCACATCCGATGTTACCTGTTCATTGTTAAGATCAATAGTAACTGTGCCTTGTCCTGAAAGTAAAGGGAAAAAGTAGCCCCCTTCCCGTTTTTGTGTCACTTCGGCCACTATAGTTGTTATCAATGATGATGGATACCCTCTAGACTCAAACATATTAGTAAGATTAACACACTCATTGATGAAATCTTGAGTGTCCGTTATCATACGTGCGGCTCTAACCATCTGTCCTTTAATAACTGCCTTCTTTTGGTGATATGGGTGATTGCTAGTAAAGTGCAAAAGAGAGTTGGAATAAGTTGGTTTTCTGTATATGCAGCTTTTAAATCTTTTACTAGCACTGTCTTTGATAAGCAATATATCCAAATAATTAATTTGAGTATCACTTATACTGTAGGTGAACTCTAGGAAATCAGTTGTCCTATTTATTCTATCAATAAAAGAAGGAATTATTTCCCTAGCGCCATCCCAGATACAAAAAATGTCATCCTGGTACCGAGTGTACCAGGTGACATGATTAAGGAATAGTTCATCCTTAAACAACATGGTGGACTCCCAGTGTGCCATGACTGCATTTGCAAAAGTACCCCCACAGGGTGAGCCCATGGCTACACCAGATGTTTGCAAATAGAATTGCTTTTCAAAGATGAAGAAATTATTTGTCAAAACTATTTCTAGGAGGGTCTCAATTAGGTATATAATGTCATCCCCCATGTTCTTGGACAACATATATTCCCTAACCCAAGCTATGCCAACTGTTTGTGGTATGACAGTATATAAATCTTTGACATCGATGGTAAGGAACAGAGCATGCTCATTATATGCAAGTTTGTTAATATTCTCCAAAAAAGACCATGAGTGTTTAGAGATATGCTTTTCATTTTGAATCAAAGGTTTTATAATACTGTCGACAAACTTTGCACATCCTTGGGTGACTGATCCTCTCCCATCTATAATTGGCCTAAATGGGGGTGCATTCAACCGTTTAGGTAACTTAGGTGTTCCGAAAAATACTGGAATTCTTGGGGCAGGCATTGAAAGATACTTATGCGTATCTGTATCTATGTATCCTTCCAAGAATAAATCATTTAAGATGTTATTTATTTTTCTATATGCCCCATGTATCTCATTTATGGTAACTAATTTGTAAGCCGTTGAATCTAGATGTTCAAACATATACTCAACGTACTTACAATGATCCATAAAGACAATACCCCCACCTTTGTCTGGTTTCATGGCCCTAATATGACAGTCTTGCAGGAGGTGAATGAAATCACGTTCTATCGCAGTGATGTTACTTGGGTGTTTTTGATTACTATAAATAACCTTGTTCTTAATAGCCCATAGATCCATCTCACAAATTTTCTCAAATGTGTTCAAGATAGGATGTAAAGGTGGGTTATAAGAACTGGCTACTCTAAGCAGTTTTACTGCAGATGAATCATTACCCATCAAACAATTCAAATTGAGTTTACGTGTAAACACCTTTAGGTCAATAATTGTTTTACCAATGTCCATATGGCATCCACGGACAAAATTGAAATCCTTCGCTAAAAAGTCTACAATGTCCTGCTGAATGTCCAAAGTGGTATAATTGTAAACAATAAAGTCTCCATTAGTGCTTCTGAACAACCTTGGTTTTATACCAAATTCCAAGGTATCATTCATCTCCTGCGTCCACGTCGTTTGTTCCTCGTATTGTTCTGTGTTCGAGCTCGGGGACGGAAGTTTCCCGAGGGCTGGTTGGCTGAGGGAAAATCCTGGTTATTATTTGAATTATTAGCACCAGGACAATCCAAAGATGTAGATGGCAGTACTTGTTGGAAAGAGTTCTCCACTCTCACCCCACCAGGAAAGTTGGTTTGATTTGGCACATTAATGTTGTTATTATTTAATCTAGGACTCCTTCTAGGAGCCTGTCTTTGTTCGGACTGATTGTTGTTATTATTTGCAGGCAAGAATGGAGTAGAAAAAGAATTATGCTGATCATTATCACTATGAACATTAGGATTAGTTTGAATGTTCTGCGGGAGCCTGGGATACGCACATTTATTAGCATAGTCCCTGATATCCCTAGCCAGTTTCTTTTTCTTAGTATTGATTAATTTTTCCATTGTAGCATCAATACTAGAAAAGATCCTACAATACTCAAATTTGTATCGTGGAAACTCTGGATCATTTTTAATGTCAATTTCAAGTTTTTCAAGTTCTATTTTAAACTTGGAAATGTCATGTGTATAAAACACTATTAATGCCTGTAAAAAATCAATCCCCTGTCTGTCAAATAATTCCAACAATTCCTGGTAGAAAGGCAGGTCATCCATAAGACCAGCCGGGAAATGCCACTGGCGTAAACCTTTGGGGATGATCTTATTCTTGATACACTCTTGTAAGTAGGATACTTCCAATTGTAACTTTTTACATTTAAACAATTTTGTATCAAATAAATCAATTTTGATACCCAAATTCTCATTAACTGTATCTTGTGACATGTTATTGCCTTCTGCAAGGTTAAATCTTCCCGAGAAGAAGTTATTATTTTCCAAAAAATTATTCATGACAGGAATACTATCAAAATGAGCAAGAACTTGATCATTACCTCTTGTAAGTGGAACCGTTAGCATAGCGTCCATCTGTGGCTGGTTGCCGTTGGCTTACTCCTACACCACCACTAACTCCAATGTGCAGTAACAGCCAGCACAGACAGATTACCTGCAACCCCATTGTGCACCATTCCAACAAACGCAAAATCCCTGCAACCAAAATCCATTACCTTTCAATCCCATTTTGTCAGGGCACTGACCATGGTTCCTTCTGTGCCCCCATGTCTGTGACCTCTGTGCACCACCCGAAGAACTGGGACATCCATTGAAACAATCTCCATTACCTTCCAAACACCCTTCCTTCCAGTCATCGGCCAATGCATGCTCTATTTCCATACCTCGCAATCTGCAAAAGAAAACAAATTAAACACCAAGCCTTTCCAAAAGTGAACAAAGATGAGTTTTTAATCCCTAAGCCTTGTGTGCATGCATCAGACTTAACACAATTACCCCTCTTATAACAACAAAGGTTATAACTGCAACCTGTGCTCAACAATAAAGTTACTGAGCTTAAAACAGAATACCTCTTGAAGGAGTGCCCCATCCTTCCTTATAGTTCACCAATTCAGCCCTTTCCCACCTAAAAGCTCTGCGGCCCCTTCCAAATAAAATTGGTGATCAACCCAGTACCTTCTGTCTATGCTGCAAGACCCCTCAGGCTTTTGACCCCCCCACATTATGCCATGCCATTCCATTGATAACTGACTTGGAGAAAAAAAATACAGCAAGCATAAATGGCAGAGTAGCGACATCGCAAAACTAAGATCCTCAAATGGCTTTCCCACACTATAGTACTATAGTGCGATGTGTTCTCTTCCTAAACTGAACACACTACTACCTCAATATACCTTGCCACTTTTGGATATTTATTCAAGTGAACACTCTGCTATCAAATAAAACATAGCCACTAACAGATATCAATCCTAAATATTAAGAGGCTTACATACAAGAACTCATAACAAATACAGTAACTATAATCCCTGTACCCGAATATCAGACCCACAAACTACAAACTAACTCCCCTTAGCCATATGTGAGAAAAATCTGTACCATTGAGAGGTATCCCCCCCCCCTGCCAGCAGTTACTGAGATAGAAAACGTGGCTCAGGTAATTAAACAGAACTTTTTTTTTTTAACCCGTAAAATGTTACGTTCACCTTATTAAAAAGGCAGGGTCACACCATAATTATCTAAAACGCTTGCAGTTATCTTTCATGTTGTTCTCACCAATCTGGACTGTGCCAATGTTATTCCTGCCCTCCCCCTCCACAGTAGTCACTTGCATGCATGCGGGAGTAACAGCCATCATTCCCTGGCCTCATAAAGCCCGCGAAGAAGCTACAAAGAAAACTCTCTGGATAGGACACTGATCTAAACTCTACACAACAAATACTTACCAACATTCACATCTTAACGAATAGTAGTAAATGCAGGATATACTCTTTATTTCTCTTCTATAAGAGCTTCACTTTGTGGGTTTGGACTTTGGATAATCTTTAACCTTCTGCCACATACATCATTTAGATGTTTTTCCCCTCTCATCCCTCCCGCACTCCTCCTTCCACTTAAAACAGTCGCACAACTCCGACAGGAACTGAGTTAGTTGAAATCACCTGTAATGAAAACAAGGTACTGTGATACTGCATGAGTTTCTATAGCTTATGCATGGTCGTGTGAACAGTAGAACCTCCACTGTTTAAATCCTTTCCTCAAGCCATGCTAGTGGCTCAGCCAAGTGTTTGGAGTCAACTGAATACCTCCAAGGGAGCATTCACTTTTCGGATAAGTGGTGGGGATTTAGCAATACTAACTCTCCCCCATAATGGTTGCCCCAAACCACGCATGCGTCTCAATGGACTGTTAATCGCGAGAGCCTTCAGACCATGAAAACAGTCGCTTTCACAACTTCTTCCATTCTGAGAAGACATTACAGCCCACACCTAAACCCCCATAATCCTCACTCAGTAAAAGGGAGAAAAGACGGAACCCTCCAAATACCTGAAATACAAAACCAGGCCACTAGAAACCATTCTTTCCAGGGAACTAAAGATTTAAAGAAAGGTACCTCTTGCTATATCTATTACTTTACTTAAGAAACATGTTTACATTTTGCAGCTTTAGTCCTAAGGTGAACTCGTGAAATGAAAGTGCCGAAAATCTGAACAAGAGAAGAAATAGTGCCACACACCTGATTCCATCTGACTACTACAACTGCCTAACATTATAAATAGTTCCATTTTGCCCCATTCATTTGAAATGAACACCAACTAGGACAGATGCAGACTAAAACCTGAATGTTTACCACAAAAAACCTACCTGCCTGCAGTATGTACCCGACCTTATCCCAGGCCTAACTGTCCTCCAAGTTACATAGGTCGTCTGGGACGTAAGTTTGCATAGCAAGTTCATGCCAAAATGTGATTATTTACCCAGCTACACTTGTCTAAACCCCTTACGCCCCTCCCCACCATTACCTCATTTCCTCCCAATCATCCCTCCCTCCATTTAAACCTTTCACCTCCCCATCCCACTTAACTCCCACTAATATATCAATCTAACCCCATCTTGAAGATGTCACAGGACAGCTTGGTTTGTTGCCAAACCTCATATATATATATATATATATATATATATATATATATATATATATATATATATATATGGGTCTACTTCATAAGATCGACAGACCATTTGATTGACATTCATTTGGTCGACAGCTCATTTGATCAACAACCAGTATTCAAGGCAAAAACTTTGGATTTGCCCCCTCCCCAATGTTGTGCGACCCTGGAGTTGGTATATAATAGTTAGGGGGGGTGTGGGGGCACAGCCCCCCACATTGGGGGGGTGGGGGGCAAAGCCCCTCCACCTATTTTCTTTAAAATGTGTAGTTTTGTTGTATTTTCATGTTTTATATGGAAATAGGTGGGGGGCTTCACCCCCCCCACACCCCTAAATGTGGAGAGCTGTGCCCCCCACACCCCCCCTAACTATATATAACAACTCCAGGGTCGCACAACATTGGGGAGGGGGGCAAATCCCTGTTGAGTGCCTTGAATACTGGTTGTCGATCAAATGAGCTGTTGACCAAATGAATGTCGATCAAATGGTCTGTCGATCTTATGAAGTAGACCCATATATATATATATATATATATATATATATATATATATATATATATATAGATATAGATATATATATATATATATATATATATATATATATATATATATATATATATATATATATATAGATTCTATAGTTATAGTTATCTAGTTATAGCTATAGTTATCAGCAGATACTGAGTGCACACACACACACACACACACACACACACACACACACACACACACACACACACACACACACACACACACACACACTTATCTCCTGTCTCTTCCTAGATCTCCCAAAGGCCTTTGATACTGTTTCTCACTCTCTACTATTATACAAACTGTCTAACCTCAACTTCTTTCCAGATACAGTGACATGGTTTGCAAGCTATCTAAAAGATAGTTTCCAATCAGTAAAATGGGACACTGCTTTATCTACTCCCCTTCCAGTAAAAATGGGTGTCCCTCAAGGATCCATTTAGGACCACTACTATTCAATATTTTTACAAACTTGCTCTATACCTCCTGTCTACTCTCCTCTATTATCCAATACGCTGATGACTCTACAGTCATAACAATAGCTAACTCTCCCTCTGAACTCTTATCAGCTACCCAGTCGTTCTTTAACGCAGTGGAAACATGGCTCTCAAACACCCAACTCATCCTCAACCCTAAAAAAACAAAACTCCTACTCTTCCTCCCTAAAACAGCCAACCACATTAAGACCTCTTTTACTATCCAGTCACTTAACAATACCCCTATTGTAGTTGAATCTAGCTCAAAACTCCTCGGTATCACAATTGATGATCAACTAAAATTTGATCTCCACATAAATAATTGTACCAGGAAAACTCACCTTAAATTAGGTCTACTATAGAGAAAAAAATGTGCATATTATAATGCTTATAAATATGTGTGTGTGTGTGTCTGCGTGTGTGCATGTGTGCATGCGTGTGTGCATGTGTGCGTGTGTGCGTGTGTGTGTGTGTGTGTGTGTGTGTGTGTGTGTGTATCAATGTATCACAAACAATAAGATGCTTTACTTATGTAATCTGTATGTCTTTTTAATGCTTATTAACATATACATTACATTTATAAATGTATCCCAAACAACAGGATGGTTAACTTGTATAATCTGCACAGGTGTGTGTGTGTGTGTGTGTGTGTGTGTGTGTGTGTGTGTGTGTGTGTGTGTGTGTGTGTGTGTGTGTGTGTGTGTGTGTGTGTGTGTGTGTGTGTGTGTGTCAATGTATCACAATCAGATGCTTTACTTAAGCTCTATGTCTTTTTAATGCTTATTAACATACAATACATTACATTTATGAATGTATCACAAACAATAGGATGTTTTACTCATGTAATCTTTATGTCTGTTTAATGCTTAACATAATTATGCGTAATATCTATCAAGCAGTAGAATGGTTGACATTCTTTTTTAATGCCGATTAATGTGGTACATGATGCTGACACAGTGTGCTTTGGCACTATTAGTTTGTGGTCTCAAATGATGTTAATCAACCTTTTGAAATGTACTACATCTACTATCTATGCTGTTATCAATATTACTATCTCTGTTATTAATATATGTCACTAGTTACTGCAAATATGCTTATTTAACTTATATATTTTTCTATGAAAATGCGCAATGCTCAGCAAGGCCAGCCTGTCTCTAAAACATAAATGCAACATCAGTCAATCAGCCAAACAACCAACCAATCAATCAATCAATCGATAAACAACCAAATAAATAACATTTTCAAGAAAAAAATAAGTTTTATGCCCAGGGCTTGATATTCAAAGCTGGCAAAATAATGGTGCATCTCATAACCCTAAAGACAAATTAACACATCTATTTCTAGATCATCTGTTGAGCACAATTGGTATAAATTTCTATCAGTTCCAATAAATTATGTGTGTAATATATGTGGATTATTCCAAGTTTCCTAAAATAATCAAACTCACATGCACAAATGCAAGTGTGATTACTGCACTCAATATTTTTAAGATAAGGGTTGCCCTATATTTTAATATCTCTCAGTGGTCTTCAATCACAAGCCAGAAATTCTGAAGATTTGTGTATGAGTCAGAATTCACACATATAACTTACAGCCCTTCATTTTACAGTCTTAAGCACACATGAAGAAAACTATCTACACAATAAAGAATCTAATGAGAAAGAGGTGAGCCTTATTTTTTGCCCTGCTGATGCTTATTTTTAATAAGAGTTACACCACAAATGTTTTGTATTAGAGAATAACTGAGGGCTAGATTCCAAAAGAGTTGCTGTTAGTGTAAGTCTGCCCTAATTCCGAAAAACTTGCAGTCAGTGTAAATGACTTACTTCAGTGTATGGTCTATCAATAAACAGGCTTACACTAGGGACTAAATTCCAAAAGACCCACTCTCAGCCTGCTCTCAGTATAAGTTGTCACCTAGACTGTAAGCAAATCTTTTGGAATCTGGCCCTAATACTCACAAATCTGAACTCCTCCCTACTTACCAAATTAGAATCAACCTAACTCAAAATAGCTAGATTTGCAGCTCATCAAACATATAAATCTCATCACTGCCTTTCCCTAAAATACCTGAACTGGCCCAAACTACCTCACCTGTTCCTACAATCTCAACTCCAAATCATACACTCCATCCTATATCAGCCTGATTTCTGCCCAAGTCTATCTTCTCTCATAGGTTCATAGGTTGATACTAGGCTATCTGCCCTAGGGTATTTATAAGCCTAGCCAGAGTGTGTTTGGCTTTTGCCACCCTTTTAGATTAGTTGACTGTGCCTCTGTATAGTAGGTCACAGAAGATAGCCCTTTTAAGGTTAGTTTACTGTGCCTCTGTCTAGTAGGGACAGAGAAGAGATCCCAGGGGTAAACCTACGATCTCCCATCCACTCGTCAAGATTTCTCTTGAAGAGGGTCATTGAGGGGCTCTGCCTAACATGGATTGGGATTTTGTTCCAGAGTGAGGGGAGCCTCTGGGATATGAATCTGTCCCTCCAGCATGTCATATTTATTTCTGTGCTGAGGTTTAAGTCCCTGGAGTGTGTAGCTCTAAGGGATTTGGATTTCCTGAGGTGGAGCATGTCCATTAATTCTGGGTTGGACATGGCTTCATACGTCAGGCACAGATCACCTCTGAGTAGGTGGTAAGCAACTGAGTAGAGCTGGAGTTTCTTTAGCCTAACTGCTTAGGGCATCTGTTTGACCCCTTGATCCTCTTGGTGAGGTACTTTTGGGGTCTTTCCAGTTGCTGCAGGTGTCAGGTAAGGTACATCCCAAATGGGGCATTGTATTCAATTATGGGCCTGATGAGTGATGAGTAGAGGGGCACAATGACCTCTCTTGATCTAGATTTGAACCCTTTCGTGATAAGGTGGGCTATATAGAAGGTCTTTCTAACCACTTTGGCAATGTGATTGTCAAAGGAGAGATTGCTATCTATTTGGGTCCCCAAATCCCTAATTACTTCTTCCGTACTTAATGGATTACCACCTATGTGGTAATTTGTGGGCACTTTGTTTTTCCCAAAGGGGATGACTATGCACTTTTTGGCATTTAGCTTTAGGCCATGGCTCTGGCACCAGTTATCTGTCTCTGTGAGACCCTTTTGGAGGATGCTTGTGTCAGTCAGTGAGTCGATTATGGCACCCAGTTTGCAGTCATCTGCAAACTTGGTCAGCCATAGTCCTCCCATGTTAGCCTGTACCTCAGAGAAATATATACCAAACAAGAGAGGTCCCAGGACGTTGCCTTGTGGGACCCCACTTGTAACTGGTTTAGAGTCTGACATGGCACCTGCAATTCTGACCATGTGGGTTCTATCCCTGAGCCAGTTTGCAACCCATCTTGTGACATAGAGGTTGATATTTAAGCTGGTGAGCTTATTTATGATGCCCGAGTAGGATATTGTGTCGAAGGCTTTTGCGAGGTCCAGGTAGGCTGTGTGGACTACCTTCCCATCATCTATGGCCTTGGTGACTGTTTCAAAGAAGTTAACCAGGTTCAAGAGGCAAGATCTGCCCTTAACAAAGCTGAATTGGGTAGGATCCAGTGTTTGGAGGTTCCCAATGTCTTTGTTTATGAGTTCCATGATGATATGCTCCATCGATTTGCAGACCAGGCTAGTCAGGCTTATAGGGAGATAGTTTCCGGGGTACGTTGTGGCACCACCTTTGTGGAGTGGGACCACTGTTGCTGTACACCATTCCTTGGGTACATATCCTGTAGTAAGGCTGAGATCGAACAGTAATTTTATGTGAGGGTTCAGTTCTTCTTGGAGCTCGTGTAAGACGCAGCCTGGGACACCGTCCGGTCCCATTGATGCTGTGTTTTTTGCTTTGGAGAGGGCAGCTCTCACCTGTGCATCTGTGATGTCAGGGAGGCTACACTCTGTTGGGATAGACATTTGCTCTTTTGGGGAGGAAGAGGGGAGATGTTTGCACTGAACCTGTCTGCCAGGATGTTGGCAATGCCTGTGGGTTTAGTGTATTTTTTGTCATTTTGCACTAACTCAGAGCATATCTGGGAGTTGCCACCCAGGTTCCTGACATAACTAAAGAAGGCCTTGTGATTATCTTTAGCGTCTTGTGCAATTTTTCTTTCGAAGCTGGCCTTAGATGATTTTATGAGGGATCGTAGTTTCTTGCTAGTGCTGATCAGAGATGCCTTCCCTTTTTGGGATTTTGCTCTATCATGTAGTAGCTTCCTCCTTCTGTTGTATAGCTTATTTATGGCTGGGGTTCACCAGACAGGTCTCCTGCCTTTGGAGCAGTGAGTCTTGGTTTTATTTAGGTGTCCATAGAATGCGTTTATAAAGGATTCTGCGGTTTGGGCCGTATTTTCCACTGGCCCGTATGTTCTCACTACTCCCCTACCAGACGTCTCCGAAGCTCAACCCAAGACGTACTAAGAATCCATAAACTCAAATCCAACACAGGGTGCAACTTGTATAGCTACCATCCCTATACTGCATGGAACAAACTCCCACTAGAAATAAAGTCCCTGACACACCCCAAACAATTTAAACTAGCAACCAAAGACCACTTTAAAAAAACACTGGTCCTGCCATTATACTCACACTCACTGATTATTACCTATCTTTTATAGTACAGCCAAACTAACTTTCTAAAACTTACCATTAACTACTTCATCATATGTTTCCTATGCAACCTCCAAAGCTTTTTCTATACTCTGCTCCCTGAAATTCTTATGAAACATTTTAAGTTTCTGCTACTCTGCATACAAAACCTTATATTTACTTAGCTCTCTTTTTAAACCAAAACATACAACTTATTCTACTTTTTTAACATTCTCCTTTTTGTTTATGGTACTGTTTTATCAGTCAACAATATATATGTATGTAGCTTACATATTTTAACTATCAAAATTCTCTATTGCTATTTTTTGAAATGTATCTGTATTGCTATTTTTATTGCATTGTATATCTTTGGAGCTTTTCTCCCTGGGCTTCCTCTGAAAAAGGGCAATAGCTGAGCCAGACACTCCCTGTCAATAAATGTAAAATAAAAATAAATAAATAAAATAAATAAATGTGATAATTTGTGGGGACATCACTCTCCCCAAAGGGGATGATGATACATTTTTTGGTATTCAGCTTGTGGCCATGTTTCTGGCAGCAGTCATTTGTTTGGGTGAGGCTCTCTTGGAGGATGTCCACATTACTAAGGGAATTGATGACAGCACCCAGCTTGCAGTCATCTGCAAACTTGGTCAGCCATAGCCCACTGGTTTTGGCCTGCACCTCAGAAAATTATATCCCAAATAACAGAGGCCCCAGGACTGATCCCTGAGGTATGCCACTTGTTACAGGTCTACTACTTGAGGTGGCTTCCACTATTTTGAAGAGGTGGATTCTATCAGTGAGCCAGTTTGCTACCCACCTGGTAACATACAGATTGATGCCTAGTTGAGAGAGTTTGTCTATTATGCCTGAGTTGGGTATAGTGTTGAAGGCTTTGGCCAAGTCAGGGTAGGTGGTGTGCACCATCTTCCCTTCGTCCATAACTTTGGTGACTGTCTCAAAGAAGTTGACCAAATTTAACAGACATAACCTCCCCTTGATGAAGCCAAACTGTGTGAGATCAAGTGTTTGGAGATTGCCAATGTCCTTGTTAATGAGTTCAATGATAATCCATTCCATAGCCTTGCAGATCAGGCTAGTTAGGCTGATGGGTTTATAATTTCCTAGATCAGTAGATGCTCCACCTTTGTGCAAAGGGTTGACAGTGGCTGTCCCCCACTCAGCAGGGATGAAGCCGGTACTCAAGCTTTGGTTGAATAGGGCACCTAATGGTGCTGCAAGTTCCTGCCTGAGTTCATGTAGGATGCAGCTTGGGATGTTATCGGATCCCATGGAGGCTCTATTTTTTTGCCTTTGAGAGGGCAGTGATGACCTGTTCCCTAGAGATAAGGGGAGGGGAGCAGGTACTGGGGATGTCCTGATTTACTGATGGGGGGCAGTGGGGTGAAGTTTTTGCTGAATCTGTCAGCCAGCAAGTTGTCTATATCTATGGCATTTGTGTGTGTGTGGTGTCCTTAACCACCAGTTCTGAGCAGATCTGGGTGCTACCTTTGAGACTGCAGACATATGTGAAAAAGGCCTTATGATTGTCTCTAGTAGATGTGGCCAATTTGGACTCAAAGTTTGCTTTGAAGGATTTCACTAGTGCTCTTATTTACTTGTTCAGGCTAAGGAGAGATTGCATCTAATTGGGCACCTGCTCCTTCTTGGTCCTAGACAGCAATTTTTTTTTCCTTTTGTTATAGAGTTTATTTATTGCAGATCTCCCCCAGACAGGTTTACTCTTCCTTGCAGAGTATGATTCATCCTGTGGGGTATTCCTGATTCCATGCATCTATATAATTACTTGCATATTACTTTGGTGTAGATTTGGACATTGGTGCCAGTTCCTACAGAGGGGGAAAGGGCTGTGAAGCTGTTTATATCATTCCTCAGGAGGTTGTAGTCAGCTTTGGAGAAGTTTTTTTGTTTGACCCTAGCTCGAGGGGGGTTGGGGGAGATGGTAACTTCAAAAGTGACCACTTTATGGTCAGATCTTACCTGAGAGGATGATACTGTAGGGATGCTGCGGTCATTACTCATGTTGGTTAATACCAAGTCCAAGATAATATCACCTCTTGTGGGGGTCTCAACTAGCTGTTCCAAGGTGTTTGCATTGACAAAATCGAGGAATCTCTGGGCATTTGTGTTCGGGCATGAATAGTTCTTGCAATCTATGTTGGGGTAGTTAACTTTGCCCAGGATCAGGGTAAAGGGTTGAATCTTGATAGATTCGAAGAGGTCAGGATAGGCAGAGTTGGCATCTTCAGTCAAATTTGGGGGCTTGTAGCTTGCTATGATTTGAACAGGGTCTTGTCAATGGTTAACTGCACCTGGAGTATCTCATGTGTGTCATACTGACTGACCAGCCTGGAGGTGTGTATGTCTTTAATATATAATGATACTTCACCTCCTTTGGCTTTGCTGCCCACAGTTTGGGGTCTGAATGTATGATAGGATGAGTAACCAGGTAAGGCTGGCGTGTTCTCTGCAGTTTTGAACAAGGTTTCTGTGACTGCGCAAATTCAGCATCTTCCAGGGTTAAGAATGGTTGCAATGTGTGCAGTTTCACGTTTGTACTCCTAGAGTTTATCAGCATGACCTTTACTTTGTATTTTGTTGAAATTTTTATGTTGGTAGTTTTCACCTCATCACTTTTCCTAAAAAAAGCGCTATTGGGGAGGCAAGAGTCTTTGCCAGAAGGCTGAAGCCCAAGTAAGACAGATGCAGGCCATCTCTGGCAAAGCATCATGGTCTGTTGATCATATCTTCCCAGGCTGTCAGGTACTGGATCCCCCTGGAATGACACCAGAAACTAAGCCAATTGTTGAAGTCAATCATTTTCTGTTTGTATTGGGTGACAGTAGAATGCTGCTTAAGGCTAGGGACATACTTGCCTGGGACACATATTCAGTGAGCTCAATCATGTCTCTTTTCATATAGTCCAGGGAGGCATGTCTCAAGTCATTCACACCAACATGGACTATGACAGAGTCATAGCAGTACCTGCTGTTGAGAAACTTCAGTGCGTGTGTGATATGGTGGATTCTGGCACCAGACAAACAACTAACCATGATCTTCTCCTTATCAAGCATGGTGAGAGGCACATCTGTGTGTCTCACAGTGGAGCCTCCTATGACTAATATGTTGGGTTTATGGTTAAGCCTTAGTGTCTGTGAGACACAGGTATGTGGACTATGCATGGTATGTGGTGTGGAGAGTTGTGGAGTTCGCTTGTGTTTTTGTCCTGGAGGCCTCCTTTGTTTGGGTATGTTTTTGTTGAGAACATCTGCGTATGTGGGTGTGTGTTTTGAAAATGTGGGTGGTGTTTGAGGTGTAGTAATTAAGTTGACAGCCTTCTCAGTGCCAGATATACTGGCTTGTGAGGGAGAGAGCATGTACTCTAGGTTCATAATGTAATTGCATCTCTCACAAATTGTGTTCCTAGGTGGTAGTAGTAGATGGTTGTCTGTGTACACAAGGCAGTTGCTACACTGTCTCAGGTTGCCCATATCAAGCAGACTGGCAGGAGAAACTGTAAGAAGTTTTCCATCCATTTTTGTTAGAATTTGAGGAAGAGAGGCCAGGGAGAGCAAAGGGGTAGAACTAGAGCCCAAGTGCTTAAACCAAAACTAAGAGGCTTAGAATAATACAATTTAAACAGGCTATTAACAAGCAGTAATAAATGCAGTAGAAAAGATGCAATTAAATACTTTAGAGAACAAGCAGCAGAAAAAGAAAGACAAAGTAAGATGAATGCAAAGTGGATAGGATTAAGCTCCCCTTGCTGGCAATAATGCTAGCTTTAGCCACACTTCTCATATGATTAATAGTTTTATCCTGGAGACTAAATTAATAATGCTGATAGAAGGAAAGTGTGCAAAAGATTGGTAAACTATTAAAAGAAAGATTATAGTCTGATGTGTCCTGACCACTATGTCATTTTTTCCAGAGCTCTTTTTCCTTGACTGCATGCTGACCATAAGATGGGAAGATATTTCAGATCTGCAACCTACATGGCAATTCCTTTTCTCAAGAAGCTGTATCTAAAACTAACATTTTTCCACACCCATGAAACATTACATTACCATTACGTACTATAATGTTTCACAGCACTGTTCCTTGAACACAACAATTCTTTCTTATTTTACTAGATCCGAAGGAAATGTTTCTCCAGTCTTTTTGAACATTGCATATGCTCACTGCAGTGGGCATTTCCTCACAGAAAAGAAATGTGACTAGTACTTTCTAAAAACTCAAAAAATGGAATTGGACAAAGTGGACCACTTTTAAAGAGTAAGGTGAGATATAATTTTCCAGTGCTCCAAGCTCTTCCTAATCTCTCCTGTGTTTAGTAATAGTGATTATTAAGCATACTCGCATGCTGCTTTAAGGCTCTAATTCGGGGCGGGATCTGCTAGAATAATTAGCCTGAAGTATAAGACTTTATATTATAAGCTATGCAGTTATCAGTGGGTGAGAATAAGCTAGCACAACACTTGTCATCTTTCCAAACCTAGATGTTCTACTCAAGTTAAAAAAAAAAACAGCTAGCATTAACCAAGTTGAATTTGTTTAAAAATAGAATGTATTACAATATTAAAAATAAGTAAACACTTAATGATGTAGTAGGTATTAATCAGCAAAAAATGAAATTGCTGTACAGCAGTATGAAGCCATAGAAAAAAAAAACACATCAGTTTAGCAAATAGCAGTCAGACATGTCAAGAGTGCCTGGTCGGGGGGGCAGGACGGTGTATGCCAAGGACAGTGGATCTAGGTGAAGACTTGCACTACTGGCAAGTTTTTGTGGAGGCCTTTGAACAAATTCCAAACAACTTCCTGCAAGAAGTCGAGATGAAAGAAAGAGGTAGATAATTTTTAAATTTTTTTTTTTGCTTTTGTTTTGCATTATTTGAGAAGAGTTTGCACCAGTATTTTTGATTGTGAAATTATTAGTTTTAAGAGCCACTCCATGCATATTATAAACTGTAGCAAACTGCTTGCTACAAATGTAGCAAACAGTTTTCTACAATTTAGAAGAAAAAAATGTTTCTTCTTTTAACTTAAAACCTCAGTGCTACATCACTCCATGCATAGTATAAACTGTAGCAACTGTTTGCTACATTTGCAGAAACAGGTCCTGGTTGGCTGGATGGAGTGAGGCCTTTTTATTCTCTTGCACTTCAAATGAAAAAGCTGGGGAAGTTGGGCAGCAGTACAGACATCAGACTCAGATGCTACAGAAGCCATCTACCCCTCTGGTGTTGCCCTAATCTATAACATGTTAAATGCTAACTACTGTGCTGTCCTACTCTACAATATGTTAAATGTCAGCTGCCATACTGCCCCATTGCATTATGTGTAAAATGTTGATTACTGTGCTGCCCTATTCCAGGATATGTTAAATCCTAAATATGGTGCTGCCCTATTCCATAACATGTTAAATGCTAACTACTATTCTGCCCTATTCCATAACCATGTTAAACGCTAGCTACCCTGCTGCCCTATTATAACATGTTAAATGCTAAGTACATTGCTGCCCTAATCCATAACATGTGAAATACTAGCTATCCTGCTGCCTTATTCCATAACATGTTAAATGCTAATTACATTGCTGCCCTATTTCATAACATGTTAAATGCTAAATACCCTGGTGCTCTATTCCACAACATGTTAAATGTGAACTACCATGCTACCCTATTTCATAACATGTCAAATGCTAACTACCCTGCTACCCTAGTCCATAACATGTCAAATGCTAACTACCCTGCTGCCCTCTTCCATCTTAAATGAAAAACTACTGTGCTGCCCTGTTCTATAACATGTTAAATGCTCACTACCATACTGGCCTAATCTGTAACAAGTTAAATTCTCAGCAGTGTGTTGCCCTACTCCATAACATATTAAATGCTAACTACTGTGCTGCCATACTCCATAATGTGTTAAATGCTAATTACCATGTAGCCCTACTCCATAATCACATATTAAATGCTGACTACTTTGCTGCAGTATTCCATGCTAAATGTTAACTTTTGTGCTGCCCTTCTCCATAACATGTTAAATGTTAACTATCATGCTTCCCTATCCCATAATATGCTAATTACTGTGCTGTCCTACTCCATAACATGTGAAATGTTAACCACAGTGCTGCTCTACTGCATAATATGGTAACTGCTAATTATTGTGCTGTCCTATTCCATAACATGTGAAATGCTAATTACTGTCCTGCCCTACTCCATAACATGTTAAATGCTAACTACCCTTCTGAACTATTCCATAACATGTTAAATGTGAACTACCTTGTTACCCTATTCCACAGCATGTCAAATGCTAACTACCCTGCTGCCCCATTCCATAGCATGTCAAATGCTACCCTGCTGCTCTAGTCCATAACATGTCAAATGCTAACTACTTCACTGCTACCCTGTTCTGTAACATGTTAAATACTCACTACCATACTGAACTAATCCATAACAAGTTAAATTCTCAGCAGTGTGTTGCCCTACTTCATAACATATTAAATGGTAACTACTGTGCTGCACTATTCCGTGCTAAATGCTAACTTTTGTGCTGCCCTTCTCCATAACATTTTAAATGTTAACCACAGTGCTGCCCTATTCCATAACATGTGAAATGCTAACTACCATACTGACCTAATCCGTAACAAGTTAAATTCTCCATAGTGTGTTGTCCTACTCCATAACATATTAAATGCTGACTACTTTGCTTCCCTATTCCATGTGATGTTACATACTTAAGCAATAACTGATGACGTTGGTGTGGTATATTAAGATTTACCAACAGTTGGTGTGGTTTAATCAAGAGGGCAAAGCCTGAGTGATTAAATAAAGCCAACTGTGGGTAAATCTGTATCTATCACACCACAGAGTCAGTTATTGCTATTATACAATGCCATTATTTAAGAAAAAAAATACTTTTCTTAAATAATGCCTTTGTATAATGGTGGTGTGCTGTCCTTCCACAACTGGTATATATATCCTGTTGTCTTTTTTGATGTACTGTACATGCAGCATATGGGACTTGCATTCCCTCACATACCCAGTACATCAGTGCTTTTAAAAGGAAGCAATGGACAAAAGAAGGTCTCTGTTGCTCTGTTTTTCTTTTTTTTTTTTAAATAATAAAAACTATTTTGGACAGTTTAGAGGTAGGAGAAAGACAGAATGGAGGAAATACAAGGAAAATCAGGTGCATGTCTTTAGTTTTGAATAACATACCTGATTTTCCTAGTATTTTCTCTGTCCTGTCGCTGCTATGTCTGGAGTCTGGATTTCAGTTTTTATTTGTTTAATTTTTGTAAAAAAAAAAAAAAAAAAGTTAAAAGTTTAGTGTATACCAATGGAAAAAAGTCCGGGTGACCAGACCTTTTTCCAGTGGTATATGTTGAGATTTACAATGGGCACACTGATTGGGCTGACCTATCGGCATGCTCGTTTTGAAATATTAATGGACAGTCATTGTATAATATACTTTTAATACTGCAGAAGTCAGTGGATATGAAACACAAAGTGTCACATATAACTGCATATGTTAGCAAAAGAAACATTATTATGAGAATAATTAAAAATTAAAAGTAACACAAGTAAATGTGTTTATGGAGAGTAGCTCTCCCCCCCCCCCCATACCAAGGATGTAAGAGATGCCCCTCCTAAATGAATTATACTAATGGCAAGAATGCATTATTGCTAGAGCAGTGTGACCTTGGAGTTAATATTACAGGTGTGTGGACAGCAGCATTTTGTATAATGGGCAGTGGGGTGTAATGCCCCTGTACAAACTGTTTTAACATAGGTGTTGATTTAAATTTATTTGTTAGCTATATAGAGAACAATTATCTATATTTGAATTTAAAAGACATAGCATTTAGTCATCTTCTGTCATGGATCAGAAGGCATTCTTTCATTCTCTATCTACTTGCTCTATCCAGTTCAGGGTTATGGAGAAGCCCAGTTCCTACCCCAGCACTGTGTGTCTGTGTGTGTGTGTGTGTGTGTGTGTGTGTGTGTGTGTGTGTGTGTGTGTGTGTGTGTGTGCGCTAAGAGCAAACAAACTTACACGGACATATCACAGGACATACAGATGCACTCATTCACACATGGCAATCACATCTACAGGTTAGAAGATCACCAATTCTCCAACAGAATGCCTTTGGGAAGGAGAAGAAACAAAGTACAGAGCAAACCCACATTGACATAGAAGGTGCCCAACCAAGAAATAGACTGGTGGCTTAAACACTATGCTGCAGCAGTGCTGACTCCTGTGGTAATGTGCCACATAATATACATAATAATGGTGGATAAACACTATGCTGTAGCAGTGCTGACCCCTGTGGTGATGTGCCACATAATATACATACTAATGGTGGATAAAGCACTATGCTTCAGCAATGTTGACCCCTGTGGTAATGTGCTACATAATATACATACTAATGGTGGGTAAACCACTATACTGCAGCAGTGCTGACCCCTGTGGTGATGTGCTACATAATATACATACTAATGGTGGATAAAGCACTATACTGCAGCAGTGCTGTCCCCTGTGGTAATGTGCCTCATAATATACATACTAATGGCAGATAAAGCACTATGCTGCAGCACTGCTGAACCCTGTGGTAATGTGCCACATAATATATATATACTAATGGTGGATAAAGCACTGTGCTGCAGCAATGCTGATCCCTGTGGTAATGTGCCACATAATATGCATACTAATGGTGGATAAAGCACTATGTTGCAACAGTGCTGGCCCCTGTGGTAATGTGCCACATAGTATATCTACTAATGGTGGATAAAGCACTGTGCTGCAGCAGTGCTGACCCCTGTGGTGATGTACCACATAATATACATACTAATGGTGGATAAAGCACTATGCTGCAGCAGTGCTGACCCCTGTGGTAATGTGTCACATAACATACATACTAACTTAACATCAGAAACCTAAAGCAAGTAGTATATTTGCCCTTCACAGAAAAAAATAATAGTTTGCAAACATTCCCTTATTCTTCTAGGTAACCAAAAGTAAAATACAGACAACTTGGTAAAAGAGTGATATTCTACTAAGAACAACTTGACATTGTGTTTATTTACTTAATATAGTAACTTGTGTGAGATAAACTGTTAGAATATTAATCACTTGAAAATGACAGTTAAGCTACTGAGGAGTAACTGTCAGCTTGTGAAACTGATTAGTGTGATAGATTGTTAAGAACTATGTGCACTAGCATAAACACTGTAATTAAAACATCCCCTTATAATGGATCCATGAAGCAGAGCATTGCCATTTGAGTAGCACAGTCATAGTGACCCATACACTTTTTAACATGGTAAGGTACTAGGTAAGATAAAGAAGATTTGAACATGATACGTATTATGACATGTCTCTAGTTAGCAGAGAGTTACTAAGCTTTAATGGGTAATGCATCAATTAAGGTAAAAAGACTTCTCATGAATAAATATTGTAATTTATTCAATCAAAATTAAGGTTTAGATAGAAAGGTGGCATCATAAGAGTAGAGCGAAGGGGGTCCCACCACAGTGGCTTTATACTGTCCTTTCACTATTAAATCCAGGAGGGTCTTATGCAGACCAACAACTGGTGTCTTAGTCATGGTCTCAAACTGAATGCAAAGAAATGTATCATCATTCCCTTCAGCACAATGTTCCTTCACACTATCAAATTAGCAACAATACCCTAAGTACCCACGAACTGGTAAAGGATCTGGGATCACAAGTTGACTTCGACCTTAACTTCAACCACCATGTGTCTACTGTAGTAAGAAAGACTTTCTACGTAGCACACTTGACTAAAAAAGGCATTGTCTGAAGAGCAAAGGAGGTTATAATCCCACTATACTTGGCACTAATCTGGCCCATAATTGAGTATACTGTGGTGGTGGTCCTGCGGTAGCATTGTCACCTCAGAGTAAGACGTTGTCCTGTTCGATTCTCAGCTAAAGCGTCTTCTGTGTGGAGACATGCGTGAATGGGCGTACCTTCATTGAAGGTTGGGCATCAGGGCTGGCAACTCAGTACGTAAAAATCTACTGCCAATCATTAGCAGACCGGAGTTCTGCTTTGGCGACCCCTAACCAGGAAAAGCCGAAAGATACAACATACAACAACCCCATTTGACATTTACCATACAGAGCATCCACAGCAATTGGAGAGACTTCAGAGGTTTCTAACAAAGAAGATCAAGAGACTCCAGCACATGCCTTACACAGACCAACTAAAGTCCCTGTCACTATACTCTGTATCATGTAGACTGCTTAGGGGAGACTTATGCCTGGCTTACAGAGCAATCCAAGACCCAAACCTAATGAACTTGCTGCACATCCATAAATCAAATAGGACTAGCCCTACTCATTCCAGGGACCTAAATATGGCCTGTGACTTAAAGAGGACATGCTGGAGGCATACCGTTCAACTGTACTGAATTCCTCAGAATTTCCCAGATTTGAGACTAAATTAATGGGGTGTCATGAGTTGCCAAGTGGCCTCTGAAATCATGATTGTTTTTTTTTTTAGAATTTTTTTGAAAATGCTGATGTTATTGAACATTGCCAGCATATCCCACAATATCATCAATGTGCATGGGCATGCGTGATGGCGTCAGGGTCATGAGACTGTGGTTGACCCCTGACTGCCTGTAAGAGAGTTTATAAAAAAGTTGCTATGTTCAAAAATTGGTCTAACTAAATATTTGAAAGAAGATAATAAAGCACCAATATTTCATAAGGAGAAAGTACTTAGAATTACAAATATAATACCTTATTCTCTTTAATGATATGAGATACATTTTAGTCATACTTCAAGTATTAATCTATGTAAGTCACTAAATCTTAAAATATGTAATACATAAAATAGAATTATTAGTTACAGCACAATATTCAGTAAAGTTAGATGGACCAGAATACAATATGGTGCATGTTTGTATTAGTAGATAATTTTTCAAAGCAACTGCTAGTATTATTATTACTAGTAGTAATAGTAGTATCTTATGGAAAAGAGGTAATTGTATATTTTTGTACTCTTCAAAAGATTGTAGTCATCTGTATATTTATGCAACCAACATGAGTCTATATTAAATTCTGAAAAAAGAATGCTGAATTAAGTAAGTCCAATACTGGATCCCTGAGAGAATCCACCACTAATATTTTTACATTTAGAAGAATAACCATAATTTGTAACCCTGAATTGTTTGCCTTTTTGCAATAATGTTATCCAGTTTACAAATTAGGGGTTAATTCCGCAGGCATAAAATCAACTGGAAATGCTACCAAGTGACTTTGTTAAATCAGTACATATAACTGTTATTAAAATTCAAGATCCTTTGTTTAATTTACATAATCTCAAAAAATACTATACTAGTAAAATGAGATCTAGAAAATATAATGCTGTGCTGATGAAATAATTGCTAAATATGTAGACTATTAAGTCCATTTAAGTGGTTAAGTAATCTATCCAAAACTATCCTTTGAAAGCATTTACTAAGCACACTAGTTAAACTAATAGGCTGTGGTGCCCCTGCACTGGCCCAGTAATCTAGGAGCCCCAATCCTCACCAATGGCAACAGAAAGGGACATACACAATGGGAGGATTACAAGTACACATATAGTAAAGTACAATTTTTCTTAAGATTACACAGAGATCACAATCAGTCTGGGGCTGGTTTCTCCCTCTTTCTCCAGATCCCCAGTAAGACTCCCCACTGGCACAGCTATAGGGTTAAGATTTCAGCTGAGGGGTGAAGCCAAGACCTACAGCACCCTCTCTGTCCAACCAGTGCTTCATGTCCCTGCCCAAGTAGCTGAATCACACACACACACTCTGAGATTTGATTTATATACAAACGCACAGACACTCCTGGGGAAGGATGGCACAGGTTTACTAGCTATGCTCCCATCTGCCTAGACTCTAAGGTAGTTATCACTGCCACCAACCCCTACTTATCAGCTACTATAAGACCCTTACAAAGGGGGTCCAATCCTACTGTGTGATGTTACTATTAATCCAAATGATAGTCTGACCAAACAAGGTTATTGGAGCGGCCTGTCCAGTATCACCAAATACATGCACAAGTACTCTAAGAGGTTAAATATGTCTCACAAATATCAGCCACAAAGATAGGTTTAAATAAATTTAATAATAAATAATAAAAGAACAAATCAATACTCAATAACAAACACAGTTACTTCAGAGTACAGAATCATGGGAAATATTTTAAAACAACATTGCAGGACAGTCTCAAATAAATACAGAAAACATCTAAACTAATCTTTACTATGTTCCTCTCTATATCTAAAAAAAACTATGCCCTAAATAACTTACTTACAGAGCAAGGCAAATGCAGATGAGTGGATGTTCTTGCTTGGTCCAAGACAAAACACAAAATGCAAAGTCTCTCTCTGAGAGAGTTCTTAAATTAATATCACACATTACTGCTGGATCAGCTTGGATGACATCACTCTTTGTCACCTGCCTTCAGTTCCCAGACTGACAGAAACTAACATCTCTGTGTTAAAAATACATATATATCAGATGTGCTCAGAACTGGAAGTCAGAAAACAATTAACACTTTTACATTTTAAACCTAGCAATTACTTCTTTCCAAGACGATAGAAAAGCCTCTAGCTCTAGACATTACATCTGCTTCACTGAAACTGAGAGATAACACAATCATAAAACAATGTGAAGTTCTTTTCTTCAAGTTTTGCAGATTAACTCTGTATATTTCAGCTTCTACTATTAACACATACATTTGCACAGGTATATAGTTTATATACATTTATGTTATTTTCCAGTAAGGTCCACTGTGGTCACATCCTTGAAGCTCAGTATTGTGCAAACCCTGTTCAACATACACTTGTGCACCAGTAGTTTAATATGCACATAACATATAGTTCTCTTACATTTGTAAGAATCTTGTTGATATTCACAAGTGGCATATGATTATTTACAAAATCCCAGATAGCTGGGCTGGCAGTGTCATGCAGATCTATAGACAGTAGGCTAATTTTGTAGTCTTACAAAATAGGTGCCACTTCTGCCAATTTCTACAAGGAAGGTATAAAACATCGTTTTAAAGATAGCTCAAACAGACAGACAAGGATATCCCTTAAATCACAGTTCAGTACAGATAGAAAAATTCCAGGCAGTCCATCAGCATCCATACTGGCATTTCACTTTATCTTACCTAGAGTCTCCTTAACTTAAATTTAAGTGATACCTGGGCAAATAGTATATATGGTTGATAAATCATTTAACATCACTCTCATTTGATTTGGATAATGCTGCAATTCGGTGTACAGTTCTGCTGTTAGCTATGCTACTGATCACTCTGAAATATGGATATTCATAGTTATTGGTAGAAATAATGGTTCTCAGCATAATAAGATGGTAATGCTTTACTGTTTTGCTAAAGAGGTACTAACATTATTATACCAAATTCATCCAAAGGCATATGCCTTTTTTGACCAGGAACTGACATTAAATGCATTATATTTGGGAAGTGTTAAGCAATGCCATATAATATTTTTACAGAAGTGTTCATAGGGTCATATGAAATTACTAGATTATCGTCCCGGAGGTCATTTCAAGCCTAGCTGTTTGATCTCAGTGTATTACCATATAAATGCTATTCAACACCAAAGACTGAATTTAGTAATGACTGCCCATGTCCAAGAGGGTTGTGGGCAATATCCCTGGTAAGAATTTATGGTGTCCCATCCATTCATCCAGGTTACTCTTGAGCAGTGTCATAGAGATGCTCTATTTCACATGAATTGGTAGCCTATTCCAAAGACGCGGCAGTTGCTGGGAGACAAATCTGTCCCTCCAGCCATACCTCTCAACCTGGAAGCATCACAAAATTGAACAAAGGCCCATGAAAAGTAAGTAGAACTGGCCAAAAATCAGGGCACTGATTAACATAAAATTTACATATGTAATCATGTAACCCCACCCATTCCAATGGAATTGTAGCATACCAACATGAAGACTGAAGTCACTAAATAATAATAAATAATGGCAGACATCTGAATTTCAGACTTCATATCCCCCAGGAAATACATAATAATGCAAAACCTGTTAATCTAGCAACTATCTGGGTTTACAGGAGCAATATTTACTATCTGTCCCTATTTTTGGACCTTTGCCCCATCATTATTTTTGGCTTTGTCCAGATTTCTTGCTCTGAGAGATTGAGAGATATTGCCCGAGTCTTTCTGGCATCTCATTTTAGCACAGCTCTAATATAAGTGAACATGTAAAGAAAGAAAAATATATATATATACTTTCCAGGTAAATAAAATGCAAAATGGAAGTAATGTCCTGTCTAAAGTGAACAAATGGGAAAATTCTGTAACATAATACTTTACATGGAACCAGCGTTTAAGTATTATATCATATACCCAATATATAAACACTTTTACTGGTAAAGCTGAAGAATGCTTTTATACATATTTTTGTATATACAGAACTAAATACTTACAGTGTTTGAAAGCAACTGACCCAATTTTCACCCCTCCAAGCCGGACGCATTCATGTTAACACAATATTAGAAGTAATTATTGTATGTGATTTTCCATAGATTGATTTCAAAGTATGGGAACACGTCCTTTGTTTGATTCTATTTGTCAATATACAAGACCTTCCCTGTACCACGGATCTGACTTTGGCAGTACCACAAATGCAAGAGGCGCAAGGATTGCATCAGCTGCATATTCAGTGCTGTCAAAAGAAAAATAGATGTTGTCTAGTCCAAGAAAGTTTCTTAAAGACATACATGCATTTTTATAAAAAAAGTTTTGTAGTGACAACTGACAAATTACCTTACCTTTCAGATGGTAACTGTTGAACAACCTCTGTTCTAGAATTGGTAGTAGTACTATGTATGCCAAGACAACATCCAAAGCAAACATAATTGATGTAATTAGATTGATGGCATGAAATGAGACTTTTTCAGAGCTGTTATTAATGGTGGATGTACATAATCTGGTAGTTAAATGTTTTCTGGAGGCTGGAGCCAAATAAACTGGCTTTCTTCTCTGTTTAAATGTTAAAACGGCGTCCAAAAACATCTCGTAGAATGGCGTCAGCACTGTGACTTAATGATATGAGAGGGATTTAGAAAGACAAGACCAACAGCAAATCCTTTTTGGTAGAACAAACTCTTGGCATTCTCTGCAGCCTTTAGAAAGTTCACATGACATGTTGGCTGAGTGAGGGTTTGAAGACAAACACCGAAAACTCTCACTCCATTCCCCCTAAAATGAAAGTGTAAAGCATCTTAGTCCCTGCAAAATTAATGATGCTTAAAATTGTTTTATTTCAGTAGCAATTGTAAAAATTTAAATAAATGCACAAACAGTTAAACTCTATTTAGTGCGCTACATTTTAATGTAATTCACTGCCATATGTCTATATGGGAAATGTGTTATCTTTACTTTTGTTTTGAACACTTACCTACTAAATGGTTGAAAACCACTCAGCAGTTGATTATACAGTGCGTGTGTGTGTGTTCTAATGGTCACTAGGTAACTTTGATTACCAAAATAAGGCAAACAGGCAATCGACTTTTTAAGATGGGAATGGCCATCCAGTATGACGAATTACAAATGACAGTCTAGACTTAGCTGCCTGCAATTATCCCTCTCCTTCTTACTATTACTGAGCACCACTGAAACCCATGCCTTTGTGCTTAAGGCTTAGCATTTACATGTGATCACATATGTCTTCCCCAAACTCTTTTTGGTCATTTTCCTTTAATTTCCCTTTCCACAATGTCTCTCAGTAACCATCATCAGTTGTAAACGCTTGTTTTTTCAGATGTACCAGTCCAGACAGTATTGTATTGTGTGTATATAGAACTGTAGCCACGATTTCTGGTACTGACCGGCCATAAACAACTTGCACTGACAGCAGGCTGAGACCAGGTCTTTTGAAATCTGGTTCCCTGTAGTACGTTTGTTTATAGATAGGTCTTACACTGAAGTAAGTCAATTGCACTGACAGCATGTCTTTTGGAATCAAGGTAGACTTACACTGAGAGCAACTCTGTTGGAATCTGGCCCATTGTGTTTACTCTTGCTTTTGTGGCCCAAATCATGGCTAAAAAGGTTTTGAGTACCAGTTCAGTTAACAAGTGTTAAATAAAATGCAGACAATTCTGATGAAGTCTCTGACGACAGCACACTTGTTATCTGTTTGTGTAATGGATGTCAAGAAATTCACCTCAACCATGATGTTTAATTTTAGTTATCATTTCAATCTGACACCTGACATCTATTCAGCAGTCACTCCAACTGTCTCATCAATAAAAAAGGGTCTGCTGCCACGGATATGAACTTTCCCCCTATCTCAGTTACCAGCTTGATGGATATGGACATCTTGAGGCAATGTAGAAATTGCTTCATGTTTACTGACACCCAGTGAATTCTCAAACTGATATGGTATGTGAGAGATGTATTTATACAATGTCACTGGAGGCAAAGCTGTCACATAAAAGTATTCCTAATATCCATGAGGTTGTCAGTTGTAAACATGCTGCACCCATCACACACAATTCAAAGCAGACATATAGACCCAGATATGCTGAGGTGCTTCAATGTAACCTTCCTAAACCTCGAAGACCTCCTAAATGAAGTACATGTAACAAATATCCTGAGCAGCCCCAAATGCACTCTTTCAAAACAACACCCACATCACACATACAGCCACATCTCATGGAGCCTCTACTTTTAATCCCATAAGGTAAACCACCACACAATCCAACACTCTGGTCATTGAAGACTCCATTGTGAGAAACACTGATGTCTCTCTCACAAGGCTAAGAAAGGAAGAAAGGGACGCGGATCCACCACATTACACATGCTTTCAGGTCATTGGACTACAAGTACCAGTATGACTCAGTTGTAGTCCATGTGAATGTAAATGACCTCAGATATAGTTCCCTAGACTATATAAAAAGAGACATTATGAACGTCTTGGAATATGTGTCCCAGGATGGTATGAGCGTAGCACTGAGCAGAATTTTACCTTCTCCAAGGATAATGCCACAATATGAACAAAATATGGCTGACTTTAATAATTGGCTTAGTTTCTGGTGTCATTCTAAGGGGGTGCAATATTTGTCAGCTTGGAAGAAAATGGTCAACAGACCATGTTGCTTTGCAAGAGACAGTCTCCACCTCTCCCCTCTAGCCTTTCCAATATTAGCTAAATTTTTTTCTCCTCCCCCATAGTGCCTTTTTTAGCCAATGCCACACTGAAAGTACTCCCAACATAGCAAATCAAAACCAAGAAAATATAAAAGTATTACTGCTCAATGCTAGGAGTCTAAATAAAAAACCCTACTCCCTAGAAGATCTCTTCACCCTAGATAATGCTGATGTCTTTGTGGTCACTGAGACATGGTTTAAAGCCATGAAGAGCACACTGACTATGCAGATTTATAATGCCTTCCACACATTTAGAACAGCTACTAAACAGACAGGGACCAAAATTCTTTGCAAGCTATAGATCCCCCTCTATGATGCAGGAAAACCATACCATGTATTTAAACATATTGGAAGCACTCACCATCCAACCCAATACCATATTCATGGGCGACTTTAATTACCCCACTATTAAATGGGAATCCTATATAACACCAAATGTACAGACACAGAGATTCCTGGATTTTGTAAACACAAACTCCCTGGATCAGATTGTCAATACACCAACACAGGGTGCAACCATACTGGATCTGGTCCTAATATGGAAGAGTGCTGCACACCCCCTAGCACAATGTCTTCTCTGGAAAGGTCAGATCACAAAATGTTGTCCTTTGAAGTAAAAATTAAACCTGGACCCCCGGCTAACACTGGAATATTCAGGAACTACTCTAAGGCTAATTTTCTGCTTTTAAGTCATAACCTGTCAAAATTTTAAGCCACCATAAACCCTGAGAATACTGTTGCCTATGCAGAACTGTTCACAGTAACCCTATACAAGCATGTTAATAGCTGCATGAATGCATCTGGGGTCTATATTATAAGAACAAATGCTTAAACTGTTGAGCACCAGTTTGTCGACACATTTTAAGCGAACGCTCTTATAAGCGAAAGATCTAAAATGTTAAGTTGGAAATGTCATAGTTGGGCAGCACACACAAATGTAGCAATGATATAAAGATGTGTACATTATGAATTATGCATGTTTACCTTAATTTTAGTGTGTTGGTATATATAATGAATTAGCAGCAGGTGTGGGGGACACAGCCCCCTACATGGGGGGGTGGAAGGGGGTGTAGCCCCCCTGCCAAAATTAGAGAAAAATTAGTGTATGTGTGTTAACTGGTTTGTGTTTTGGGAAAGTGATGTTTTGGACAAGTGTAATTTTGGAGATTTGCTGTTGCCAATTGGTATGGCTCCTTCATTTACTTTACAAACAGGAAGGATTGTAGCATATATTTAGGGTGTTCGTTACAGGTGAAATTTACTGTGTTTGCAGTTCATGTTCAATGCAGCAGAGGGAGATTGGTGTTGGACAACTAAAATATTTCGGGTATGTCGGTTTCACCTTTGTCAGCTTTCGCTTATAAGAGCATTCGCTTAAAATGTGTCAACAAAGATGTGTTCGACATTTTAAGCATTTGTTCTTATAATATAGATGCAGGCGGCTGTCCCTACCAGGAGAAGTACAGAACAAGCTCAAAAAAAAAAACAAGCCACCTTGCTGGACTCACAAAATCAATAGGTTGTATAACAGAAGGAAGAAAATCATGAGAAAAATTAGGAGGTACAGCACCCAGAATGATAAAAGCACTCTCATCAAACTAAACAAACAACTCAGAGGACAAATAAAGTCTACCAAAGCCAAATTTGAGGTTTATATAGCCTCACAGGCAAAGACAATCACAAGGCATTCTTTAGCTATGTCCACAACCTCAAAGGAAATACACAATCATGTGAAGAGCGCATTTGCAAATGGAGCCACCAGTACTGAGCGAGAAGTTACAGCAGACTTACTGGATGACAAATTCAGATCCGACTTTACCTCAGTTGTGTCCTCAACCTTCCCTAAGATCAAATATAACTTCCCTTGCTATCACTAGGGAACAGGTCCTTAATGCTCTCTCTAAGGGCAAGAACACTGCATCAATGGCTCCAGACAATATCCCAGGATGGCTTCTAAATAGCATAAAACATGACCTATCACGGCCTCTGGAATTGCTATTTAACTGTAGCCTCCAAACAGGCCTCATGAATGGAGATCAGCAATAGTCATCCCTCTAAACAGAGGTGGGCCATATACAGACCCTGGAAACTACTGACCCATATGTCTCACTAGTCTCATATGCAAAGCCATGGAAACAATTATTATGGAAATGATCAATAATGGCATATTAAACCTCCCAACACCAAACTCAACCCAATCTGGTTTTGCCAAGGGCAGGTCATGCCTACTCAACTTGGTGGACTTCTTTGAAAAGGTCTCCAAAGCAATGGATGAGGGCAAAATAGTTCACATTGCCTACCATAACCTGGCCAAGGCATTTGACACAATACCCCACTTGGGCATTGTTGACAAACTCAAGAGGTTAGGTGCAAACCCTTATGTCACCCAGTATATAGCCAACTGACTCACAGGCAGGACCCAGGAAGTTAGAATTGGGGAGTCCACCTCTACAAAGAGGCCAATCACAAGTGGAGTTCATCAGAGATTGGTCCTGGGACCCCTCCTTTTTGGCATTTACTTCTCTGAAGTCAAGGCCCATGTCAATGGCCTCTGACTAAATCTGCATATGATTGCAAATTAGGAGCTGTCACTGAATCCCACACTGACATAAATGTTCTGCAGGAAGGGCTGACACCGACATACAACTGGTGTCAGAGCAATGTACTAAAACTAAATGCCAAGCATAATAGTATCCTTTGGGAAGTCATCCGCCCTTGGTAACTATCATATTGACTACACACCCCTTAGAGTTGGCCCAGTAACCAGGGTCTTAAGAACATACATAGACAGTAATCTAGCCTTTGATCATCCCGTGTCTACAGTAGTGAGAAAACCATTCTATATTGCACAACTTATAAACAAAGGTATGGCATCTAGGTCCAAGAAAGTCATTGCTCCACTGTATTTGGCATTCATCAGATCTATCATTGAGTACAAAGCCTCCTTTGGTATGTACCTAACCAGGCATAGCCAACAATTGGAATGTCCACAGAGGTTTCTCACTAAAAGAATACAGGGCAAAAGTAACATTTCCTGTGCAAACCATCTCAAGGCTATGTTCATTTATTCTGCCCCCTAAAGGCTGTTGAGGGGAGATCTATGGCTGGTATACAGGGCATTGTCAGACCCCTCTCTGATGGACCGCTGCATATCTACAAAACAAACAGCATCAGAATTACCTATTCTAAAGACTTAAATCTTGCCTGTGATATAAATAGGACCTGCTGGAGAGACAGGTGTGTATCCCAGAGACTACCCCATCACTGGAACAGGCTCCCCATCTGTGTGAAGCAGATTTCCTTCCTAACCCAATTCAAGTGTAACTTGGACAATCGGATGCAGAACAGAAATTCATCCCTCATTTGCTCTCTATGTCTCCACTGGACATAGGCAACCTGTAAATAGTTCATCTCCCAGGCCCCTGCTTGTAAATGTTTCATTTCCCAAGTACCTGCTTACACTTATCAAATCTATACCAGAACTTGTCAGAGATTTGGGATGCATGGCTAGGCTTAAAAAGTCCTTTGTGTGGTCGTTAGCATGCTAACATTTATGAACCTATGAACCTATAATGGTTTCCATAAAAACTGCTATCAGAGGTGCGAACCATTTTGTACAGGAACATACTGTCTGCTTGAGATATGGACAATGTAGCTATGAGTATATACAAGCAATAATGTCTAATAGGGTGTGTGTTACTGTGTAAATAATGCCTTCCAGGGGTGTTCTGAGGCTCGATGCTATACCCCTAGAAGGGCATTATTTTCACAGTAAGACACACCTTGGAAGGCATTATTGCACTTAAAGAATGCACTGCAAGTAAAATTGTTGTGTTTTAATTATTTATTTATTTTTTATTACTATATTATTATTATTATTTTTTATTGTTCTGATGTAAAATAGTTCCTCCTCCCAATTTTCAAACTTGCTGTATGTAGTATATGTAAATGGTGTTGGTGGAAGTATTTTACATACAAGATATAAGATTTTCAAAAAACGTCCAGATATTTACCTCATTTGTTGCCCCTTACTCATCAAATTTCTGATATATTGGCAATCAGTATTTCCTTTAGGAAATGCATGCTAACAAACAAATCTTATATCTACAATGTTTAAAATCTGTTCTTATTTTTTTATTATTTGCTCCCTCTCCCACCCATTTATTTTAGATTTTAAACAGATTGAGCTAAGAGGTTGAGAGGTATGCATACCTCTTAATCGTTGCTGCCACTGGGCAATCATTCTCACACACACACACACACACACACACACACACACACACACACACACACACACACACACACACACACACACACACACACACTCACACACTTCTGTTTTCATGTCTGCAAGCACACATACAATCAAACATGCAGAAAGAAATAAACATACACACACTTTTCTTTTTCTCTTTTTTTAAATGTTTTTCACGTTACATTTGCTAAACAGCAAAAGCACTGATTAGCGACTGTAAAATAATGGCTTGATTAATCTCACTCTCAATTTTATGCATGCATCCACACACACACACACACACACACACACACACACACACACATACACACACACACACACACACACACACACACACACAGTTCGTTTTTTTTAACATTCTGTATTTATTTTAATTTTATGCTCACTAAACAGCAAAAGCACTGCTTAGTGAGCATAAAATAAAAGTGACTGTAGATCAATATGTGTGTACAGCTTTAAGAAGCTTTCTAGAAGCTTGCACAAGTGTATAATTACTGAGCACATGTGAGCCTGGCTGCCATTTTGTAGTTAGCTGTTGAAATGTAAGCATGTATATCTGTGTAGTTTGTCAGTTAATCAGTTTGTTTATAATTTGTACTGCTACTATCCATCCTGATGTGTTTTTATGTAATAAAGCATATAAATGAACTACCCACCTGTTTGTCATCTATACTAGATAGGGGTGAGCAACATGGTGCCAGAATGGGATCCAGATTCCTCAGCTTCGAGACTGAGAGGCACTCAGTAAGATTGGAGGAATATAGAGGAGTGAATCATCCCTAATGCATGTATAACTCGCAAAACAGGTAAGAAATGAATTTCAGGTGTTAAAACTAATTGTGTTTTTATGTCTGAAGTTCCATGATTATATTTATGGTGGACCTATCCAGATAGAAACAGACCACTAACCTCTGGTTACTATTTTAAGAAAGCCTATGCATACAGCTCCAGCCAGATTGCAACATATGATGTTGAGATTGCAGAAGTATAATTTCAATCTTGTCTACACAAAAGGCAAACTTCTTTATCTTGCTGATACCTTATCCAGATCACCGAGGAAAAACACTCAACAGAATGAAAATCTGCTTGCTCATCTGTTGTTGATTTTGAAATCATGGAAGTAAGAAATTTTTCTTCCACACGTTTTGATGAGATTAGAAATCTTACAGCCACAGATCCTATTTTACAGAACCTCAACCACTTTATCAGTCCAGGATGGCTGTCAAAGCAATCTAGTTTACCTAAAGAAGTGCAACCTTATTTTCCTTACAGAGATGAGATTTTGTCTGACAATGGTACCATCATGAAAGGTCCAAAAGTGATTGCTCCAAAGTCCTTGCAACAAGATTATATTACTATTTTGCATTGTGGCCACCCAGGAACTGATTCTACCAAAAGAAGGGCAAGAAACCTTCTATGTCTTAAGACATTGAGAGAGTACTTTCATCTTGTTCTGTATGTAATAGTACAAAGCCACATCAACAGAAGGAACCACTTCAGCTAAAATAGATTCCTGAACTACCCTGGTCGACAGCAGCCACTGACATTTTCAAATGGAATGGTCAGCATTACTTGGTGTTAGTAAACTCCTATTCCAATTGGTTCAAGATTGACCTACTTCTTAATCTAGCATCCAGTACTGTCATTACTAAGATAAAGCATCATGAAGTCCATGGTAGTCTGCACAAAGCTATTTCTGACAATGGTACACAGTTTACTAGCCAGCAATTCAAGAAGAGTGGGACTTTATCCATGTTTCGAGTAGTCTTGAGTACCCGCAGTCAAATGGTTTGGCAGAACATGCAGTTCAAAGTGCAAAACACTTACTAGAGAAGTTGAAACGAGACAATAGTGATGTTTTCCTGAATCTCTTGAATCTCAGAAATATTCCTCGTGATAAACATCTTGGTTCACCTACCCAGAGACTTCTGTCGAGACAAACCAGAACTACATTACCAATCAACAGTAGTTTATTGGTTCCAAGTGCTAAGAATAACAGATCCGTGAAAGCCCATCTGTTAAAGAAATGCCTATCCTAGAAGTCTTATGATAAATCCAGAAAACCACTTAATCCATTACGTAAAGGAGAGACAGTGAGAATGCAAATGTGCAAAGGTTATGATCGGATTGGAGTCGTGAAGAGTATTTGTCCAAAGCCGAGATTGTACATTGTGGAATCACAAGGAGTGGAGTTTAGGCAGACTCAGAAACATTTGGTGATGGTGTCTAAGCCTGTACCTGTACCACAGCACCTAGCCTGTGAGAAAGACTCTATTTTAGAGTGAGTTATTTAGCATTCCAGTTCCAGAGGATGTTCCAGTAAATATCACTGTTCTTGAGATGAATCCCGAAGTTCCTGATACGAGTTGCTCACCAAAGACTGTCCCTGTTGGTAAATCCAGTTCTCATTACTATATTACTAGATCAGGTCACATTTCCAGACCATGTTAAAGATACACAGCAACTTGGACATGAACATTGTGTTTGTTTCTGATGTTTGTATTATTGTATGTCTTATTCCGATGTCATTTAATTGAGGGCAATCTATTTAAGAGGGAGGATGTAGATCAGTATGTTTGTACAGCTTTAAGAAACTTTCTAGGGGCTTGCACAACTGTATAAATACGGAGCACATGTGAGCCTGACTGCCATTTTGTAGTTAGCTGTTGAGCTGTAAGCATGTATGTCTGTGTAGTCTGTCAGTTAATCAGTTCATTTATAAATTGTACTGCTGCTATCCAACCTGATGTGTTTCTATGTAATAAACCGTATAAATGAACTATCCACCTGTTCGTCATCTATACTAGAGAGGGACAAGTGACAGTGACCATTAGCATCCTGACTGTCCGTGCTTCACAGCACTGTAATATGCTGCCTTCAAGTGGTAGACATTTTTTTCAGTGGGCATTATCTGTACAGTAACGCCCTTCTGGCAGATGTATGGGTCACCACTTCTCTAAACAGTTAATAGAAGGCTGGCGACGGAGTGGAAGGAAATAAGTGGCTTTGGCCAACACTTCTCTGTGAGGGTTGATATCAAACCCAAGTAGCTACAACAGTGACTGCAGCTGGAGCTACAGAACACTAGTAGTGGTACTGGGGGGATCTTACTTCAGATACAGGCTTGTGCTACTTACCTAAACTTATTGCTTACTCACTCTTTGGGAAGAAAGGAATATAGGGTTGAAACTAGAGCTAGGTTAAGTAAGCATCCACAGTGTTTTGGTGACATCCTCATCTCATTTGCTTCTTCCCCCTGTGAATAAGCCATGAGAGGTCTGAAGGTGAAGGTTCAATACCCTGATAGTATGCCAAGTTGATGAGGTGTAAGAATGCATAAAACAGCCAGCAAATATGTAATAAACATTTGGGAAGAACACGTGTAGAGAGAACATAATGTAAAAAAATATATCTATTTATAAATAATAGTTCTAAGGTGACAAAGAATGTTTACATTTTATTTTTATTTATTTGTGTTTATCAGGTTAGTGCAATGATCACAATGGACCAATTTCAGGCTCAGATGAAATTATGAAATGTTAGAGATGAACTATAAGGCAACATTCAAGAAATAAACTGAGTTAGATAAAATAAAAATAAACAGTAAATATAAGAACACAAATACTCTAACTGAGGTGAAAATGATGCTTTTTAAGAAGGAAATGACATGATCCAGATAGAAAATTACTCAGCCTTTTTAAGGTGAAAATGCCAGCTTTTCTCATCATAAGAGAAACATACTCCAGTAGATGGAGAAGGATAACAAATATTTACAGTGGGATGAGGGAAAGGCAGATACCGGCAGTGAAAAGGCAGAAGGGAGGTGAGTGGAATAATATCTTTGCTTTCAGAGGTTCCTACATTTAATTTATATATTTGTAAACCATGTAAATGAACTGGTCCATTGCAGCCACATTTTCATAATCTAATCCCCAAATGCATTAAATGTATGAATTTAAGAGAAACCTGTGCAACCAACATATTTTTGGATTTGTGGTAAGAATCTGGAGTATCCAGAGAAAAATAGTATAGACAAAGGGGGAACATGCAAATTTCATACTGACAGTGTTGGCTGGCATACCATGATGTTTACCTATCAGTGAAGTAGATAAATAAGTACTTGAGATATCAATCAACTTCAGCCAGGTGAGTTAAAATTAGTGCATAGACTGGTGAGCAGAGTGTTGCTAACATCCACTAGGAGTGGCAGCTGTATCCATCTTGCTTTTCTTTCTGTTTTTGCCTAACAACCTGATAGAGTTTTGTGCCATCTGCCGAGTTGCTTTCCAGAAGCTGATAGCATGCCTATAATGGCCTGTTCTTTGCTACTGCAACTGCTCTGTTAGACTCTTTGTCATCTAACCGGTATTTCTTCTAAGTCTGGTCTGTCTTTTCGGTCTCCCACTTTTTCCTGCACAAATTTCTTTTGATAACTTTCTGCACTTCTGCATTTCAGCATCACCTTTCCATATGCACCTTATTTCTATACCTGGCTTTTCCACAGATATGTTCTATAGTCTTCACACATGCTGTTTTGAGATGCTGCTGTTCTTCTTTGACTCTTATTTCTTGTTGTTCTTGAGGTGCTAGAGCCTGGAGTATTATATGGAAATTTTGTGCTTTCACTCCAGTCAACTTTCACATCTTCAGCCTAGTTTCTGTTGACCTTAGAAACAAATCTGACCAGTTTTATGAAACATGACAAGATTTGCATTTGGATTGATCTACAAGAGCTGAAAATAATTGATTAAACATAAATGATCCATTGCTTATAGATCAGTAAAGCAACTATTCTTAAAATCTAAGATATTTTTAGTATTACATGCAAACAGTACAGCTGTGTAAATTAAATGACCCATAACACTAGATGTTCAAATGATCACTGCTGCAATAGCCTTAGCTATATGGGTTATATCATGCCAAGGATATAACAGCTGGCCAGCTCCCAAAGTTTCAGAGCACCAACCATTCACCCAAACTATCAGACAGCTCAAGCTGAGCTGACTAAAAGAATCCATTCAGAGCTTTCTTGCAGATGGAGGCTGAAAAGATAATGCCAGGAGAAACAAAAAATAAATGTCCAAACCGTGGCATAAAAAAAGCACACACATAAAACAAGGGTGATGGAGGGGGGAGCAGCTACTGCAGCAGTGATCATTCAAACATCTACTGTTATGTTAAGTTTTACTGACACAACTGTACTATGTTCATCATATTGATCACTGCTGCAGTAGCCTTAATTATATGGGTAGATTACCTTAGCTAACTACTTTTGGGAGATGGATAGAGGAGAGTCCAGGAGCCCCTGGAGAATGGTTCAAGAAAAGCCTTATCTGGAGCTAGTGAAGGAATCAAGATTATAGTGATTTGTAAAAGTATGTACAGAGCACCAAATAGCAGCTTCTAGAATACTTAGAATCCATCAACTTCCAAAAAGCCATAGATGCAGCTAAGGCCCGTGTTAAGTATCTCATAACCCTGCATGGAATAGTTTTGCTATGGTACGTATAACAAAAGGTAAAGCTTTAGACAACCATTTGGAAATAGTCTGTTTTGACACAAGCTGTCCCTTCTTCTTACCTTCACAAGAAATTAACAACTGAGCTGAAGAGTGGAAAGATTTAGTTCTGTCAAAATAGTACATAGCTGTCTGTGGACATCCAAGGTACGAAGTAGCCTTTCTCCCTTATTTTAGGTTTAACCTACTGTGGTGGTAAAGGCTGCTTGCTTATTTTTTTTTTCTTTTTGTCAGTGAAAGAAGGACTGACTATGGTATTAGTAGACTGTCCCATGGGCAAGCCAAAATTTTGCTTCCTTTTGGAGAAGGCAAGTAGTAATTGACATAGGCACAATGTTTGCGTCTTTCGGCTTTTCCCAGTTAGGGGTAGCCACAGCGGAACTCCGGCCCGCTAATGATTGATAGTTGATTTTTGCATGCTGAGTTACCAGCCCTGACGCACAAACTTCAACGAAGGTACGACCATTCACGCATGTCTCCACGCAGAAGACGCTTTAGCTGAGAATCGAACCGGACAGCATCTTACTATGAGGCAACAATGCTACTGCAGCACCACCACCGCGACTGACATAGGCACAATCAGACCACAAATGTTACTTTTTTGACAGAAAAATATGGTAAAGAGCACCTTAAAACACCATGTCAGCCTCAGAAAAGTAAAATAAATACAATGTCATCACAGAAAACTGTTTTCAGTTACTTTCATCATTTTTTTAAACTGGCAGAAACAATGAGCACCCCATTTAAAAGTAAATTACAGTTTCAAAACAGTCCGTTAAAACACAACCCTCCTAGTTTTAAATAACTTCCCTGAAGTGGAAAGTAATAAAATATCAAAAAAATTAAGAAAATGAAAGATTTTTTTCCACAAAGGGAACTAAGCCACTAAACAAAGGAAAGTACAAGCCGGTCATCGATCCTTGAAACCCTCAGAGGAGCGTATTGTTTGGCAGTAGTAAAGCTCGGAAGGGTGTCACATCAAAAATTTTCTTTTAGTCAGCTGAACTTGAGCTACCTGACAGTTTGGGTGAGCGGAAGATGCCCTAAAACTTTGGAAGGTGGCTGGCTCTTATATCCTTGACAGGATGTAACCCAAATAGTTAAGGCTACTTTAGCAGTGATCAATATGTTGAACATCTAAAATTCTTGAAGATAAAGCTAGATAATAAAAGTTTCAAGATGTTTACTTTTCACACACAGTTAAAAGATTCAGATTCTGGAGATTTCTGTCTGGTAAAACACAACTTGTGATGTCTTAGTGTGGAATCAGAAGGATATGGCAACAGAATGATGCAACTGTTTTACAGATTGAGAGACTATAATTTTAAATGAAATGAGAATGAGGATGAATAAAAAGTGAGAAGGACAAGTCATAAATAAATGGATCATATTCTAATACTATAGAGGGGGTGAGCATAGATGCTGAGAAAGTAGAGCAATAGTGCAAATGGGAAAGCCAGAATGGAAACGGGGATTAACAAGATTCATGGGAAGGATGCAATAGATTTTAAAGTTTATACTAAAGACGTCTGATATGACTATACATGTTAGAAAGGTGTCAGAGCAAGATGCAGCCTGGAAATAGAAATGTGAACAAAATAATTTTGGAATGTGAAGCAGCTAATGAAAGAAGTGCCTGTGCTGAAATGTCATATGGAAACCAGTCAGTTGTGTTACAAATGGATTCCAGTTAGAATGGTACGTGAGTTGCAATCTTACAGGAAATATACCCTTTATTAATAGTTGAAAAGCATATACAGATGTACAAAAGAGACATTCTCATACAGAAAAAGTAATGTTTCAAATAATGTATGAACTTGAAAAATGCCATGAATATATTCATGGCAATTAAGTGTAGAGACATACCATATCCCCTTTTAAAGAATATTCAGACAGTCTTTAGATAAGGCTCCACCAAGATTAAATAAGATATTGGTTACTGTCACTAGTGGAATTCCCCAGGGATCTGTCCTGGGACCCCTACTGTTTGGCATTTATTTCTCAGAGGTTCAGATAAAGACAAGGGGCTTGTGGCTGAGCAAGTTTGCAGATGACTGTAAGTTGGGTGCTGTCATTGGCTCCCCAATGATGTTAACATACTGCAAGAGGGTCTCACAGCAAATAATGACTTGTGCCAAAGTCGTGACCTCAAGCTAAATGCAAAAAAATGTATCATCATGCCATTCGGCAAAAACATGACCCGTATTGATTACCACATCAACGGCAACTGCCTAAGCACACAACCTGTGGTAAGAGACCTGGACACATTCAAATATCATCTAGCTGCAGTGGTCAGAAAATCCTTTTACTTGGTTTATCTCATAAGTAAAAGGATTGCATGCAGAAAAAAGGAGGTTATTACCTCTCTATACTCCTCCTCATTAGACCAATAATTGAGTATAATGCCCCGTTTGGGATGTACCTCTCCAAACATCTGCCTAACAGGAAAGGCCACTGAAATACCTCACAAAGAGAACCCATGGCCTCCAGCATCTGTCCTGTGCAGAAAAGCTCAAATCAATATCACATAGAGATTGCTCAGAGGTGATCTGTGTCTCGCCTACAAGGCAATGTTGGACCCTGCCCTACTAGCGATGCTCCATATCCATAAGTCAAGCTCCTCACGCACTACCTGCTCAAAAGGCTGGAATCTAATATGCGACATTAACAAAACCTGCTGGAGAGACAGGTTTGTCTCTCAGAGGCTGCGCCATCTCTGGAATAGACTTCCCATACATGTCAAACAGAGCACCTCGCTGACCCTCTTCAAGTGCAACCTTGATGAGTGGATGGGAAACCACAAATTTATCCCAGGGGTTCCACCTGTGTCCCTCATTGACAGGAGCAACAGGTGCTGACTGAGGTTTCTTTTTGGGGATAAACTCTTGGCTAAGATTGGAAGGGCCCCAGGGCTATTAGCCTAGTAACCTCCTATGATCCTATGATATGAAGATGGTGGCTTGGATGCACCACATTGCAGTTGCTCTGTACTACTATAATGTTTTTGACAGAATTTTACTATCCAATATGATCCACTTCATGCTACAAGTGAAGGAAACGTATTTTGTCTGAAGATCAAATTATATTAGCAAAAATTTTATAATAAAATCTCTGTCAGAGTATTTATCAGCAGATCAGTTAAAGGATGTCAGTTTCCAAATGTACTGGGCAGGAGTCCATCTCCGCAAAAAAGGATTTCCATAAAATATTGTCATCTGCTGATTTTTCCCCTAGCTTTAAACTTTTGTTTTATTACTTGTTACTTTTTTTGTTCTCTTTGATATCTTTAAGTTGATTTTTTAGCTGAGTTGTTTTAAAGATCTAACAGTAAGAGATAAGGTCAAAAGTATGAGGGATCATCTGCTTTTTTTCCTGACAGACAGGAAAGCCTTATTTGCATTTTACTTGTGACACCAGAATAGTATTTTGTCTGTTTCAACTGACAACTATAGATATAGATAAATGAGTCTATAATGAATAATTGCCAATTCGAAACAAAAATATTGCACAAACTCCTTGGCGATTATCTCCATTGCAACTTAAATCTTTTAACTTGTAGAATTTAAAATAACTGATCAATTTCCACAATTCAGTTATTTTCTGACAATATGCTGTTAGCAATAGGAAATATTGATGATTCACAAATTAATTGGAATATTTTGAATCAATATCAAATCTAAAGTTCAGTCAGAATAAAACTAACACCTTATTACCTAATAAAGAGATAAATTATTTGATGAAAACCAATCAAAACTTGAAATGGGATAGTGAAGGGATTAACTAGTTATGATTTGCTCTTACGTGCATTTATAAGGAAATACCAACAACAAATTATAAAAAAATATTTTAGACAACATAAAACAATAATAAATGCAATAAGTTACTATTTTCTGTTGAAGATATGCTCACTTTAAAGAAAATTATTTTTTATCCAAATACTATGCACTATACAGATATCTTCTTTAATTATTTCTAAAGAACATATTAAACAATTTAATGACTTCTATTCGTAGTTTTTATGGCACCCAAAAATCTAGAATAGCTTTTGGTTATTATGTAAGATACTGGAAAAATGGTGGACTAGGTGTTCTTGACCTAGAAATATGTTATAGCCTTGGTTATTAAAACATTAGCTTTATGATTAAATAACTAATTGCTGGTTAGTCAGCCAGTTGGAAAACAACTGCATGTATCCATCAAGTTAAATAAATAAAAAATAGCACACATGCAAATCTTGAATAATAATATGAAGTGATTGTTAAATACATATTTATTTAAAACATAATAATACAATGGATTTTGTTAACTTAAACAACAAATTAAAGCATTTAGAAAATCCGCATAGAAATACCCAGAGGTAAAAGCATGATGCATCACAATATTCTCTATAATGCTCACACCATTATCTTTACTTTCAAAAAATTCTAGGATTAAAAAATAGGTATTTTGATCTTTTGGAATCAAATGTTATGAGAGACCAAAGTGGTTAACACAGAAAAACATTCCCCCAGGTTTACTATTCTTCCATGCAGGACTAGCTTAGTCCTGCATTGAAGGGGCCATTTAGGAGCAGGACAGCAACGCGCCATGCATATTAATGAAGGTGCGCTGCCTGAGCTCCTAATCTTACACAGAGCATGTAAGAGTGCAGGGGGCATGTTTGGGAGCAGAGCTCTCAGAATATACACGCCCCCACAATAAAGAACTGCAGAAAGGCCAAAGGAAAGAGCGAGACCGCTCATAGTTGTCCGCATATCCCCAGCAACATTCCCCCACATGTACAACAGCAATAGTAAATACAAATCAAATAAACAAACTTTTTTTTATTAAGAATCCGATTAACGCTAACCGTGTGTCCATTGTTAAGCTACGGTTAATACAGCTTAAATGGCTGAAGAGGATAACAAGGAAGATATATGCAAATGCAGCAGTGTAGCAATAGAGTAGTGGGCAGAGCATTTGCCTTATGAGCAGGCATTTCCGGTTCGAGTCCCAGTGCAGCATATTCCATTTTCCATGGCAAATCACGTTATGATCAATATTTTAGTTGCATAACCCACTAAATAACATATATTTGTGTACTGGAGTACTGCATTAAATGCACATGTGAGGTGTCAGTGTCATAATGTTGCAAAGTCCCCAGATAAGCACATGTGCCCCATATAGTATATGTACACAGGAATCATGGATACAAATGGAAGGTAAAATGTGTAATGAATGACAACTCCATACAGCTTCCAAATCCCTCACCTTCCCAAGAACCATTACATATGACTGCCTAAATCAGTGCAATTGTAAGTGGGAGTAAGCACTAGTAAGCAAGTGTAAGCACCAATAAGCAGTAGTAAGCATATTTAAGCACTTGTAAGCAAGTTTAAGCCCATTTGTGTGGGGGTAAGCAATGCGCACACAGGTTAAGCAATTTTGAAGCTAACTCTCTGTAAGCATATTTAACCGGAGGTTAGCATTGCTTACCCTCATGCAAACCCGCACAAACCCCATTACAACTGCTCAAAAGTTTCTTAATCACTGTTTCCAATGGCCCTTGTACTGCCCAGCAACAAAATAAACAGCCTTGCAGGTCTTGAATCCAGGACCCTATACACTATAGTCACAATAATTAACCACCAAGCCATCACAGCAGTACAGAAAAATGAGGTATCAGCAAATAAGTCCTCACTATAGTAAAATCAAACTGAACCTGTGAAAGGAATCAGTATACAGTCATATGTTCTATAACCCACTACATAACATAAATATATTAACTGGAGTACAGCAGTAAGCCCAGATGTGAGGTGTAATAGAGTGCTGAAGTCCCCAATAAAACACAAGGACACCATATGGTGTATGTACACATGAATCATGGATACCAAGGCATATATATAAGATGTAATGAATAAGAAATCAATACCAAAAAGAAAATATAATGCAAAGTCTAATGTAGGCAACGCTAAGCATTGCACAGGCCAGCTTAGGAGGTGTAAGCAATGTGTAGGCCAGCTAACTCAATGTGCCCAGTGTTATATCCCTTTAAACAATGCCAACCTTAGGTAAGCAGGTTTGCCCATAGCCTAGCCATTTCAAAACTGGCCAATCATGGAAAAGTGTGGAAAATCGGCCCTACTTAAACCCAACAGGTGGAAATACATCTCATAACTGGTTGTAGCTTCCCCTTGCAGGCACTATGGCAGAAAGGGGAGAAGGTGTGTGCTTCTGAGTGCAGTGCTGGTGCATCCAGGAGTCCAGAGTCATGGCAGGACTCCTTGTCAAAGACCATGAGCAGAGACTGCTGCAGGGCCAGCACCAGGATTCCCAATACAAGGTGGAAGCCTGGGACCATCTCGCCAGTGACCTCACCAGTGCCACTGGCACACCCCGAACTGATGAGCAGGTCAAGCATCACTATGCCAACCTGAAGTGGCATAAGGGGGATCTCTTGGAGCAGTGGATCCAAGGGGCTAGAACGGCAGGGCATGTCCCAACTGTGTATAAGTATCACTCCACTATGTGTGTAATAATTGCCAGCTCATGTATATCATGGATAGGTAAGGCTAAATATTCCTCTTATGTCTTACACAGCTGCACGTGAGCAGGCCATGAACCTGGAGGCCCACGGAAGTCGCCTGGAGAGGTTGTGACATGAGGCAGGTCAGTAATACTCTTGCATGTACTTTCATAGGAAATAAATCTAAAAGTATTAGTAAATTAATTGCCTGTATAAAACCTGTATCGTGTAAGGCAAGTACTGCATACACCAGAGAATATGGCAGGAAGAGTCTCATTTAGTTTGTATGTAAATAAAAGCACAATAGGCTGACAATAAAAGTCTAACTGCTGGACTGCATGTGTATACTCTGGTATCATATGGTAATGTAGATTTGCAATCACGTAATAGTACTGTTGTATTAAGCACTGTTACCCACACTGTGCACCATAAACAGAATGTGTAGGAATGACTGTATATGACTGGTGTAATCCCCAGAGACCATTTAATACAACTGAGGTGCACATAGACAGAAAACAGTGAAAAGGCAGATGACAAAATCTGAACAGCACATGCAACTGAGAAGTGAACTGCTGTATTTTTAGCACACGCAGCCATGGTTCGAATCCTGGCAGTGGTAGTAGTCTGCATACAGAATCATACCCCACAACTGTACAGATATGTCCAGAATGTCCATTAAAGTGGCCCATATCTGCTGCCTGTCAACCTGTCCCCCTGGGAAATCAGTGGGATGATCCCAGACATGTAGGCAGCAAACAGGAAATACAACCAATTGACACACATCTATGAGAACAAAGCTGGCACACTAGCAACTCCCCAAAACCTTATGAGAATAAGTAGCCCTTATGTCCCATTTACATCCCCATGTTGTCAAGCTGTGGCCAGAGTGTGTACAGTAACAGAGTGAGAAGTATGCACATAATAATAATGTGGAATTTGGTACTGTGTGTGGCAACATTCAGGTAGTGCTAACAAACATTTCTCCCACAGGTCTGTCAGATACCAACACTGTGCCCAGAAATACAAGAATGATATCCTGTACTGGTACTGTTTACTTTGGAATTGTATGACATTGTGACTGATGCAGTTGCTCTGAATAATAAGGTATTAGTCATCACTGTTGCCCACACTGTCCTAGAAAATATAACTGTCTAGGAAATCCTGTATAAGAGTGTGGTAATACAAGGTCAGAATGCAAAGCCACAGGAGAATTAAAAGACAGAAAGCAGATAGGAGATATACAACAATATCTATATAGCACACACAACTCTGATGGACAGTGTTTAAGTTGTAGCAGACACAGCCATGGCCTTAATTCTGGCAGTCGATGTAGGCTGCATACAGAATCATACTCCACAACTGTACAGATAAGACCAGAATGTCCACTATATTGGCCCATATCTGCTGCCTGTCACCCTGTCCCCCAGGGAAGTCTGTGGGATGATCCTAGATGTCTAGGCAGCAAACAGGGAATACAACTGATTGTCACACATCTATGAAAACAAACTTGTCACTCTAGCAACTCCCAAAACTGTTATGAGAGTAATAAGCCAAGTCTGTCCTATCTACACCCCTATGTTGTCAAGCTGTGACCAGAGTGTGCACAGTAACAGAGTGAGATGTATGTGCATAATACTAATGTGTAATCTGGTACTTTGTGTGGCAACATTCAGGTAGTGCTAATAAACATTGCTCCCACAGGTATGTTGGATATGAACACTATGCCGCGAAAAAAAAAGCTTGATACATTGTACTGGTACTGTTTACTCTGGTATTGTATGGAACTGTGAGTGTTGCAGTTGCTCTGAATAATAAGGCATCACTGATCACTGTCACCCACACTGTGCTACATAATATAACTGTGTAGGAAAGCCTGTATAAGAGTGTGGTAAGTCACTAAAGGTTGAAGAGGGCAGTAGTCTAGATATGTCCCGGTTCACCTGCATCTGGTCAAGACATGGCCAGAGTTTGTGCAGAAAGAGATGGACAGCTATGTGCACAACATCAACCTGGAATCTGGGAGTATGTGTAGAAACAGTTAGTTTTAACAAACATTTCCTCCACAGGTATACCAGGTAAGAGGTGTATATTGCAGGTAAAACCAGTTCATGTATAACGATGATGACAGCCATATCACTATCCAAACTAAGGCTATAGGGTACTGCAGTAATACTTGTAAGGTACAGATAACAGCACTGACTAGGAAAGTAATATGGACTACAGGAATATACTAGTTGTTAATTGACATCTCCCCCCCCCACCACCATATCTCCAACAATAAACTACATACTCACCTCAACTGGTATGTAATGACTGCACTTTTCTGTTGGGATATATGTCCTATTGGTTGATAATTATTTTAACCTGTTTCCATGCATGTGCTATACTGAAATACTCCAACATTGGTGGCATGGTGCTATCAATGTACCTGCTTGCTGTTGTTATTACACCACTGTGGTCCCATATATGCATGTGTTCCATTTGCTATGCAACTGTTCCATATAGGTGTCTGGGTTAATAGGAATATCTATGCATGCTGCTATACCTAACCCTGGAATGTGTTGACTACCACTAATCCACATATGATGATAAAATGTAAACACTACAGCACGTTTGGGAAGGCCAGTCCCAGTGGAACCACCTGTGTCACCTCAGCTGGCCATGGCACTGGACACCAGCACATCTGGGACCCAACCTGGGACCTCCTCATCCGTTGATCCTGCACCACCTTTGGGTGGAACCGCTTCAGGGGATGGGGCTCGTCCCCCCCTGGGAGCGGGTGCGGACAGGAACTTGTCACCCGTTGCCAGGTCTGAGTGTGCATTGCGCTCCACAAAGAGGTCAGAGATCTGTTACCCTAGCTCGAGGGCCGTGTGTCACAACTAGATGGTCAGCCTGGCTCTGCGACTCAGCCCCCAGCACAGACACCTTTGGAGCTGTGAAGGTGCAGTGGTGACTGCCCATGGGTGGGGATCTCAGTCCCACTGTTTCCACTAGGAGGCTCATGGGCTTCCGATGTCCCAATACCCCTCCCCATCAAAGTGACTTGCCCCCACATGTATCATATATCGCCCCTGTATGCATCTTGTTTGTCTTGTCTGTTAACCTACCCAACCTACCTCCCCAAATATACCTACTATCCCTCCCCAACATCCCACTCTCACCTGCAAAAAAAAAGGGTAATCTGTCCCCCCAAAAAAATATCTCGCGCCATACATAGCTGTTCATTTCACACATTTGTCCACTGGACACATGTAATTTGGTCTAATTGGCATCACAACATATTATTGTTGTCCTCACCCCTCTCTCAGGGGTTTGACTGTCCAATTCTATCACCAAATTCAGTGCATCTGCACAGCTGTTGCTTTAGAAGAAATGGGTAGCTATGGACCTTCCCTACACCCTTCCTGCACATCCCTGGCTATCTTCCCTACTGTCTTTCCCTCTTTGTGCCCCTTTTTCACCACTTTCCTATAAACCCTTTTTTCTTTTCTTTTAAAGAAATTATGAAGCATGAGGGTAAGCGGGAGTAAGCACTTTTAAGCAGCAGTAAGTGGGTTTAAGCCCATTTGCCTGAGGGTAAGCAATGCCTACACAGGTTAAGCAATTGAGAAACTAAATCAGTATAAGAAACTGTAATTGGAAGTTAGCAGTGCTTACCTCCGTACAAACCCACTTACAACTGCTTAAAAGTGTCTTAATCACTCTGTATGCAATGGCCCTTGCTCTGCCCAGCAACAAAATAAACAGCCTCTGCAAGGCTCAAACCCAGGACCCTGCACATTATAGCTAAAGTGATTTACCACTAAGCCATGTCAGAAATACATAACCCTGCTATTTTCACAAACATATCATCCAGCCCAGGCATTCAACAGTACAGGAATGTATTTCAACATGTAGATGTATGTGTGTGTGTGTGTGTGTGTGTGTGTGTGTGTGTGTGTGTGTGTGTGTGTGTGTGTGTGTGTGTGTGTGTGTGTGTGTATATATATATATATATATATATATATGTATAACATATATACATCACATATATCTACACATATACAGATATATAGCTATATGCACATGTCTACATATATACAAACACACACACACAAACATATATGTATGTAAATACATGTCCCCTATATCACTACCGCAGTGCTGCATGCTATGTGCAAGGAAACAGCTCACATAGCAATACACACAGATATCTACAGCTGGCAGTGTGTGCAACATGGATGGGTATGTCACATGTGAACACCTTGTTGGGACCACATTGCCCTTGTCTGTGAAGTATGGAATGGGAATATGGGGAAGTATGGCAGGTATAGTTGTGGAGGTGGTCAGGGTTGGTAGATATAGAGGACAGTCTACAGGGGTAGTATGTGACACATGTGGGTAAACACCCTGGATGGTGTGTGTGGTCTGTGATGTAGATGCCCCATGAGCCCCAGTATAGACACAATGGGAACAAGCCTCCCACCCACTGCTACTCACAACAGCAGCCCACGTCCTGAAGGTGCCTGGTCTGGAGGCTGAGCAAGAGGAGCATGTCAGTCCTGTGAATGTGTACTGGGTGCCTCAGAGTGATGTAGCACATCCCACATGTGCCTGTGGAGCTCGTTATGGAACAGACCTTGGACCTGACCTCAGGGGACAGGAACATGTCTGTGTGTACCCCCAGGGGTGGGACAACATCCCCTGGGTTGGTTCCACCTGAAGGTATTGCTGGACCAGTACATGAGGAGGCCCCAGGGTGGGACACACATGTGATGTGGCCGGGTAACATGGGCAGATGGGTTTGGAGAGGTGGTTCTGCTAGGCAATAGTACATATACATGCTATTATGTCACTGTTATAGAACATATGTTGGTAGTAATAGTCTACACAATCCCGGAACATGTCCAACAGCATGCATAGATATCCCCAATAACACAAAATGTCAGATGTGCAGCAATCACAAAGCAGCCATACCACAGGCATATATGGAACCATAATGGCCCTGACAATGGCATGCAGGTGAATAGTCTGTAACAGGCCAGCAATGATAGTGTCCACACAGGGAGCATTGCTACAAATACATAGCACAAAGTGTGGTACAATACAATATCTGTTCCACTGGTAGGTAAGCTGTAGCCATACCTAATATGTTGTGTGTACAGTTGTTGTCACTGATATGGTGGGGGGGGGGTGACAGAGATGTGTATTACAAATTGTGGTAACCTTGCTGTATGAGTTGCTCAGATCTGTTTCCATCTTTATGTCTTTCAGCCAAGATGTCCCATGCACGGCTATCATCTTATTCAGCTGCCGAAAATGAAGTACTGCTCACCTATTTAATCCAGCACTACCCTGTCCTGTTTATTTGGGCTGCCCATGAGCAGCAGGAGTGGACCACCCTATGGAACTACCTAGTCCACAGGGTCAATGATGTCGGACTGCACAACTGCAGTTATGAGCAGGTCCGGCATCATTGTTCTGACCTGCTTTGCAATGCCCGTCGGCATGCTGCTGCAGTCTGGGGGAATCACCTCACCACAGGGGGGTCCATGCCATCCATCCCCCCTGACACGTGTGGAGGAGCTCCTGGCCAGCCTCGTGGCACCTGCCCATCCCACCAGCCACCAACCACCGGACACCTTTGTGGAGGTGGGTGCCACCCACACACCAGCCAAGGAGCGTGCAGGTAAGGCCAAAGGGCACATCAGTAGACCACTATTGCATGTACATGGACTTCATCGGTATAGGTAGATCATGCATATCTGACATCTCGTAGATATATTGTGTTGTTGCATAGTAGTGATAAACAGATGTCCATATGTGGTAGTATTGTGGAAATGTATTGCTGATGTATTGTAATACTGCACCCACCCTGTAGCACTGCCACAGGTGTAGCCACTGACATTGCATCTCTCACCCTCTTATGTAGGTCCCTCCGGGATACCACCAAGGCAGCAGTCTGTAGCTGGTGAGTATATGTAGTTTATGTAGATGCTTGCCAACACACCGGGCATGTAATGGCGATGGTATATTTCATGCCCACATCTAACACACCTACCCAGAATGCATGCTGTACATGTGCACGTATTGTTGCTATTAAGTGCACAGCATCACAGGGGCGACCATGACGGGGTATTGGAAGGGTTTGTCAGACACCTGGATGTTAACTAACATCCTGTCATTGTGGAATGTGTCCACAGGGAATAACATAATGGCGGGAGACATGGCCTACAGTAGGGACATGTTTGGAACAACACCCATATACAGTGCAACACCAGTGTGTATACCTGTAGGACAATGGTAACTGCTTCAGAGATACACTATGGTATAAGGCATTACAGTAGTCCACATTATTAGCTGGGACTAGGCTGTAACGTGGTGTTCAGTGTATGGGACACTGCAAAGTGACACACATGTGTAGGGCTTATTTGTCATGCATCTGCAAAAAGGGCGAAGGAGGGGGTGTCAGCATGACACACCAGTGCACTGCGGCAGGGATCCTAAGGATGCTAAGAATGGCTGTATCTGCACAGTCATGTTCAGGACCTGCAGCAGACGTAACCCTACCCCCACAGCAATAGTGACGGCAGTGTGTAAACACCAAGAGATTTGCACATGAGTAGACCTTGCAATCATGCAGATTAGGGGGCATTTGTAGGGGTGACTGAACATACACTGGGAATTGCAGATGGCCCACTCTGGTATACCCCCGCTTGGAGTAGTGACTGCTGTAGTACACATAACAAGAGGTGCGACAAACCGTCATAGCACACATATGCCCACACGGAGTTATGCATCACAGTCAGCATCCGCACACCTAATACAGTCCATAGACAATGCATGTGAATGTACAGGACATATGTCACATATCGGGCTCATGTACTGTTAAGATATGCAGTGATGTGTTCCCAATGCAGATCACGGATGGGTGTGTCATATCAAGAAGGGTGTGTATACCCCTATAGCCATGGTATGCTCTGATGGTTGTTAGTGTAAGAGTATTGGATTGGTCATACATGGTCCGCTGCTGTTGAGAGCTGTAAATCAGACATCAGGTATTCACAAATGACATCTGTCCACATATCATCCCAGGTATGCATTGCTGAAAAACATAGGGGCTGTGAGCATTAAAGCTGACATAACTGACACAGTACTACACATTCCGCAATGGGTTGTACACCTGTGTGGTGTGGTGCACAGTACATGGCTGGGTGCAGAACAGGTGCACAGCAATACTGTGTACATGGGTGCAGTGGTATCCAGGGGAAGGGGCATCACCTATTGACACAGCACATGCATCACACACATGTATACTGTTACTAGCATGGATTGACTATAACTGCACTGCATGCTGTTGTGTACCATATGTTCTGCATGTTGACAGATGGGTAATAGGAGGGCTGTGTGTACTATCATTGTGCAACCTCACCTGTATGTGTGTGAGTGAACATCCTGGTGGTTAGTTAGTTTGTCTGTAGGGTCACTCTGGTGAAGTGAAAGGAGGTTGATGCATGTAAGATGCGTGTGTGCATGTGTGTGTGGGTGGCCATGTATGCACATGTGTGATTGTGGGGTGTTCACACAGCAGTATCTACCTTTGGGACCATACAGTACGTGTACATGGACTGCCGCATTACACACCAGGAATACTTGTCATGTATGTAATCACAGGACAGCTGATAGTATAATAAGGTCTGTAGCATGGAACAGGCATTGAGAAGGAAGGTAGACAGCAGCTATACCCTTAATATCGCATTCAGCAGAGAGGTGGCCTACAACCCATGTATGCAGCACTACAGATGCATTGGGGAAGTACTAGTCAACACCAGGGAGTGTATCCATAAATTGCAGTTGTCACATGATAGGCTGATTGAGCAGCATATCTGGCATGTCTGGCACTAACAACCATCAGGTTAAACTTTTTCTTGCTCCATAAAGTCTGTTCTTCATTTTTTCCCTTAGAACTGCTCTACTAGTAACCTAAACAGTATATCCCTTAACTAAAAGCGCAGCACTTGTTCCTAAAAGTTTTTTTTTTCAAAAAAAAAAGCTCAGCACTTGTCTTAAAAGCATCTTCCTTGCAGGTTAAGCACTTCTATATTATACAAAGTCCCTCACTTGCAAAACCCCCCAGGAGTACCCACTTCCTTACTAAGTCCTCTCTTATTCAGTCTCATACCTAACTCCGTAATTTTTCTAGCATGTCGAAGGGCCAGATGCTGGCGTCCTCTCCTGCCCAGTTGGTGAATCTGGGAATATTGAGGCAATGTTACAATTGCCTCATGTACACAGACAGCCCTCTCCTCCTCCCACATAACACAAATACTTGCGAGAGATGCAGCTATTTATCCAAACTGGAGGCTGAGCTCTCTCAACTCAGGACTGGCAAGACCAGACAGGAGGAGAAGGCAACTACACACACCACAAAACCAGCCTCACATAATGCTACCACACCACTGAATCAAACACATAAACACACAAAGACTTACTCGGAGGCTCTGAGTAAAAATTTACCTAAACAGCAGAGGCCTCCAAAGCAGACACCCAAGAAACTGCTACCTCAAGACACCCCACAAGCAACACATAAACCACAAAATCAGTGTGCAAAGCAGTCACAGCCCTTAAGGCCAAATACAACACCAAACATACTTGTCATAGGTGACTCCATAGTCAGACACACTGACGTCCCACTCACCAGGCTGAACAAGGAGAGGGTCACAGTAAGCTGCCTATCGGGTGCTAGAATCCACCACATAACACAAGCACTCTGGTCACTCCACGGCAAGTACAAATATGACACAGTCATTGTCCATGCTGGTGTGAACGACCTGAGATGTACCTCCCTGAACTACATGAAAAGAGACATAGAGGAGCTCTCTGATTATGTAGCCCAGGCAGGTATGACCCTGACCCTGAGCAGTATCCTTCCTTCACCAAGAATGATGCCACAATATAGAGACAAGATGATCAGCTTTAACAATTGGCTTAATTTCTGGTGTCATTCAAAGGGGATCCAGTGTCTGTCTGCCTGGGATGACATGCTTGACAAGCCACACTGCTTCGCAAGGGACGGCTTGCACCTGTCACCCCTGGGATTCCGGATATTGGCTAAGGCTCTTGCCACCCCCATAGTGCCTTTTTTAGACAAGGCTCAAATTCTAAACCTACCACTCTAGAAAACAAAAATGGTAAGAAACTGAGGGTAATGCTGCTCAATGCCAGAAGTCTAAATCTCAAAATGCATGCACTCAAGGCCCTTCTCAGTATGGAGAACATCGATGTCTGTGCTGTAACTGAAACCTGGTTCAGGGCTCCTGAGAGCACCCCGGCACTATCAGGTTTTACCTCATATCTTGCGTTCCGGCCCCAAAACCCGGTCCACACCACAAAAGGAGGGGGTGTATCCATATTCATAAAGGATACCCACACCTCCCGGTTGGTGGCAACGCATGAAGCTTCGGAAACCATCCAGATGCAACTAACCATAGGCAAAATTGCTCTACAATTTGTAGCATGCTACAGGCCACCCTCTCAGACTCAGGAACCCCACACAGCCTTCCTGAAGACACTGGAGGGTATAAATGTATCTCCAAACACCATCATATTGGGTGACTTCAACTACCCAAATATAGACTGGGAACATTACTCAAGCCCTAACTTTCTAGCCCAATGGTTCCTGGAGTTCATAAATTCAAATGCCATGGAACAATTAGTCACTGTTCACACGAGAGGAGAAAATATACTAGATCTCATTATCACAAACATGGGGACAAAATGCTCCACACCCGAAGTATATCCCTCATTGGTGAGATCTGATCATAAACTAATCTCGCTGGAAATCCACATCCCGCCCCCACCCCAAACAAAGAAGACCACAGTGAAGAACTTCTCTAAAGCAAACTTCACACTACCCAAGACTGGTGTGGTATCCTTCAAGGCCCCTGAGCCAGTGGAAACCACAACCCAAGCTGCGGAAGCCCTTACAAATTCCTTCTATGAACACCTCCAGGACTGCATGGACCAGGCAATCCCAAATAAAACCAAGACTCTTTCCTCCAAGGGCAAACGTCCAGTCTGGTGGACCCCAGCCATTAACAAACTTTACAATAAGAGGAGAAAGCTATTACATGATAGAACAAAATCCATAAAAGGAAAGTCACCCCTGATCAGTATTAGTAAAAAAATACGAGCACTCATAAAATCAACTAAGGCCAATTTTGAGAGAAAAACTGCCATGGATTCAAAAGACAATCATAAGGCCTTTTTCAGCTATGTTAGGAACCTGGGTGGAAACTCCCAGATATGCTCAGAATTAGTCCAAAATTATACAAAAATCACTGAACCCACAGACATTGCCAACATACTGGCAGACAGGTTCAGTGCAAACTTCACCCCCCTCTCCCCCCCTAAAGGAGAGATAACTATCCCAGCGGAGTGTAGCCTCCCAGACATCTCAAGTGCGCAGGTGAAAGCTGCTCTCTCTAAAGCTAAAAACACAGCATCAATGGGACCAGATGGTGTCCCTGGCTGTGTGCTACACGAGCTCAATGAGGAACTAAACCTGCACATAAGGCAGCTGTTTAATCTCAGCCTTACCACAGGATACGTGCCCAAGGAGTGGCGTACGGCAACTGTGGTCCCACTCCACAAAGGCGGTGCCTCTATGGACCCTGGTAATTACCGCCCCATAAGCTTAACAAGTCTGGTCTGCAAAGCTATGGAGAGGATCATAATGGTGCTCATAAACAAAGATATAGGGGACTTGCAGATATTGGACCCGACCCAGTTTGGCTTCGTCAAGGGCAGATCATGCCTTTTGAACTTGGTCGACTTCTTCGAAACATTCACCAAGGCCATTGATGAGGGAAAGGCAGTCCATACAGCCTACCTTGACCTTGCAAAGGCGTTCGACACAATACCCCACTCGGGTATTGTAGAAAAACTTACCAGCTTAAATGTAAACCCATATGTCACAAGATGGGTTGCAAACTGGCTTAAGGACAGAACCCACAGGGTTAGAGTTGCTGGCGCTATGTCAGACTCCAAGCTGGTCACAAGTGGTGTCCCACAGGGCTCGGTACTGCAGTACACCCCTCACCCACACACATGGTGTCAAATATATGGCCCATCCTCGGCCTCTGGCAAACCAACATCACACCCTGTGCATATGATGATATGTGTGCCACATCCCAGTCATCCATACCCTCAGTGCAGGGACAGGCTAATATGGTTCTGATGCACATTGTGACTGTACTACAGTGTACCACAGTACTGCAGTGTAACATGTTGTAGGGAGTAGAGTGTAATGCATATATGGCAGGTAGTGTAGCAGTCCAGCAATGATGCCTTATAGCTGTTAGTAACACTGGTTGGATGTGGTCTCTGTAATGTTATCCATTTGTGTGATAGGTGTACATGCATCAGCACGAGGATGGTCTGTAGTCATATTCCACAATGGGGTATGGTACTGTGGTGACACCATGGCTGTGACATATCTGGGGTACAGTTGAACACATGTCACAGGTTACTAAAATGGTTATTGCCTGTGCCACATGGACAGGTGACCCACTGAGGCATGTATACCCTGTAACCTGATGTAGACCCATCCACTACATGTACACTGTTACTTGGCAACACTGGGATTAGACCCGTACCTAGCTATGTACTGATACTGAAGTGTGTGGCTTACATTGCACACACCACACAGCATTTAGGGTGAGGTGTGTCCCAGGCTACATGTTACATGCAGAGATATGGCCAATATATATGGACAGTCTGACACACTCTGGACAGTCCAGAAGTATACACAGAACCCCTTAGTGCAAAACATGTGGACCAAGCCTGGCAATGTGGATGTTAACAGCCATGTAGATGGGTATAACACGTAACTACTGGTATATATTTTCCCGCATAGGTTATGCATTCACACACCTCTGTCTGTCCTGACACATAATAACTGCTGGTGCAGAGGTGCCATAGCCACATACTACCCACTAGTTATTGACATACATCTGTACAGCATCCCACTGCTTTGTCTGACATACATGACTGTTATGGTGGCCCGGCAGCAGTACATCTGGCAAGTATCTGGACATAACATCTCACTGGGTAAGTACACTAAGCTGCTAGGCATGTAACAAAGCACTGTGCAGGCTACAGGCAGACTGGCTCAACACTGGCCTACATTTCCTATGGGGGAATACACATGTACCTGAATATATAGCAGGCTCTACAGGCATGTCATAGCACAGAGTAACAGACACCTGTGTGAAAGTGCATAACCACAACCAATGTGAACACAGCCACAGCCACATATGGTAAGCTAGCATAATACTACAGTATATGGACTATCTGTTCAACACCATCCTCATATGTGCCACTCACACACTAACCCTACATATACTGTGTGGTCCGATGCCTGTCTGTGGTATGGGACATGTGTGTTTGGCCCTACAAACATGTAAGCTGATAGGGTAACATACAGTGGAGCAGCATGTAACATCAGATAGAACAGGACCAAGAACAATGACATCTACCACATTCTGTACACAGGCCAAGGTACATATTAACAATACACACACTGTCAACAATCACCATAAGTACACAGACCTCAGTACTGTACAAACAACCACAGAATGTCCAGGTTATGTCATCACATATAACCCCTACTATACATAACATGTGTAGTATTCTGATATCTCACTGGCTTGTATTCAGATGTGATGTCACTAAATATGGTGTACAGCACATATGCACCTCTTACTGCATGACATATGTACAAAGGTTGACAGAGTTGTGGCTGGAGGCACAAACACAGGGCCAATATTGACATGCTGCTGTGATAACCTCATACATTTACTGTTGTAACAGGGTTTGTTGCAACATATGTCCTATGAGGGATATGAAGTCAGTAACTCTGATGGCTGTCACCATCTACAGACTGCAATCCTCACACTACCTTCTACAGTTCACAGATAGGTGCTCTGTGGGTAAGAGATGAAACAAAAGGCACCACACACTGCCCAGTCTGAAGATGACTCTACAGATGGGAGTTTTCTCATAAACATAGCACTGATATGACAGGTATTAAAACATGAAGGACAGCCATATCCACACACACCCTGTTAAACCAACATTACTCTAAATGCAGTATAGCAGCACTTACAGTCTGTAGTCAGGTCAGGCACACCCCCCTACTGCATGTTGGCCTGTTTCCACAGTGTATGTTGTTAGAGGTAAATCCCCAATCCATCTGTGATGCTGTTGGACAAACAACAGATCAAGTTCCTGCACACAGTGAATGAAAAGGCCCATCACCAACATGATGTTCCTAGATATTGGAGTGTGTTTCCATGGAATTGGCTATGGGAATGTTCCACAGCTGTTCCACATGCAAACAGCTAAAGGAGGGCTGCAATTTGTGCAGACGCCATCAGCTGATCATGAACATTACTTAAAATACACATGCTGCTGCCTAAGCAAACCAGGTGTAAGTCTGTACATCCACCAGAGAGGGAGTGAGAGAGGCAGACAGAGGCAAAGATAAGTCAGGGAACGGTGGGAGAGTAAAACTTAAGCATGTTTGTGTCACACACCTACCAGTACAGGGTATCAAACTCCTGATAACAATGTAGTGCTATCACATGTCTATGCACTTATTGGATGTGCCACATAGGTTACATGTTGAGGATCCCTCCAAATGTATATCTGATGGTGAGTGACATCTGCAAGAGTGATATGGTAGCTATACGGTAGGTGTAGTACACAAGCCTGTCTGCATGAACAGGTGTCACCGTCAACACAGCTACACTCTCACAGGGACACACACACACACACACATATTGACACACTTGGCAGGGCCAGAAATACAACTCATCACTAGTGAGATTGCCACAACACAGTACTGTGCAGGTATCACATGCACCACAGGGGTCATACAGAGGTTATATGGACAAAGGGTATGTGGAGGTTTATGACATCAGACAGCATGCTTCAGTATGCCAATGGGGGTTGTAGGGAGTGTGAATGTGGTTGTAGGCATCATAAAATACACACACAGACACAGGGTGTCAGTACTGACATGCATTGGTGCATGTCAGTACTTGCACCCTGTACTGACATGCATGGGTACATTGCTTCACGGGTGTGTAGTGGTCAACTGTGCCAGATGGCTATACAAGGCTAGGTGATAGGTATACCTTGGCATCAGGCTACATGACAATGGTCTGCAGTGTGGCTCAGGGGTGTAGTGTCTGGATTTGCCCACGCAGGTGGGCATTGTACTCACCATCCAGTCACTTGGGTAACTATTACATGTGGCCAATGCTGTGCATTGCTTGCCTATGTATGTGTTCTTTAGTCCATGACATGGGCGGTGTCTGGGATGTGTGCACCTCCCACATGCATGTACAGTGACATGTGGAACTGTACTTGGGGTGTCCGGCCCATGTTGGATACACAGATTGTTATCATCAGATGTGCCAGTCCTGGCCTCATGTGGCAGGAACTGTTAATGGACAGCAGGTTTCCCCTGCACCTACATTGATAGCATGATACTGGTATTCTCTGGTGTCAGTGGCATCTGTCCATACAGTGCATATTTTTCAGGCATGGTATGTCCTTTGTGGGTCACATTTGATGATACCACAGGTATTGCAGGTGTCCAGTGGGGAACATAAGGAGGGTGCATTGTCGGCATATATGTGCCTAGTGGACTGATGGACAGGGTGCCATGCCCTCTGTAGCCCACTGCAATCACACCATGGTTACTATCAGTGGGCAATATGCAGGGTACTACCAACATAGTAGCTGTTGCCTAGGCAAGTGTGTGTGTGTGTGTGTGTGTGTGTGTGTGTGTGTGTGTGTGTGTGTGTGTGTGTGTGTGTATGAGACATAGGTTGAGAGTGTTCTCTGGGTAATACAAAGGTTGCTAACTTTGTTCACCTGGCCTTGATCTCACATGTAGGGGTATGGATTTGCACCCCAGCCTCTTGGCTATTTCACATCTGTTTTCCCTGTATGGTGGACATGTGATATATACTAGGGCCACCATATAAGAAATTTGCAAAACCCGCTCCACATTGAGTCCAGTTGTTACACACTCACAGCCACCTCCACACAGGATACGAATGACAAACATAGATACACACACACAGACACACACACACACACACACACACACACACACACACACACACACACACACACACACACACACACACACACACACAAAGACACTTTTCATGTCTGGGATTAGAACTCCTACTTAGCTAGTTTATTACACTACAACACTACGCAGTTATAAGACGTGCCACAGAGATTACTGGAGTGCTCTTTCCCCAAAGGTGCATTTCACAGTGAATGACATCAGCAGGATTGCCAAAGCAGGGCATATGAATTGTAGTGAGTGTGACTAGCATAGAATACATTGCTCCCTACACAGACATAGAAACACACAAAAAAATCCACAACTGTCATGTGTAGGAATAGAATCCCTACCATAGTTCTATACCACACTACAGCATTAAGCTATTATTGGACACGCCACAGGGATTATTGAAGTACTCCTTCCCCAAAGGTGTATTTCACAGTGAATAGCATCAGCAGGATTGCCAAAGTAGGGCACATGAATTGTAGTGAGTGTAACTAGCCTAAAATGAATTGCTCCCTACGCAGACATAGAAACACACACAAAGAAACAACTGCCATGTGTGGGAATAGAACCCCTACCAGGTTTCTATATCACACTACAACATTAAGCTGTTATAGGATGCGCCATGGTGATTACTGGAGTACTCTTTCCCCAAAAGTGTATTTCACAGTGAATGATATAAGCAGGATTGCCGAAGTAGGGCATTTGAATTGTAGTGAGTGTGACTAGCCTAAAATGCATTGCTCCCTGCACAGACAGAGACACACACACACACACACACACACACACACACACACACACACACACACACACACACACACACAGTTGCCATGTCTGGGAGTAGAACTCCTAACTAAATAGTTTATCACACTACAGCAGTACGCAGTTATAGGATGCGCCATGGAGATTACTGTGCTACAGCTTTCCAAAAGGTGTATTTCACAGTGAATGACATCAGCAGCCTTGCCAAAGTAGGGCATTTGAATTGTAGTGCATGTGACTAGCCTAAAAAGCATTGCTCTTTACAGAGACACACACACAGTTGCCATGTCTGGGATTAGAACTCCTACCTAACTAGTTTATCACACTACAGCAGTACGCAGTTATGGGAGGCATCACAGAAATTACTGGGCTATACCTTTCCCAAAGGTGTATTTCACAGTGAATTATATCAGCAGCCTTGCCAAAGTAGGGCATCTGAATTGTAGTGCATATGACTAGCCTAAAAAGCATTGCTCTCTACATGGGCGGAGACACACACATGGACACACAGTTGCCATGTCTGTGATTAAAACTCCTACCTAACTAATTTATCACACTACAGCAGTACGCAGTTACTCGCCACAGAGATTACTGTGCTACAACTTTCGCAAAGGTGTACTTCACGGTGAATGACATCAGCAGCCTTGCCAAAGTAGGGCATTTGAATTATAGTGCATGTGACTAGCCTAAAAAGAATTGCTCTCTACACAGAAAGAGACACACACACACAAACACACACACATACACACACACACACACACACACACACACACACACACACACACACACACACACACACACTCACATGGTTGCCATGTATGGGATTAGAACTCCTACCTAACTAGTTTATCACACTACAGCAGTATGCAGTTATATGACACACCACAGAGATTACTGGGCTACACCTTTCCCAAAGGTGTATTTCAAAGTGGGTGACCTCAGCAGGCTTGTCATAGTAGGACTTTGGGGAGGGCAGTGTGTGCATGGCCCATAACCCATTCATCTACAGGTTGACACACCACATGTGGGCACATGCAGGTTTATATTCCACAGGTACATGTATACAGCTGCTAGATGACTACTTCATTGTACAGTCATGTTACACAGCTAGCACTTGCACCACATAGTCTGTAATGCTGATGGATACCGGTGGCTAATGTCTACAGTGAGTGACATTTACACCTCATGCGGTTGTAGCCATGTGGCTGTGTGCTGGGTGGGACAAGCCTCATAATGGATGGCTCCTTATCACAGTCACTCTCTTCCACACATCTATGTATGTCTACTTTTGGCTTATTATAGTGTGTTGTCCTTGGATATGTGTCTGTATTCCTATCCACTGTGTGTGCAACACATGATTGGTGCATACTGAGGACTGCATGCACTAACATCTGCAAATGCCAGATATGTATGGTCCACTGTTGTTTGCAGACATGGGCTTTATTTGTTTAAGTGTGTGAGCATGCCCAGTATGACCTTTCAGTATGTTATTGTCTGACATTGCCTTCACTTCTCTAAGTGTGTGAGCATGCCCAGTATGCCCTTCTTTGTTGAATGCATGGATTGACTCCAGGTGGTTTGTACTCCAGTGCAGACCTTTGTGTTGTACACCTACAGGTAGCAAACTGTTTCTGTAGGGTATCCATCGATCATTTGGCAATATGGGGACAAACTGTGCAGGGAATAGAGTGTACTGTAGGTGATTGTGTCTGTGCTGCTTTAGCTGCATGGTACTGCTGTTAGCAGGGATATTCAGACATGTGTACTGTTATACACTGTGATGTTTTCTGTCCTCATGCATGTACTGTCAGGTGGACATTCTTGCTCACAGTGATGTCTTGGGGGACAAGGGTGACTGCAGCTGTGTCCGGTATTGTGGCCAGACACCTATGTATTCATGGTAAGTTATGTCATTCTGGAGGGGGAGCTGCAGACACTTGCTGCTGGGTCTGTGTATCCAGTTCAGCACCTTGGTACAGTGCTGGCAGAGGATCCCCTACTTGTACATCCATTGGCATGACAGTATGGCATTATCTTGCTGTGGCAATGCCTCACAGCTGTACAGATTTGCACAGGTTACCCAGAGGCAGGGGCCATGGGTCAGGACATTGCCCCTATTGTGGAGTATGAGCAGGTGTGTAGCCACCCATTTATGTGTTTGCAGCCAGGGATAGTGTTTGCCCACAGCTTGGTGTCGGACCCTCCACATTCCATGCTGCCCATGCTCCCACCCACCCCTGTTATTCTAACCTCTTCCATACATTATGCATGCATTCTCTGATACTTTCCCTAAGGGTATCACCCCATCACAGGTGTGTGTTAGTGTTGATCCACAGTTCATGGAGTGGGACATGGTGGACATGTTACTGTGGTTTGTCCACATGGCCTTCCATATGGCTTATGTGGAGTGTGTTATGTTGTTATTTGGGTGTGCATGGCACAATGATTGGTACATGTGAGACACAGGCCTTTGGCAGGGGCCTGTTGGCCAATAGATGTTGCTGCAGGCCAGATGTGGCAGGCCGTTGCATTCTGTCAGTCCTACAGTCTCAGACCACCATACAATATATTCTCCTGGGGTGACAGGGTAGGTGTGATAGGTGTTCATGCCAAAACCTTCTATCAGTCTTGATCAGGTGGTGTGGATGCTGGCAGGGTGCTACCTACAGCTAGAGACACACTTGAGTGGGACACCTGCACTGCATGCTGCATTCTTCTGCTATTGCCATATACAGGTGGGGTCATATTGTACCCATTTCCCACAGCAGGGATATGACCAGAGAGGTACCTGTGGGTGGTGCTTGCGTGACCTGGGTGCATGTGTGCTATGGACACTACTTGCATCTGACACACAGATATGCATTGGTCATTCCAGTCATGCTGGCATGTGCAGGTACATCAGCTGTTTCCCAATACATCAGTCCTACCTCCTTTGTGAGCTGCAAGTGTTCGGGCAGACATCACCAATATCCCCTACTACAGGACCAGTTAATGTGATGCATACCTGTATGTACAATTCCAAGGGTATCTCCATTTCACAGAGACACAATATATACTGTATGTCTGGGGTACTTTCCTCTGTGTACTGCTTGTTTATCTAGCCCAACAGCCATGCCATGTCAGTCTTTCAGATGGTGATACATATTACCATCATACATTTACAATGGCTTACTGCTAGCATGTGTTATACTGGTGAGAATTGTCTTTGGCACTGAAGTTGTGAGGGCTTGTCCCTGTCATCAGCAATAGTGGGCAATGGCCACCAGGTCTTACCTCAACATGCATACATACTGACCACTCTCACACAGTATGAAACACACATCAACCTAACACACACAGACCTGCATATTGTGCAAATGCTACAACCTATCCTGCTACCTTGGCCACCTCTGGGCATTATACCTACACATACATGTTACTGCATTTCTACATAGGGTTGTGGGAGGCACACATGACTGTTACGAAGTGTGTACATCAGATTGGGGGGGGCACACCAGACCGTTACTACATTTCTAAATAGGTTTAGGGGTGCACACCTGACTGTTACTACATGTCTAGTTTGGGTTGGGGGAGCACAACTGACTGTGTGTACATTGCTACACAGGACTGGGGGAGTGGGGCAGACCTGACTGTTACTACATGTCTACGCAGGATTGGGGGAGGTGGCACACCTGTCTGTTTCTACATTTCTACACAGTGGTTGGGAGAGGGCACACCTGACTGTTACTACATTTCTACGCTGGATTGGGGGAAGGGGCACACTTGACTGTTTCTACATGTCTACATAGGAGTGGGGGAGCACACCTTACTGTTACTACATTTCTGCATAGGATTGTGGGGGAACACAACTGACTGTTTCTAGATTTCTACACAGGATTGGGGGGGCACACCTGGCTGTTTCTAAATTTCTACATAGAATGGGGGCACACCTGGCACTTGTACTCATTTGCATTGACTGTACTGGTATGTCAGGTAGTCCATTTGATTCTGTATTCTAACCTATCATGCTGACTACAGGCATATCAGTGTACTACAAGTCTTAGCTTTGGTTGACCTACATATTAGTGTCTGACATCCTACACTTCAGAACTAACATCCTACTGCCCGACCTGCTGTCTGTGTAGGCCTGGGGGGGAGGTTACCCATAGGCATCATTCAGAGGTCATAGCACAGCCTCTGTTTGTGTTTGTCTACACATGTCCTGCTGGCTGAGACTGTTGTTGGGTATGTGAACCTCCCAGACTGGCATGTGTGAGTCATATGGACGCACATGTCACCCAGCACATTTCCTGCAGTGTATTTTGTTGCCCTGTGTAGTACTGGCTACTGTGTTGACTCCGGTATCTGTTACAGATCTCATGGTGCCACTATGGGTGTCTACTACCTGCTGGCATACCATTCAGTCACTGATTCTCTTGCATGCTCACATCCATACCATAGGTACAGGTAATGACACATTCTACTCCATTCGGCAATTGGTAAGTTGATTGACTTACTTGTGGGTGTACCAGTATTGAGGATGGTGCTGGAGGGCTGCCTATGTCGGATGCACATAGTACACTCCCTATACATGGTTGAGCACAGGTAGTGTCATGTTTGGCATCCCTTTTACTGTATGTGCAAGTCAGAGAGAGGTATTGTTCCCATGGCCCCTACTGTGTCAGTGTATGTGCAATGCGTTGCCTCTTTGTCAAGGCCATGGCATACTGGGCATGCCTCCATCTGCCTACTGGGGCAGGCTCAGGTTGTTCCTTCTATGTGTCACTCTGTGCCTGTGCAGGCCTTGGCATTGGTGGGGGCTGTTTGTCCCTGCCCTGTGCTGTTCCTGCTGCAGCTGTTTCCACAGGATCATATTGTGTAGCATGGCACATACCATAGCAATTTGAGTACATGTAGCTGGTGAGTACTGCAAGGGTCCACCAGATGCATCCAGGCACTGGAACCGTGACTTGAGCATCCCAAACACATGCTCTATTATAAGTCTGGTCTGTGCGTGTGCCTCATTATGGCATTCTTGTTTGGGTATGTGTGCATTTCTGATGGATGTCATCAGACACGTCTCCAGTGCTTAACCAGCATCCCCCACTAGGTGGCCATAAGGGATATCCCCATTGGCAAATCTCTAGTACAGCTGCGTCAGATGCTAGATGTGGGAATCGTAATAGCTTCCAGGGCAGCCAGCATAAACATTCATTATAATGCCCTGGGGATCGCACATGACCTGGCAGTTGATGGATGGGAAGCCCTTGTTTTTGATGTAGGCCCTACCCTGATCACCGGGTGGTGCTTTGATGCATATGTGCGTGAAGTCCATAGCACCCACTACTGTAGGGTATTCTGCTATTTGGTGGAAGAGACGCATGTTGCTGGCCAACACCTCACAGGTGTTGAGGAAATATACGTGCTCACCAGCATGTACTGACATGGCATCCAGGAACTGGTGGAATACTCTGGATGCTGATGCCTGTGAGATCCCCATGATATCTCCAGTTGAACTTTGGGAGGTACCTGTGACTAGTATTCCTAGGCCTACACATATCTTAGTATTCACTGGGATAGGTTCCCCTCTGTTAATTCGGTGTGTCAGATGTGGCCAGCACAGCTCAACAATTTGCTGTAGGAGGTCCCTGTCCACTATATAGTGCTCCACTATTTCCAACTCATGTAGCCCCTGGTAGGTTACCCTGGGTCTGTACACTCTTCTCCATCTCCTCACTGTGGGTTGGTCGACAGCATTCACATCCTCACTACCCTCAGCCTCTTCCACATGTTGTTGTATGATGCCTGCTGCAGCCCCTATCATTTTGTTGTTTTGTTTGTTAAAAGTTCCCCACTTGTATACACCAGTGGTGTAGAGTATGGGAAAAACCAGAGGGGAATGTGTTTGCTTAGTTTATAGTAGTGTTCTGGGTAGGGCTGGTCTGCTGCCTGTGTAATTGGCTGATTCTGATACATTTCACCTGCCAGCTATGCTAGTTCTCCTAGATTATCTTCCTACTGCTGTTTTCCATTCCCATTGCCTTCCTGTTTAAGCCCAGGGGCATGCCGTGCAAACACAGTGCTCAAATGTGCACAGAGCTGCTATTTCCTGGTTTACTTTTTTTTTCCCTTTAAAACCCAGTGCACAGCGCGCACACCTGCTTTGGCAATGTAAAGAGTGCTAGGCAGCCTCAGACACACACCCTTGACTAGCTGTGCTAAGCTAGGAGCAAATCTGAGCCACAGTGCTCCAATCCACTTACAGTATGCCTGACACACACCCCTATGATATCAGCTAACTCCTAGGCTTGCACCAAGCTATTCCTGCTCTTACACTGTTGGGAGCTGACTAGCATGCAGGGGAAATCTGGGATTCACTATCATTCTCCTCATTTGCATAGGATTTCCTGCTAATGCATAGTTACATGTCCCACACTGAGACTCTCCCCTTAGCAACCACTATTCACTGGCCATGTTGTCTTCTACCTGCCATTGAGTATAATGGCAGAATAGTGATTTTAATTAGAATGTTTATTGTAGGTTTATTTTCTTATTTTTCCCCCGATCCCGTTTGTGCGCTGCTGCCCAACGCTTAAACAGCCGAGATCGATTAAAAAAAAATAAAAGTTGATTTTTTTTCAAGTGTTTTCCATGCCAATGGCCTTATACTTGGCTATTGGCATGCTTTTTACATGATATCCACCCATTATTTGGAGCTGTCATGGCTCTGTTTTGTAATTTGCAGAAATGTACTCTGTTACTGGCAGAGTACATTTCTACAGATTACACTAGTCCTGCACGGCTGGTTTCCAGCTTCCTGGATAGCAAATTCACCTCATTTGCATGGATTTCTTCTGCAAATGGGGTAATTTGCATAGAGGGGCTGAGTCCGTGCAGGACTAGTGCTGGAGCGCTTGTGCACACCCCTACAGGTTATTCCTGGCTCGCAGGGCAGACATATTGCCTGTTGGAGCTTCTGCACTAATTCTGCATGCCGTGCAAGGCTTGCAGAATCCAGGGGATTGTTTTTTCATTTTTTTTTCAAAACCGTCAGAGGTGGTACAAGAAAACTCAGTAAATAACAACTACAACTGAATAGGGTTAAATAGCACTGGGGCATGGGAACCTTCAGGGTGTATGTCTGGGTCCTGAAGCAAATAATTTTTTACTATTTTTCTTCTGTGAAGTGCTATTTTCTGTGCCATGATTTGCTGTCATCAGTTGAACTCTGTATGGAATACTGTAACAAATCAGAAGTGAAAGCTCAACATTTGAGAAAAACACATCAGTTAAGCACTATGTCCCAGAAAAGTGGACACAGAAAAAGAAATCCAAAATGATACAAGACCTAAAACTAGTAATTCAGTCAAAATATTTAAATACAGAGGAGTAGATAAGACAGATATATGGACAGTTTACATGGTTTTACTATTTGTTATAAAGGCTGATGTTTACATCATGTACTTTTTTTTAACTGTAGGGTTTTCATTGACAAAAAACTGATGTATGTAATTTTTATTTATTTATTTTTTTATTTACTTGTGTATCTATCTTTTCTTGATCAGGTTAATCCCACTAGGCTAGTAGCCTCTTTTCAGGGGAGACCTGAGGTGGTATTTATACTACTATGGGAAGTTTGGCCAGGGCATCAGGGAACTTTTCATACTCTTTTTAATAGTTTCCATGCAATCTTTTACATCCACCTGCACTACCACCAACTAAAGTAGATGTGACCTCAGTTTAAAATCTCTTTTGAAGGATAAAATGATAGTACAGTTTTATTGTTAAGTATATTATATCAATGTCAGGTAATATAGAACTACCTCATAGCTATTTTTTTCTATAAAAAAAACAACAAAGGAACTTATAAATCTGGCACTTGCAAAAAAATGCAAATATGTAGTACACTGGGATAGTATTTACATCCTTGGTATTGAGTTTACTTTTAGGGTTAGCAAGTATTTAAATTGCCACTCAAAAGAAATTGTATACCTTGTATGCTGCATGGTTTGTTTTACTTATTATGTATGAAAAACTGAAAGATCTCATAAGACCAGAATATATGGACACTACAACGATACCAAGAATAAAGATCCTACTAATGCTCTTGCTAGGCATGTCCGTGAATGTGCAGAGACTACATTTTTATTCTGGGTGGTAGAACAAATTAACCCTAGTCTTAGATGGAGTCAGTGGGAAACCTTTCTGGAATATTATGAACTGTTGTGGCAGTTGAGATTGAATGTCAATGTCTACCCTTGATTAAATGACCAAGTATCATTGTTTCCTCTGTTAAAACTAAGGGCTGCCAAACTTTAAGGTTTAATATATTTATGTATGTTTCTTTTCAGATATATATATATATATATATATATATATATATATATATATATATATATGTGTGTGTGTGTGTGTGTGTGTGTGTGTGTGTGTACTTTTTTCATGCCCTTTACGTCCCTCTACCTTTCACTATTCTTTAATTTTAGTTGATTTTTTTGATAAAATAACACTATTGTGAAGCTCATACCTGGTTATACTAGGTTTGTTGTCTTTTCTAAAATATTATGTTTCATTATTATGGTGTGTATTATTGTATGTTTTCTGTTTTTTGAGCACTTCAATAATTAGATGTTTATTAAAATAAATTAGTGTTTTAGAGGTTTACAGTGTGTGCAGATTTTTGTAGATAATATTTAGTGCATGCATTTGTTTTCAACATCATTTTTATACACCTTTTATTGTGAACTTTTCAACGTGACAAAATTGATTGGGCTAATTGTTTAAATGATTTGGTTTACTATAAAAGGAATTTAGATTGTGACAAGCAGTAGTTCTGATGAAGTCTTGTTGCATGAGAGATGAAAGAGCTTAACAGACTACTGATTGCTGCTTCTCAATAGATTGACCATTATTCTACTGTTGTTCTGATACCTTTCGTTAGGGTTGGTGTCGACTGAGGTTTGTTTTTTTTTTATAGGTTTGATAATTAACAAGCAATACTATTAGTATTGAATGCCACATGCTCTCCTATGCAGTACTTGGCAGTCACGGTGCACTCCTCATGGAATCTGGTAACGCATCCTCAATGTCTATTTCATTTTTAAGCATCCAAGTAAACATTATAAATGGTAAGGGGACATTTACAAAGTAGTTTTATGACCTTATGTATCACTTTGTGTTTGAGTACTTTTTTGTCCCAAGGTTACCCTTTTAAAATGGTGTTCCAGTCAACAAAAATAAAGTAAAATAAAATATAACTTGCTACTCTGTAGCTGTAGGTAAGTAAAATAAAATATAACTTGCTACTCTGTAACGGCATGTATACCTAAACAGCTATCATCCTGCAGAATACCGCTAAACATTTTACTGTTGTTAAAAGCACATAAACCCAGGTCCTCTTTAGTCCAGCTCAGTAAACACAGTTTTGTCCTTATTAATCATACTCCAGACTAAAAAGTACAATGACATATGCCTATTAGTTTTTCCATCTTATTTATTTATGCATAAAGAGTAGCAATAGACAGTAAATGAAAGTCACTGTATAAAAATCAAACTCTTTTAAGTCTGGCAGTCTTTTTAAGGGCAGTAACTAGAGGGAAGCACTTGTTTGTTTCAGACTGGAACACAAAGACACTGAGCAAGTTAAAAGGGATATCAGACATCATTTTCTGTTCGTTTGTCGACCTATTTCTGTCCTTCTTCCTCTTTGCTTCTGTTTTTGCTTTTTGTGGTCTTAGTTATTTCTTGGCCAACCTGTACATAATGTACGTTACTGTTTATCATGCTGGTAGCACAGATGGCTATAGTCAGCACTTCTCAGATGATGTTGCAAGCTGATTTCCTTCCCACATTAGAAATAAAAATGCTAAGCAACTTTTATTAAAATGATTGTTCTCCTATGTTTTTTGTTGTCTCTTTGATTTTAATACCATACTCCAACACCATTACCATGTAATAAAGGTTACTAAACCAAAAAGACATTCCAGTGTGTGAACTGTTATGGACTTACTGCATCTCATGTGGTACTGTCGCATAGCACTGCCAAATGAATTAAGAACATAACAAGAAAAGCAATGGAACAATATTTCAATGGGACATTGCATACATCTAACTATTCCGGAGAACCGTTCCATAAACCCAGGAACTCGCCCTATTTTGGATGTATTAATTACAGAGACAACTAAAAGAGTAAGTGACCCTTTTGTTGCTGTGGGCCAAACTTTGGGTGCAATTTCTCCAGAGAAAAGGGAAATATGTGACAAATTTGAAAAACTGTTGGAGAAGAAAACAAGGACATATTTTAATATTCTGAGTCTACAAAGATATATAGACCTCAAAATTATCCCGAGGGGGCTGAGGTTCATTAAGGCCCTAGTTTGCTGTTTAACTTAAATTGTCCCATAGAGAAGCAGTTTAGGGAGAGATGGATAAATGTTTGTCATAGATGTGTGACCAAATGGTTGCACATTTTAATAGAAAGGGACCAGGTCAAACATAAAAAACTAAAGCAAGAACTGACTTCTTTGTCACATACTTTAAGTTCTTCTCTGGGTAGTTCAAATGTGGATATCTTTCTTGAAAAAATCAACAAAAAGCTATCTGATTTAGAAAAGGAATTGATAGAGTATAAGAAAGTAAAGTTAACTAGAAATGTCAATGACTAAGGGGGGGGCAAGTCTTTCTCCCATTAACCAACTGGAAGATAAAGGAACAGCGATGTCATCGCGTAAATTTAAAAGGAGCTTCCTCAGCTTCCTTTGCGTCATCGGAAGGGACCAGCTACTGTGTGATGGATGAAAATTAAGACTTTCCTGAACTACCACAAACCCAACGACCAGAAGAACATAGGCGGCAGTTTCAGAGTGAGGAGAACCATAATCAACACCAACAGAGCTGTAAAAGGGGCCAAAATTACACCTTTAATGAACCATATGCAAATAAGAACCAGAGAAGGGACTTTAAACAGGGACAAGGTAACGGACAACGATACAATAAAAAGTTTAGAAGATAGTGTAACTGAGGTATGTACTGTTACTAATATTGTGTTGAATTTATCGAATTGTATTCTGACTGAAGAACAAGTAACGGTTTTAAATTTTGACCTCAAGCTTGTCCCTACGGTTATACCGAGGGCGCATGTAGTTAAACAGGAAAATTTCAGGTTTATTCGTAAAGTACACTTGAAATGTTATTTTGCTATGCAAAGAAGTGGTAGTGTAGATCTGAAGAGTGATATGCAAACATATAGTGATTTAGATGAAAGCTTTTATTCATGTGAGGATGAAATGTATGTTGATTTAAGCAACAATGATTTAAATGCTTATTGTAAAGTGGATATTTCTGGTACTCCTAATTTAAACAAGTTTATTCCTCCCTTTGAAAATGTACATACTAAACAGTTTGGTACTATGATAGGTTTTGGGGGTGACAGTATATGTGAAGAAACCTTGAAAAATAAAAAACACATAAAGTATAATTTAACCTTTAAAGAATGGCAAGCATTAAAGGAGTTACAAAATAGAAAGGATTTAATAATTAAACCAGCCGATAAAGGCAACAAAATAGTAGTAATGAATGCAGTCCAATACTACAAAATGTGTATGGAACATTTGGAAAATAATGAAGTTTATGAGAAATGTACCATAGAAGTGTATGAACAGGCTTTAACTAAATTTGAAATAATGTTGGACAAATATGTTAGACTGGGATATTTTACTGACAAGGATGTTAAAAACAGGTTATTTGATAGAAATAGTGAGAAATCCATATTTTTTTGCTTGCTAAAGGTACATAAGAGATTAATTGACCCCCCCCCCCCCAGGTAGACCTATAATCTCAGCATATAAATATTTTCTTTATAATATTGGTATAGTACTACACAATATATTAATATGATATGTTCAAAAATCTCCTGTATACATACAGGATAGTCCTGATTTTCTCAAAAAGGTACCCCCTTTAGTTTGGAATGAAAAAAGTATTGGTTGGTACTTGATGTGAAGAGCTTATACACCTTCATTGGACATGAGGATGGGTTAAAACATATTAAATACTTTCTAGGTGATACTCCCTTCACACATTTTGTTTTGGAAATAGTTGAATTTTGTTTAAAGAATAATTATTTTTATTTTGATAATGATATGTACAGACAGAAACAAGGCACAGCAATGGGGGCAGCATTTGCCCCCATGTATGCCAATATGTTTATGTCATTTTTTGAAGTCACATTTTTATGGAAGTTAGATTTTATGAAAAAAATATTAATTTTTATTTTCGTTATATTGATGATTTAATTTTTGTGTGTGAGGAAGGTTGGAATGAAATAGAAAGATCTGTAAGAGAATTACATAAAAATCCTTTCAGCCTTTCTTTTGATGGTTTCCAGAAAGGTAGAAAAGTGGTTTATTTGGATTTAACTTTAGAAGATAAGAGAATGGTAATGTTATAACTAACATACACAGGAAGTTCGAGGATGGTAGTCAATATCTTTATGCAAGTAGCTGTCACCCTCCTCATGTCATGGATGCTTTGCCATATGGGGAATTATTTAGGTTATCTAAGTTATGTAATGATGAAGTTAATTTAGAAAAAGAAATAAGAACAATCAGTGAATATGTTTAAAAGAAGGGGATATGACTTAAAGTCTATAGAAACAGCTAGAAATGAAGTATTCGAGGGAAGATATGGAAACAGAAGGAAGAAAATAAGGACAGGAGATTGTCGAAGCAATACTGTGAAAGATCAAGAAGCAAAGGATTCCATATATTATGTCTCTGTTTATAATATTGAGAGTTGGGCATTAGTGGACATGATTAAATATTATTGGGAATATCTGTATCAGGATACATTTTTGTCCACTATTTTGCCAAAAAAGCCCCATTTCTCATTTAAGAGAGGTAAAAATATAAGGGACATGGTAGTTCATGGGAGCTTCATTAGACCAGTAGTAAATATTGGTAGGCCTTTATTGCAATATGACACTTTCCAGTGTAATAAATATAGCGTGTGTTCACATGTTATTAATACAGTGAATAAAATTAATGAAGTTAAATTTAAATCAAGAGGGATATATACATGTGAAAGTAAAGAGGTGATATATGCACTGAAATGCCCTTGTGAATTATATTTCATAGGGGAAACTAAGAGAAAATTCAGGACTAGATTTATGGAACATTTGAGGGATGTGAAAAATCAAAGAGAAGAGAAAATAATATCCTCATATTTTAAAAACAACATAATAGTGATGAAAGTTTGTTATATGGTACCATTTTAGAAATGGTTGAGTGTATTGAGAAGAATGAAAATGTATTAAAACAAAAATTGATGTATAAGGAAAGCATATATATTTTAAAATATAAAACTTTGGTACCTAGAGGCTTAAATAATGAGCTGAACTGAAAGTGTTTGCTTTAAATGAATAATTTTAAGTAAATTGATTAATTGTTTAATTAATTGAATGTAATTTATGGATGTATAAGAAGGGTGTGCTTTTTGTACTTGTGTTATTCCTTGAAGGTGGTTACACCGAGGCACTAGAATAAATGTTTGCATTTTACTATATGGTCTTTTGTCTTCCTGGAGTTTTCCATTGTGAGCATAACTGCTGATACATTTGAAATGTTTGGACAATAGTTGCTGTAATTACAAGAAAATCAGTTTCCCTTCATTCTTACCCATATTTAACAGATCATAGGATCATAGGAGGTTACTAAGCTAATGGCCCTGGGGTCTTTACAAGCCTAGCCAAGAGTTTATCCCCCCAAAAAAACTTCAGTCAGTACCTGTCGCCCCTGTCAATGAGGAACACAGGTGGAACCCCTGAGACAAATTTCTGGTTTCCCATCCACTCATCAAGGTTGCTGTTGAAGAGGGTCAGCAATTTGCTCTGTTTGACATGTATGGGAAGTCTATTCCAGAGACAGGGAAACCTCTGGGAGACAAATCGGTCTCTCCAGCAGATTTTGTTGATATCGCATATTAGATTGTAGTGACCAGATGGCTTAGCAGTTAAGGTCTTCGCCTCCCATGTACAAGGTACAAGCCACTCGATGGTGTAAAATATGGCTCTAGATGATTTGGTCATGTTGACTAATGTTGCCAAAAATGGGCATATTAGATTCAGACAGGTAAATACCAGGCTATCAGTCTGCAGATTATTAGAAGCCAAGCCAACAACCAGAGGTCAGAATCAAACCCTGTATCTTGCGTCTATAAGGTAAAGACCTTAACCATTGTGCCAGACCCACCCATTCTTTGATTCTTCTTTGATAACAATAATATCCTTGGCATAGGCTTGCCAAACAAAGCTCTACAACTTGGCTCCCTATTGAAATGTCAGCACTTGTAATGCCAAGTGCCGACACATTGAAAGAAAGACAAAATGCAGGAGAACAGTGAATATCAAACATTGCTCTTCTCCATTAAACTTGTTTTTGCAGGGGACAAGCCCTCACACCCCCCAAAGTTATATATACCACCTCTGATACCTCAGAGAAAAGGGATATTCCAAGAAATGGTAGTCTCAGACTTGGTATATGCAAGTCTGTTTTTTGTCCATTGAGTCTCTGTATTTTGGGGCTCACAGAAGTTAGTATGAGCTGGTGTTAATGCATGATTTGTAGAAAGCACCTTACTTTTTTCTGCATAGTTGATTCCCAGTAAAACCCTACATTAACTGATGGAGTCATACACATGTGGTGCATTTATACTTATTACTTAAAGTGGCAAGTGCAAAATTACATCTAGTGAAAAAGATTGCTATATTCTCCTCACTGAATTTTTCATTTAACACCACACCCTCAAATTAATGGACATGTTTCCATGTTGGGGGCAGGTTATATATATTCTGTTGCAGGATCATCATGGTTGTCTGACTAAACCATTCAGTAGCATGACATCCTCTGCATATTTCTATTCCTTGTTTTCCAGAGTATGGACAATGATTGCCAGAGAAACAAGATAAATAAAGAAAAGTTCAGTGTATTGACTCTACAGTATATTTTGCAAAAATAAGTTTTATTCTGATTACTCATTAGAATATTTAGAGAGAATACACACTGTATTGATTCAGATCAACACAGCAAGAAATAGATCACAGCTCTCAACCTTCCATTTCCAAAATGAGGAACACTACCTCTCATAATGTGGAACAAATGGGCAAAATGTGGAACACTTACAAGCAGCTTACTAACAACTTCAACTAAGAAGCTCATAGGATGGATAAAATGCAATATTTTACTTATATAATAGTTTTTTAATGAATTAATGTGATTCAGTTCTATTTATCATGGATATCAGTTAAAAATTGCTAATACTGAATGCATGACAGACCTTTTCAATGTGGAAATTCAAGGAACATGAACTTTTTAAGACCCAGAATGAGTAACATTCGTTGTAATGAGGTACATGTGAGAGGTATGACCGTGCCTCAGGGGCAACTCCATTTCAAAAGAGAAAGTGAATGTGTCATTGTTGTAGTGTAAAGTAAAAAGGAATCTACATCAGAAGTTCTGAAACTTCACACAAGGTATCTGCAATAGGAGAAATGAATGGCTGCTAGCGAAAAGGATGGACTTCTTGGCAGTAAGTTTTCTACCAATCATCATTTTAACAGAAGAATATTGCTAAGCTGTCCACCAATCAGCAGCTGTGTAGGAAAGCCTTATTTAGAATGTCATCATTCTGCATCTATGCAGAAAAGCCTTGCTGCTACCACAAAAAGCATGTGTTTCTGTACCCATACAATGAGAATATATGCCATTCTATACATTACTTATGGGACTGTATCACATAGTCCCACTCAAGTTTCAGGTCTTGACCTTTGCATATGCTTCATGCAGTGCTCAGGTATTACAGGTACTCATGGGCAATGGCACTGATATTGTTTTTCATCAGTTTTCTATGGCTGATATAGTACTTTGTGTTTCATTGCTAAATGTGTATTGCTGAGTATATCAATGATGTGTATATGAAGTCCACAACATTGTACTGATTTCCTTCAGGACACCTGGGCAACTTGCTGCAATAAAACATGCACTGGATTATAATGAATCTTAAGAAGCATTTACAGAGTATATCAGAGATACAGCCGAAGTGCTGCAAATCCCATAGTGGTGAACACAGGCAGAAATGTGCTCTGATACCAGAGATGTGGAGTTTTTTGCCATGGAGGCTATGACACCATCTTTGGATGGTAATGTGGAATAGTTATGAGAAGGAGAAAGCATACATAGCTCAGCAATATTACCCAGTAGCTACATTATTAAACAAATCATTGAAACAGGTAAAAGACCAACTGAATGCAAGCTGTGTACAATAATGTATGGCACAACTACAGTAAGTATCCCAAGTTTCACAATGCCCAAAGCAGTGGTGCACAGACTGCTTTTAGTACCACATTCATGGTATGCATACATGCTACTGTTATGTAGAGTAGAAGCATAAGAGATAAAAAGCAGAACATGTCAGTCTCTACATTAAAGCAATCAGTAGGATAAAGCTGGTCTGCACAGCCTGAACTTATGCAAATGCTACCCCTCTATCAACATGGGAGAACGAACACTGACCAGTACTGTATAGGTGAACAAAGGTCAGTGTACCTACTGGGTCATGGCTGTGTCTCACTGTGGCACATTATTCTTCTATGGTAGCACCTGCAGATGGTGGAGGCATTGGCAGCATCAGTCAAAGCCTTGTGGAGGTGGATGTCTTAGTTCAGAATAGAAAAGGACACTGCATCAAGCTATCACTGATGCATATCCTACTAAAGAAAGTAAAATTGGAAATGCCCAGTTCAAATTCAGAACATGATGCAAAACATCTAACCCATTGTCTGTCATGAGGCAGATAGTTTAGAAGAAGCTAGAGATGATGAAAGATTTCAACTGGACATTCCTACATTTGGAAACAGCATATGACAAGTTCCACAAAGGCTGATTTGGGCAAGCCTGTGATAGTTCAAAGTCTCAGAAACATTGATAGAATTGTGCAAGCTACATACAATGACCTGATGTCACAAGTATGAACAGTATTTAGACTCACAGAGGAATTCCCAGTAAGAGTTGGGGGTGCATCAGGTTTCCACAGGCAGTGTGGCATTACAAGCATATTTTGAAGATGGATTTCAGCAAATAATAGAGGGAGTGGACTGCAAATCATAAGACCCACTGGATGAAACTGAGTACAGATAAAACAGTTTTCATGAGGAGGTTAAAGGTGGAATCAGAGGGGCTGACATGGGAAGCAGAGTATCTTGGGTAGGGTGTGACAGAAGAATGCTGAAGAAACTGAAAGTAATGTATACAAAACAGAGGTGCTACCAGTACTTCTGTATGGTACATAAACCTGGACAGTGAAGGCAGAGCAGTTGAGGAAATTAGAGGTGATTGAGATGAAGTGACTGAGACAGGTGGTAGTATGCAAACTGTGGGACACATGAAGAAATTATGACTTTAGAACAGAAGCCAAAGAAGTTCCAATTGCAGAGAAGGTCAGAGAAAACAAATAACTCCATACTGCTATGAGTACCCTCAGGAGTCATTTCTCCCCTATCTCACCCAACATCTTGAACATATCTGCTGAGATCTCATCTGAGCCTGTTGCTTTCCCTGACTTCATTTTCATTAGTGCTGTTTTTACTTTGCTAGTGTGGACTCCTCCTATTCTTGCATTTTTTGCTGTGTCTGGGGCAATACTTCTGTGGGGTTTTATTAATTCAGAAGCTGCTGAAAGTGCTCCTTCCATCTGCTTTTGATTTTCTGTGGGCTTGTGAGCAAGTTGCTGCTGGCATCTTTGATAAAGGGTGTCTGAATACCTTCTTTATCTTTCTGTCTTTGACTTGCAACCTGATAGAGTTTCTTTGTGACATCTGCTGAGTCACTTTCCAGAGGCCTGTAGAGTGCCACTGATACTTTGTTCTTTGCTTTTGTAACTCCTCTCAGCCTCCTTGTTAGTCAACCAGTATTCCTTCTTAGACTGGTCCATATTTTCTGTTCCCCATTTTTCTTGCACTCCCTTCTTTTGATGACTTCCTGGACTTCTGCATTTCACCACCAACATTCCTTATGCACTTTATTTCCATACCTGCCTTAACCACATATCTGTTCTATAGTCCTCACACAAGCTGTTTTGTGGCACTGCCATTCTTTTGACTCCCCCTGTTTCTTCTTCTTTCAGAAGTGCTAGTGCCTTGAGTAATTCTTCGAACTCCTAGGGTTTCTCTTCAGTCAACTTCTAGGTTTTCAGCTTAGTCTCTGTTAAAATGCAAGCCTCCTCTGATCACTGCTTGCAGCCGATTGTGACAACCAGTGGTTTATGCAGTGGGCTAACTGTTTCACTAGGGATGACTTTGCAATTGTTGATTCTACCCAGTGGCCTTTTCTTACTAGGAGGAAGTCTACCTAAGTAGCATGTTGGCTACTCCTTTATGTGCTGATGTGGCTGTCTGTCTTGCTGAACCATATGTTGGCCACCATCAAAACATTTGGCAGACAGAAGTCTATAATAGCCTCTCCTTTATTCCTGTTGCCCCACCCACGTGGACCAATGGTAGTCATATTGTTCTCTCAGTCCTGATATGTGCATTCAGTTCAGCCATTAGCAACACTAATACATGTTGCCCTACTTTATCTAGTAGGTCCTGCATCTGCTGTCTGAATGCATTATTTTCCTCATTATCACAACCCTGCTGTGGGGCATAGGTTGAGATTATGAATGGTGCCATTATACTGTTGTCTGATTCATGAGTGTATCACTAATTCTGATAGCATTCCTTACTCTCTTCTGAAGGTATAAATCCCTGTATATTTCTAGAAGTAGACTCTGTACCCCTAGCCAAGTGGCTTTGCTGCACTGCCCTTCCATCTTGTCTGCTGGGTACATAGGATGTCCAGCCTTCTCCTTATCATCATGTCATCTACTTCCAGCCTGCATCCTGTCAGTGAACCTGCATTGAGTGTAGCAATTCTTAGTTCATGTTTGGCAGGTTGATTGTATTTATGTCCAGCTTTAGATCAACAGAGCTATCCAGGTAACCTAGGCTGGGCAACTGGACACCAGCTGGCCAGTAGCTTATTGACCCAGGGCTGGTGGACTTTATTACAGGCTCACACTGGCCAATCAGAGAACATACACCCCTCCCATAATTAGCATAGGTCCCTGGCATACAGGTCCTCAACTCACTTATTATCGGCAAGTATTTGGCGACATTAGTCAGTATGACCAAATCGACAGACATGGCATACAGTCTGTGTCCATGTTCTCCTGTCTTGAGGATACTGCATACTACAGTTGATGCCTAAAGCTGTTTTCCTTTACAAACCTTTCCCCTATAGGGCACAATTTAGAGTCTGTGCTGCTGCCCACAGCTCCATTCTTGGGAGACTGCATTAACATAGGATGAATTATAAGAAATTTTTCACAGAGCCCAAGAGAGAACATGCAAACTCCTTACAGGCATTGGCCAGAGGTCAGGACCAAACTTTGTGCCTTATGCATGGGAGGAGAAGACCTTAACTATTATGCCAACTGGTCTCACATAAGTATACTGCACCAATTTCACATTTTTGTGAATAAATTCAGGACATTATTAGTTATGATGATTATTATATCACTGATGATTTGTTATCATGCTATCAGCCACATTATTAGTTGTGATTGTGGCATCCCTCCTCTGGGTCAGTAATCAAGGAGTCTGAATCCTAACTATTGACCCAGTGAGGGAAGTTCACTTGAAACAAAAATAGATAAACACAGTATTTTCAGATGCAGCTGATTTCATTTAAGAGCACACAGGGAGCACACTCAGTCCTGAGGCTGGGTTTTCCACTCTCTCTCCAGGCCCTAAAAAAGGCTCCCCCACTGACACAGTTGTAGAGTTGAATCCTCAGTTGAGTGTTCCAAGCCAAGTCCTCCACCCTCTCTATGAAACTAGTAGCTGACAAACTCTTTGAGATTTGATTTTCTCACACACACACACACACACACACACACACACACACACACACACACACACACACACACACACACACACACACACACAAACTTAACCTGTTGACAATGTTAGGAAGTGATTTTAATACAAAAACTGATTATGTAGTGTCTAGCGTTTATAATCCACCTTTGCATCCTTCTTTAGTTCTCTTCGAGAGAATAATGGAAATGGACCTTAGGAATCTAAAGGATAAGAGTAAATATTATAAAAATAATTTGACTAAGGAAGAGAAAGATTTGTTGTCACTATTGAGTCAAATGCCTATCAGGATAATGCAACCTGATAAGGGGGGAGGTCTCGCCATTATGTTCATTAGTGATTACAATGTGAAAATGACTAAGATTTTAGAAAGTGAGACCTATGCCAAGGCCTCAGTTAGTGAAATGAACTCCGCCCATCATAAAATTAAAACACTCTTTGAAGAACTATATATAGAAAGAAGGATAGAAAAAGATATGTATGATTATTTACATCAGCCTAAAATCAGAACCCCTGTCTTATTTGGTACACCAAAGGTGCATAAAGATTTACAAGATCCACCTATGAGACCTTTAGTGGATGGCAGTCCATTAGTATGACTTACACCTGTTCCAAAGTAGCAGATAAAATATTACAAAAATATATAAAAAAGGAGAAACAAATTTCAAAAGATTCTTGGTCATTCCTTAGAGCGATTAATGAGCTACCATTCATCTCTAATAGTTACTTTGTCACATTAGACGTTAAAGATCTCTATTCTAGCATACCCCATGAAATCGGAAAAGAATGGATAACCCTCCATTTAGGTAAACTAGGTGCACCCACGGAAGAAATACAATTGGTAGGAGAACTTTTGGATACAGTCCTTTCTTACAATTATATTTTATTCAATAAAGAAATATATCATCAAAAAATAGGCGTGGCTATGGGCTCCCCCTGTGGAGCCAGTTTCGCCAACTTAGTAATGGCCTATTGGGAAAGGAAGAATATTATGGATAAAAATAAAGTGATGGAATGTATTCCTTTTTATACAAGATTTCTTGATGATATTTTTTTGATTTTCGTGGGTAATGAAGAACAATTGAAGAAATTTTTTAATGAGTTGGAAGTAAGCACTGATTTCCTTAGTTTTACACATAAATATAATAAGAATGCAATAGAATATTTAGACGTATATCTTAATAAGGATTATATTAACAGCAGATTTACGTCTAAAATTTATAGAAAGGAAACTTACTCCAATAAATTCCTACATTATACCAGTTGCCACCCATTACACCAGAAAAAATCTATTATTAAAGGTCAAATGGTGAGGGCAGCAAGGATGATCACAAATGAAAATGAATTTTTGGAAGAATGTAAGGTGCTTCAAAACTTTTTTCTCCAAAGGGGATACCCAAAGAATTACATCCAAGAAATTTCCTTGGAGGTACAATCTAAAAGAATAAGAGGAGAATATTTACCTCTTTTAGGATTACCACAAATAAATGGAATTGATACAGAGTCTGTTCCAATTTGTGAAGTAAAGATAAATTATTCCTGCAGTTTGATTACAACTTTCAACTTGGATTCCACAGATATTAAAAATATTGTTCTAAAAAACTGGGAATTGCTCTCCTCTGATAGCCATCTGAGAACTTTAGTACCAGAAAAACCTAAAATAATATATAAGAGAGGGACTAATTTAAAAGAAATCCTACAAATAAAAAATCTTAAAGTTTTTACTAATGCAGGGATGGCGAAATGTGGAAGTTGCAACTTCTGTAAGTTTATAGAAGAGGGCTGCACATTCACGATTAATGGAACAACTTACAAAATCAGGAATAAATTTAATTGTAATAGCAAACAAGTGGTCTATAAAGCAAAATGCGTGAGGTGTGCAGCCTTCTATATAGGCAAAACAGATAGGAAGCTACGCGATAGGATATATGAACATAACTATTGTATTAGTAGACATAAGATGGAAAATGCACTAGCTAGACATTGCTTAGAAAATGAAGGTCATAGCTTTAAATTTAAAGTTATAGAGCAAGTAAATGAAGATCCAAGAAGTAATTATGAACCTTTAAAATTGGAAAGAAAGGAACTAGTTTGGCAGTTAAGAACTAGTACAAACAAATACCCAGGAATTAATGAAATGTCCTCCATTAAATGTGTGTTGAGGTTAAAAAACATGGAGAGATGATTTGTTGATATTGACTATAACGATAGTTTTATGATGCAATTCCACTAATGCTGCTTTATTTAATTAGTAGTTTTAACAATAATTTTATAAATGGAGACATGAATTTGGATGTGAATATCGATAGATATTCTACATCAATTATTAATTATTAGATATTAAATATTAAATATTAAACATTAATTATTAATTTTTTATGCATTCTTAAATATGAATAGATTGCATTAACTTATACCAATAGATTATTTATATTATTACTCTGGTAGCATTTTTAACATTTAGAACATATAGGTCGCTAAATAATAACTAGTAGTTATTAGTATCTGATTTTAATTCAGGTAAAAATTTGATTTTTAATTCAGGTAAAATACTGATGTCTATATTATATAGGTGTTTAAAATGAACAATGTAAATGATTGTTTTTAAATTTAAGTGGTTTATTTATATGAATTTTATATATATAAAATTTAATTTATCTGTAGTTTTTAACAATGAGAAGTTCTTGGTGCACTCATTAATGTTATTTATACACTATACATATAGAAATTAGACTGGTGTAATGTATTTATTTTCTTATTTACTCGCTGTTAAATTAACCATGTTATTATATATTTCAAATTGTGCATTGACATATATATATATATATTTTTTTTGTGAGTATTTTGCATGAGTAATTTTAGCGTTTGTTTATTGCTATTATTTAATTAGAACATGGTGGTTAACACAGTATAAAAGGAGTAAATAGTAGTCCGTTATTGTCTTCTGAGGAAGTTGTGCATCATTGTGCGACGAAAAGTGTATTTTATTTTAGCACTTAAAGCTTTTTCATAATAAACGGAAGTTTTCGATTTTCTGCCTTAAGGGATTTATTATACCAAGCGGAGTACTTTGGTTTACTAAGTGCTTACTATCACTTATTTGTGAATTACGGCATATATCCTGAAACGCTGCTTCTTGGTTTTCTGGTTACGCTCGCAACCTTAACTATTATGCCAACTGGTCTCACATAAGTATACTGCACCAATTTCACATTTTTGTGAATAAATTCAGGACATTATTAGTTATGATGATTATTATATCACTGATGATTTGTTATCATGCTATCAGCCACATTATTAGTTGTGATTGTGGCATCCCTCCTCTGGGTCAGTAATCAAGGAGTCTGAATCCTAACTATTGACCCAGTGAGGGAAGTTCACTTGAAACAAAAATAGATAAACACAGTATTTTCAGATACAGCTGATTTCATTTAAGAGCACACAGGGAGCACACTCAGTCCTGAGGCTGGGTTTTCCACTCTCTCTCCAGGCCCTAAAAAAGGCTCCCCCACTGACACAGTTGTAGAGTTGAATCCTCAGTTGAGTGTTCCAAGCCAAGTCCTCCACCCTCTCTATGAAACTAGTAGCTGACAAACTCTTTGAGATTTGATTTTCTCACACACACACACACACACACACACACACACACACACACACACACACACACACACACACACACGCACACATACACATGGGAAAGGCTGGCATAGATTTACCAGTCATGCCCTCTCTGTCCAAACTATAAGGTAGATACTGCCACTACAGCCCTCCAAAGCCAGCTACTCTAAGGCTCTTTCAAGGGTACCCAATTATACTGAGTAAAATTAATACTAATACAAATGGTAGTGTTTGACCAGTTCAGCAGGCTTTCAGGAGCAGCGACAGTGTCACCAAGTAAATATAAGTACTCTCAAAGGTTAAAATATTCTCTAAAAGACCAGTCACAATAAAAAGTTTAAATACATTTAATAATAAATAATAAAAGAACATGAAAATACTAAATATCTATTTACAATAAACACCAGAGTTTCAGTTACAGGAAATATTAAAAATAACACAGATGGAAAGATTCACACAGATACAGAAAAACAATACTTAACTAATCTCACTATATTTTCCTGAATGATCTAAAGAATTACTGTTTCCTACTTACTTAATAAAGCAAGACAAGATGAAGTGGGTGAGTGGTATTGTCAGTTCCAAAACAGAGTGCTCTGAGACTTATGTCTCATCTATTATTAAAACATCATCTCAGTGCTAGATTACAGAATACCAATACATTCATCTGGTCACTTGACTTCTAGTTCCCACACTACCCTCTTTACTAGAAACTGAGCCAGAATCTTGTGCATATGTTGCCATACACATACACGTAGAACTTTGCTAAGATGCCTTATAGCATCTGGAAGCTATAAAATCATTTCAAAAACTTCCACCCTTCCAGGGTAGCAATTAGTTCACCCCTAAGGTCAATGCATTAGGATTTCTAGTCCTGGTTTTCAAAGACATTTCGTATCTGGCTGCAATCAGAACTGTAAGATGCAATCTTTATGGCCTAAACCAGGTAATTTAATTTCAGACTATTTTTCTGCATTATCTGGACTGAGATTAACCTCTTCTCTTCCGGTATCCTCTGTTACAATATATTCATTTCAACAGTTATAATACAGTCTGACATATGGATGTATTTATTTTCTGTCCAGCAGGACCAACTGTTAGTACATTTTAACACAAGCAGTTTTACAAATACATTTTCAACACAAGCACCTGTATAAATCACTTTGATATACACATGACATAATGTTTTACAAAACTCCAGCTAGCTATGCTGGCATATGTTACATCCACTGCCCTACATCTGCTGGCATAGCTGGCAATACCTCACATCATCACAGTGATGATTATTATACTATTGATTAGTAGTTACCATGCTAACAGCCACATATATTATATGAAGGTGAAATTGACCTGCCTCAGGTTTGTTGTCAGGCACATATACTAAATGCAGGTGAATGTGACCTGTTTATAATTTCTTAGCTACTTCTCATATATTAAAATATTTGCTACTTGCCTGGCATTGTAGTGCTACCTAGTATTTATTGTGTTATTATCAAATCTGTTTTGTATTTTAGGGGCCTGTCTTTTTAAGTGCTTATCTGTTAGTAATTGAAGTGAAATAACTGTAACATGAAAATAATGCCCTCTTAATTCCTTCTGCCTTAAATGCTGAGCAAACAAACTGAACAAGGGAACAGAACAGTAGGGGAATCCAGGAAGCTCTAATTTAATCGTCATTTTAATCAGTTGTACAGTGGTTTAAGCAGCAGTTTGAAATGAGACAGCTGCTCCCACAACATTTAAATTTAAGGTAAAAGGCACCAATAGACTATTACATTGCAGCAGTATCATACAGTATCACACAATATGTAGAAACAGTGCAAAGATATTAGAAATTGATGAATGAAGTATTATTAAATAGAAAGCTGCAAAATTAAAATAGCCACAGTCACAACAAACCTAATGCAAACAAGAGATAGGCAGCCAAATACCGACATTCATAATGGTAACTGTTTGAAATGTCAGGACCTACTAGAAAGAGTCCTGAAACATGGAGAGTGAATGGCTGAAAAACAGATTTCATATACTATATAAGTGCAAGATTGCCACTTCTTGGAATATTCCCTTTATTTGTATATATATATATATATATATATATATATATATATATATATATATAAATAAAATAATAAACTAGAAAACTTAATTTTGAACTTATGTTTAATTACCTAACACATGTTTTTTTCTTATTTGAGAATTGCTAGTACTTTTAATCACTCCTTCATGCCATTTTTGCAAACTTTTGAAAGGGCATGTGAGATGGATCTTAGGTCTGTGCTTAGCAAAAGGAGCTATAAAAGGAATGAATTTAATTTGATTATAGAGAAAAAGGATTTGTTAGATTGTTTAGTAGCACGTGACCAAAGGATTATGAAACATGATAAGGGGGGGTGGTTTGGTTTTAATGGAAAGGAAATATTATTTTAATAGAATGGGGGCAATTCTCAATACCAATACTTATGCATTGGTTAGTATTAATGGGCTAAACCAGGCACACAGGAAAGTGAAAGGTCAGTTAAATAATATGTTTATTGATGGTAGAATTTCTATGGATGAATATAACTATATGGTTGTCCCTTCGCCTATTACACAAACTATGTTTGGAATCCCAAAAATCCACAAAAGTGTGGTTGATACTCCTATAAGACTTATTGTGGATGGCAGAGGTTCCCTTACTAGTGCATGTGAAAAATTTCTTGATAGTACTCAAACATTTGTTGGATGATGAGGGACAAGTATGTAAGGATAGCTGGGATTTTTTGGAGAAGATTAATCATCTTGACTTTTATGATGGGGACCTGTTAGTAACCATTGACATGAAGGATTTATACTCTATAATTCTGCACAATAATGACGTAGAATGCTTTTGTGAATTTTTACAAGAAAAGAATATAGAGGAAAGTAAAATGAACTTATATGAAGAAATATTAGAGTTAATTCTTAAGAACATTTTTTTCAGGGAAAAACTTATCTCCAATTAAAAGGGGTAGCCATGGGGTCCAATGTTGGCGCATTATTTGCCAACATTGTTATGGTTAGGTGGGAGAAGTAATTTGTGCTGAATGGTATTTATAAGGAGTCATTTAGATTTTACAACAGATACCTGGATGATCTATGATTTTTTTTGGCTTATCTTAACCAAACAAGTGATTTTTTTAGTTTTTACATCAACTGATTTTTTTAGTTTTTACATCACAGATAGATGATGCTAGTATTCCCTATTTGGATATATTATTAGAGAAGGACTACATGGAAGGGTTTACATCTCGAGTATTTATGGGAAGCCCACATACTCTAATACTTTTCTCCATTATATGAGCTCACACCTGGCTCACCAAAAGAGAGCTATTGTTAAAGGACAATAGGTTAGGTCGGCCAGGATGGTAACTAGGGACACAAATTTTATTACAGAATGTAACAACATGGAAAATATGTTTTTAAAGTGGGGATATCCAAAATGAATAACAAAAAATGGATTGACAAGGTAGTAGCTAAAAGGGAATCCAAACATTTTGACCAAATCTGTCTGTGGAATCCCAGGTTTTTAATAGACCCATGAACCACCTTGATGTTACCCCATGTTTATATAAGAATTATTTTATTAGTACCTTTAATCTGGATAGTGATCAGATTAAGTGGGTTCTTGAGGAAAAATTGGACTATGATTGAGGATGAGAAGGAGATTTATTTGAAATTGGGTGTTAAACCCATAGTTGTATATAAAAAAGGTTTACCTTGAAAAATATTCTTGAAAGAACCACAGGAAAGTATTAAATTAACTCCATGAATGGGGGATGAAGAAATGTGGGCAATGTCATTTTTGATGTGTCATTTTTATAAGTGGATTAAAGTGGGTGAACACTATATAATAAAAACAGGCCCTTTGAAATAAAGGGGAGATTCAACTGCCAAACTAAAGGTGTTATATATGTTGCCCTGTGTCAGGGATGTCATTGCTTTTATGTGGGAAAGATGAAACGTACCCTGAAAGAGTGCATATACGAGCACCTTTATGAGATTAAAAAGAGGAAAATGAATAATGCTTTTGACATATCCAGATCATGAATTTAAATTTGTTATTATAGAACTGGTTATACAGGGTAAACAGGGAAGAGAATGGACAGTGATACTAGAAATAAGGGAATTATGTTGGCAGCTTTTGTTTGATGCTTTTAAGCTGCCAGAGTTGAACGATAATTGTACTATTGCTTGTTTGTTGAAAAGAAAGCTTTGCAAAGATAATTTCTAGAACAATATACATATACTTTTCTTAAATTTTGATGACTTGAATAAGGTTTTATAGTTTTAAAATAATAGGGGGTTGGTGGGATTATGCTAGGCAGAGGTTATTTATCACTAGATTTTATTTATTTAAGATAAAGGTTTTAGTATATATACCATTTATTATACAGTATATAATGCTATATAGTATATAACATGCATTGTTATTTAACATATATGTAATTTTGGGTCTATATTATATATTCGAACACTTAAATGTTTGAATCGCTAAAGAACGAACTTTAGTGATCAAACATTTAAATGTGCGAATATATTAAAAAACAATATTTAAAAAAACACAAAGTAAAGGGTTTAAGCAGGGGGCAAGCCCCCCTGCATCCCCCCACACCTCCCACTACTTAAATATACCAACTCCGAGATCGCACTTCAGTGTGCTACAGTGCGGAAATGGAAAATTTTCCATTTTCTACACTGTAGCGCGAACATGGAGTTGGTATATTTAAGTAGCGGGGGTGTGAGGGGTGCAGGGGTGCTTGCCCCCCTGCTTAAACCCTTTACTTTGTGTTTTTTTTCCCTTTAGTTTTTCTTTTTTTCTTTTGTTTTTTTTTTTTATTTTTTTATATATTCAAACATTTAAATATTCGATCACTAAAGTTCGCTCTTTAGTGATTCAAACATTTAAGTGTTCGAATATATAATATAGACTCGTAATTTGGGGTATGGGATTATTTATTTATTTATCGGTTTGACTCAGTAGGAAAGATGTTAAAGAGTCTTGTATGTTTTGGCAGTTAGGTTTCTGCTGAATCGTATGTGGTTCATGGTACATAAATGTGATTATTTTGTATGTATATATATATATATATATATATATATATATATATATATATATATATTACTATTTTATGTATTTTGTGGCTGGAATATAATTATTTACTATTTCTTATTTTCTATTTATATTTTATTTATTACTTTTTATCTCTCATTTTTTATTTGAAATAGGGGACGTGCAGGGAGTGATTTTTGGATGTTGTCCCTTTAAGAGATTTAAAATGCAGGTTGCACATAATTGAGGAAGGCTTTAAAATGCAAAATTAAGTTTCTGTTGTTTATCTGAGGAAGTCTTGGGGATTCTGGGATGAAAGTGCTTATGCTATTCTGTTTTTTATTTTTGCCTTGTGTGTTTCGAATAAAAGTTTTGACTTTTCTATTGCATTTGGCTTGCCCTGCCATCTGTTTTTTTCATACTTTCTGATTCAGCTTCCTGTTTTTCAGCTTTGTTCAAATATTCCCTTTTCACCAAGGTATAGCAATGTTGGAGTTAGTATATAGAGCCTTGCCTTCCATGTCAGGGGTTGCTGGGGGGCTTGCCCCCCCCCTGCAAAAAATTTATAGGAGAAGAGCGATCTTTGAGATTCACTCTTTTCCTGAGTTTGTGGTCTTTTTTTCGGCTTGTTAGCACTTAGCATTTTGAGAGCCAACATTTATTCATCCTATATTAATATACTACTAACTATGTAAAGGTATCCATTTGCATGTATGCTTTTCTGTGCTACTACATCATCATCATCTATTTGTATTCTTTATGGTTACACTTAACTTGTGTAGAAATGTTGTTTAATGGACCTGATTTAAATAGATATGGTAGTGCACTTGATTCTAGGTTTGTTGGTGTTCTTTTGTTATTGGAAGGCAAATGGTTGATGTAGCTAATGTTACTGCATTTCCAGATTTTGATCTTAGGCTACATTGGGAGACACAGATATTTCTTCCTTGCACTAAAGTGGGATAGTGATCACGTTTATGAAGGTCTGCATATTACTATCTTAGTAGCTCTTGTTCCATCTGTATTATAATATTTATTTGATGTACTATATACTTTAGCTGTGTGCTTGTTTGAATTTCCTCTGTCTTGTTAAGTCTTCTGTGATACAATTAAGTGGAGCTATAGACTTATATGAAGAAGATGAGTTGCACATTAGTCCATTGGTAGCTATTTTATGATTCCAAAGCATACATAAGCTGTTGAAGTGAGTAGCCTGGCTGATCAAACAATATGGTTGGTTGACCATTTTCTGGATGAGTTTTATGGTGCTGGGAAGTCCAGGTGTATATTTGGGGATAACAGCCTGTTTCAACTAAAGTTATGTTTTTAACTATGCAAACCATTGCTTCCTGCAATAGAATTTGACCAAGCCTGAAAGATGTGTCCAATTTTATTGGCCTTGTTACTGCAATCAGAAATGTTAATGTTAAGTCTAAATATAGTAGCAGCAGTTCAAATCGTGTAACTTGTTCTGTGTTTGAACCTGTGTGTCTTTGATACTTAGTTGCATTGACTAGGCTTACAGGTAATGCAGGTGATTAATGAGATGAGCTGTTAACAAATTGCTTCCTGTAGTGCCAGGTTTGATTTCCTTAGCCTCAATTTGCGTACTGTGTGATTGAACAAGTATCATAACCAGACAGTGCATTGGGCAAACTGATATGGGCTTCCCAATGGTCACCTAGAGCTATAAGTAAGTACATATGAACCTAAGCTTCTGTGGTATTCCAAAAAGGCATAGATGTGCAGTGGGCCACACTGGCACATGATAAAAATAGCTGTGAAAACTTTTTGTAGTCAAATAGCAGAATTGTTGAGTTCAGAACATCTTGTAGAATTACAACGGCATCTGCTAAGAAAGCTGTATGCAGTTACTATAGTTATATAACTAGATCTTTTATAAACACTGTGAATGTTAGTGGGCCAAATACTAACCCGTGTTATACTTTTGGAGGGAGTTATACCACTGTGATCTGCAGAAAGAAAAACGCTTTAAAAATCTATAAATATTGCTCAATAACATAATTCTGGGCAGCATTTCATTATAAACACACTTTTTTATCAATTACATGCATAACTGCTTATCATAAGCAATGATGTATAAATGCTTAAAATTTAAAGCAAAAATGCCATGTGATCAAATGCCATACTTACTGAAGTCTCCTTTCTTGAATGTTTAAACAACATCAGAATTATTCACATTTTTTAACTATCTTCATTGTTTCAAATTTAGTGACTAAGATCTTGAGCTTTAGCATGAATTCTTTACTCTAGTTTTTGGATACCTTAGTTAGTATGGCATTTGATGACATTTTTTGTTCCTGGCTTTTTGATGGTATACCTTATTTTCTAGTAGTAGGATGTCTGATAAGCACTATCTCATATGACTCAACTCACACGTTCCTGTAATTGGAGTGCAGCCAGCAAAATGTTGAGTCCCACCAACTCACGCATCACCAAGATCTCCAACACCTGAGCCGAAAACTGTGCCTGGCTCACTGGTAACACAGAGACATGTCATACCACAATGCCTGCAAGCTGTATGCTTCACTCACTCTGAGTTATTCTTCATACTTTCAGCAGTCTACTGTTTGTTATTGCCAGCTCATTAATTCTCTCACTTGCTTTTTCTTGTATTTCATCCTGTGCAGGCATGCATTTTAATGGTTTACCTACTGCCTTGTCGCCCTTCGTTTTTTGGCCAGCTTTGGTATTGATAATGTTTTCTGTTACCAGTACTATTGCTACAATCATCAATGGGACTGGATGGTGTCCCCGGCTGTGTGCTACACGAGCTAAATGAGGAATTAAACCCGCACATAAGGCAGCTGTTTAATCTCAGCCTTACCACAGGATACGTGCCCAAGGAGTGGCGTATGGCAACTGTGGTCCCACTCCACAAAGGTGGCGCCTCTATGGACCCTGGTAATTACCGCCCCATAAGCTTAACAAGTCTAGTCTGCAAAGCTATGGAGAGGATCATAATGGAGCTCATAAACAAAGATATAGGGGACTTGCAGACATTGGACCCGACCCAGTTTGGCTTTGTCAAGGGAAGATCATGCCTTTTGAACTTGGTCGACTTCTTCGAAATAGTCACCAAGGCCATTGATGAGTTAAAGGCAGTCCATACAGCCTACCTTGACCTTGCAAAGGCTTTCGACACAATACCCCACTCGGGTATTGTAGAAAAACTTACCAGCTTAAATGTAAACCCATATGTCACAAGATGGGTTGCAAACTGGCTTAAGGACAGAACCCACAGGGTTAGAGTTGCTGGCGCTGTGTCAGACTCCAAGCCGGTCACAAGTGGTGTCCCACAGGGCTCGGTCCTTGGCCCCTATTGTTTGGCATCTACTTCTCAGAAGTACAGGCCAACATGGGAGGACTTTGGCTGACAAAGTTTGCAGATGACTGCAAACTGGGCCATAGTGGAAAGTGCATCGGACACGGATATCCTTCAGAAGGGACTCACGGAAACAGATAGCTGGTGCCAGAGCCATGGCCTGAAGTTAAACGCCAAAAATGTATAGTCATACCCTTCGGGAAAAACAAGGTAACCCCAAGCTACCATATAGGTGGCAATCCACTAAGCACAGAAGAGGTTATCAGGGACCTGGGGACCCAGGTTGACAGTGGCCTTTCTTTTGACACTCACATTGCTAAAGTGGTTAGAAAGACCTTCTACATTGCCCACCTGATCATGAAGGGATTCACATCCAGATCTAGTGAGGTCATTGTTCCCCTGTACTCTTCACTTATCAGACCAATGATCGAGTACAATGCCCCATTCGGGATGTATCTCACCCGACATCTGCAGCAATTGGAGAGACCCCAAAAGTTCCTCACCAAAAGGATAAAGGGACTCCAAAATCTGTCATATGCTGCCAGATTGAAGAAACTCCAGCTCTATTCAGTCGCATACCGTCTGCTCAGAGGTGACATGTGCCTGACATACAAGGCCATGTCCAACCCGGAATTAATGGACATGCTCCACCTCAAAAAATCCAAATCCACCAAAACCACTAGAGCAAGCGACTTAAAACTTAGCACGGATATAAATAGGACGTGCTGGAGGGATAGATTTATCACTCAGAGACTCCCTATGCTGTGGAATAAAATCCCGGTCCATGTGAGGCAGAGCACCTCGCTGACTCTGTTCAAGAGAAATCTAGACCTGTGGATGGGAGATCGTAGGTTTACCCCGGGAATCATCTCTGGGTCACTGCTGGACAGAGGCACAACAAACTAATGGGCACAGTATTTTTTCATATAAGGGGTGGCGTAAGCCACAATAATTTGGGCTAGGCTTATAAATGCCTTAGGGCAGATAGCCTAGTATAAACCTATGAACCTATGAACCTATGAACCTATACCTTTCCTGAGCTTTTTCTATTCCAAGAATAAGATTTAGTAATTCTTCCTATAACAGCTAGCCTATTCTGGCAGGGCATCTGGCCTATTCTGGCAGGGCATCTGGTTTCATTGCAGCTATGCCTCTATCTTTTTCATTAACAGCTGAAGATGTACAAGGTCATTGGCCAGATTCTAAAACACTTACTCTCATTGCAACTAAGTTGTTACAGTCTAATCCTGCTTTTTGTTGATGGGCATGATAGTGGAGCGATTCACAGTGAAAGTCTTTTCCAGCGTATATCTTAGTGACACCTGCAGGAATACAATATTTTCCTTCTAGTCCCTCCATTAATGACAGTTTGTCACTTTGAGCTATATAGTACTCTACTAGCACCCTTTCCTTGGCTTCCACTAGGAGCGTTGGAAAATTAATGCACCAAGGATCCAAATCGCCAAAATGTATTTACTGAAGATAAACTCCCATTTTTTTAAGTATTTTTTTTTGCAGGGGAGCAAGCCCCCTACACCCCCCAAAACTTATGTATACCAACTACATGGCTGTATCAATTTGAAGAAGGGGAAATTCTCCTCCAAAAGGAAATCACTTCTGTCACAACTTGCTGACAGTGATTTCTTACGGTGGAACTCTGGTCCTCGGTGAGTTGAACTTCGGGCAATTGAAGCTTGAGTGTTCAGTCTTCATCCATCAATAGGGTAACACATTTCATGTACAATTTGCCAGAGTGATATGCCAGGCAGCCTGTTCACAGGTTTCAAATGGAATCAAATTGAACATGCATAGAGAAATCTGGGCAGGTCACATTTAATTATGTATCCTAATTAACTGTACTAATCACTTAATCAAAGAAAGTTGTTAGCTTTTAGAAATGCCACAGTTAAGGACTTTCCCAGGTTACCAATCTCATCCTTTTGCCATTGTTGGCCCTCCATCCAGCTCAGTTTCTTCTGGAAGCCTCCTCCACACACAACATACTGGGAAGCATAACTTGACTGAGACAGTAAGGTTAGGGAAACAGGCCGGGACTGGCAAAACAAAAAGAGCTGGGTTTAGATAGGTGAAATTTGTCCTGTAGCTAGAACGACTTCTCACAAATCTACTATTATAATGAAGAAATTTAGCTGCAGTTCTTGACTTTTACCACTCTGCCTGCAAGACAAGATAGGATTACTAGTAGAAATCCTTTCAAGTGGAGACTCCATGAGAATGTATTCCTAATCAAAGTAGCTCAGAAGGAAGACCTGGATTAGGAGAACATTCCCAATGTATAATGTTTTGTTAACCAAAAGAACAATCAATAAACAACAGAAAACAGACAAGCATCTAGTTAGACATGATAGAATTCACATTGGTACCCAGGAATTGGAAGATTTGAAGCAAAGAGGCCTTGCAGTTGATTGGACTGAACAGGCTACTAGCAATGAAGACCCAATTATCCTGGTAAGGAAGATTTTGATCCTTCTGAGTCTTATTAATCTCTTACTCCATCCAGGGTCTTGATGTGAAAACCCTGAGTTCAGAGGTGAGGCTGAAGAGCAAGTTTTCATCTAGTACTGAGTGTCTCCTATTCGGAATCAGGAAAAAAAATCTTGAGCACCTCTGATTTTTATGTGTTTACACACATAACTGAAGTTTTGAAAAGTACAAGTAGTCCATATGCAGTCTCCTTTTGAAAGAAAATTGTAAAGGTGACCTAGGCCACTCACATCCAAGACCAACAATACATTCCTGGTCTTTTCTGGTACTAAAAATAAATGGGAGTAAACTCCCTTGTCTTATTTGTATGCAGTGATATCTGGATAGCTGCTGTCAAGGGGGTTTAGCACCTCCTTTCTAGTTCTTGCCTTCTGATGTGGGACATCTTTAGCAAAGGAAAAGATTGAGGCTGGGCAGGAATAAGAAGGCAATTAATAACTACAGATTATCTGTTCCTTGATCCATGCATCCCTAATAATGCCAGTAGTTAGTGGCTCAACAGGTAGCACACTTGCCTTTGTTTCTGGAAGATTAAAAGGTTGTGGGTTCTATTCCCCACCTCAGGTGCTTGTATTACTTTTCCTGTACCGATGCTGCAGTACAGCATAAGGGATGTGCTGCATGGATGAGACATTAAACTGAGGCCCCATCTGCATGATTACATGGTAGCTCATGATGATGGGAAAGATCCCATAGTGCTTATTGGAAAAGGGGTAGGGGAAGGTCACCAATGTCCTTGCCCAATTTTCTTTAGTCAGAATGAGAACCACCTCAATTCTGCACTGAAGAGAAGGCACTTGCCTGATCAGACTAACCCAGTCAACAAAAACATAAACACAAAAAGAATAAACTAATAAATAAAAATTATACTGTATCAATTCTGACATCTGGAGAGAAAATTTCATCTTATCACTTCTGGAAAAAGACATCAAGAATATGAGTCATGGAATTTAGTAGGGACTACCAGATGTGCACTGAGGGAAACTAACTAACCACAGGGATCTTAATGTTGCTTGGCAAGTGAAAATCACCAGCAAGACCCCTGCTTTACCTGTTAAAGACCATGTTTGTTACAGCAGGACCAGGGTGTCCACTGAAGCCTTTGAGAATTACTAAAACTGGTCTGGGGAGGACTGTAATTAACTGCTTTCCCTGTAAGGGTCTGCTCTTTTCATTAATGGCATTTAAAGTATCATACATTTATCACACAAATAGCAGGGGCCTCCAAGGGAGTCATCCATAAAGATTACCCTGATATTCTTGGCAAAGTACATAAGGAAAAGCCAAGAGCCAGGTGAGTGGTTGCCCCATTAGGAGCTTCACTGGCCACAGAGATTATCAGGGAGCTGATCATTTTTCTTGTCATGTCTACCTGGCCCTTGACTCTTCTTAGTCTTCTTATCCAGAAGCCTTTCGACTCTTTCTTCAGCCTCAAACTAAAAGAATCTAACTGGAAACACAGCATTTACCTTAAGTAATTTAGTTCTTCACTGAGAATACAGTGAATGAATACACCCACTTCCCAAGTTTAACCATAACCCTAAACTCTCTATCAGGAGATGAACAGAATAGGCCTACGCTTAAGGAGTGGGATTTCCTTTTAGCTTTTCTGCAGCGCAATCTGATGTCACTTTCCTTATGTCAGCTGAATAACAAACCTCCTGAGGAGTTCTACTGTCATGAAACTATTAACCTGAATGTCATGAGTAGACATTGTTGAAGCATACCACCCAGAAATTAAAACAAATATTTTTGCAAAGGTGCTCTGTACTAACCCCCATGTGAGAGACTTTGTGTCCACATCCCCTTAGTTTACTGTGCTTACTCTGACGTTACTGCAACTCAGAGAAAGAAACACTCTAAAAATGAATGACTCATTTATCCTTTGAGATGTTGTGATCTTGGATTAACAATAACACAGTTAAAGGTAGCCAGCACTGCTGACAAAGTGTTATAAACCCCAGGCTACAGTCAGGTGACCTTAGTTTGACTAGCTGCTCACTTGATTGACAGCACTTGCAGGGAGGAGGGGCAGATCATCGTGAGGGAGAAGGGGCAGACCATCCTGAGGTAGGAGGGGCAGAGCTAGATGTATACAGTTCCATTATCCTTCACTGGAGGGACAACCACATAGAGGGCAGCCTGGAGATAGGGGTTAGGCTCACCATGCCAATGACTTTGCAGCAGCATACCGCTCAGTTAAAAATCATAGCAGATGGTCAGAGTGAGGAGGACTTTTTTATTTTCCACAACAGAAGTTTTTCCTATACTAGTCCCTGCATAGTTAGTGATAGGAAGTCTTCCTATAAACTTATTTTATTTATTTAACAATGTATGTCCCTACAATCAGGTTTGACTTTATGAGGAACATCAATAAAACTAGGAGGAACACAGTTCAATCTGAAGGCCAAAATCATCTCTCTATGCCTAAATCATAATATTTGACAAGTATAATGTGAGCAAATACAACTTACAAGGTGGATGCATAACGAGTTACTTCAGTAATACATACTTTTTGTTCACCTGCCCAGTGGGTAAGGTTAAGTCATTCCAAAAATGCTTTCATTGACAGGACTGCCTGAATGATGATACCCTGTCAAACAGATCTCACCTTAGCCCTGAGTGGAATCTCAGAAGCACAAGAATGAACGGACTTTGTCTATTTAAAGGGAGACAATGCCCAGCAGACATGGGCAAAAATAACATAGAAAACAAAACAAAACAAAACAAAACAATTAAATAACAAAATGTGAACCTGCAAACATCATTACAATTTGCAGCAAGCAAATAATATGGAAACACAACAACTAGCAACCATGTTCAGGCTAATACAATGCAATCAAATTGATCTGAAGTACCTGAAGGGAAATTTGCAGTATCTCTGACCACATTGACTAGCTCTTTGAAATATCGAATAACTGATCTTCTTTCCTCACAATAGAGGCTATGGTGTAAGCATGCTCCCAGTTTTGGTAGATCATGTCATGGTAAATAGCCATGGTTCATGGATAAATACTAGGCTATCAGTCTGCAGCCTTATACAAGCCTAATAATAACTACAGATCAGAATCAAATCAAGTACCTTGCACCTGTGAGATAAAGCCCTTAACCATTATGCCAAGCCCTCCCTGTATCCTCCATAGCCACCTGCTTTTATCATCTGTACCAACATGCTTCATTTTTGAAAGGAGCAGCAGACAATAGTGGACCCCCTGAAGAAGACTTGTCTAGGAGCTGGTTTGCATACGTTTGTAGAACTTCTGAAATCTAAGCTCATTTGTTGGAAGAGGTGGGGAGGCATCATCTTCATCATTTTAACTCTCAGAGTCATCTCACTGAGACAACTGATCTGTAAACTTTATTTTTGTAAGGCATTTTGTATCTCTGAATAGATGGTGCTTCTGTAAATGATGAAGTCGATCTTCTGGAGACAAACCAAGAAAGGTGCTGTCAAGGGTATTGATTGGAACAGAGCTGGTTGAGCAAAGGAGTGATCTACCTCCCTGGTTAGGGTTTACCATAGAAGGAATATACGGAAGACGAAGTTTGGAAGAATGGTGTAGAGATTTGACAGGGTGGATCCAAAATGGGCTTGGAAAAAGTGGTTTGTTATGTGGGCCCTGGCTGGTGGGTGTGTTTTACTCCCTGAACCTGGAGTAGAACAACAATAGTCTATAACCAGGTACCTATGAAGCAGATGTTGGCTGGGGATAATAAGGGACATCACCATGACTGTACTGGTATAACTGATGTCAAGTTACTCTACTGGTTGTATGTGGATCATCATATGTAGACTAGTGTCTCTAATACTTATGTCAGAAAAAGAAAAATGACCCAGCAAGTCCAGTAACTAAGGTAGCATTGGAAAGCAGATGACACAATCATGAACAGACACTGAAAAACAATTGGGGCTGGTAAGCATTCAACAGCTGCCATTAGTTGGTCATATTATATCGAAGTGATGGATGTTGAGAGAGTTATGTGGTTTTAAGGCAGCCACCAAACTTGCAGTTTCAGTATCTGCTGCTCCTTCCACAAAATAAAGCATGTTGGGGCAGACAATAAGAGCAGGTGGCCATGAAATATGCAGACCACTGCTATTGGCACATGCTATCCTTACCAAACCACTTGCAGTGGCCCAACAACAAGGTGGGCATAGGAAGACAAAGGCTCATTGCCAGACCCTGATGGATTGCAGTAAGCAAGGATAGAGATACCAAAATCAGATCCTGAACTTCTTTCTCAGTCTTCTTCTTGCATTTCATTGGTGATGATACTAGGGCCACTGAGGAAACAGGGGAAACCTTGAATTTCTCCCGCTTCTCTGTCATGGTTGAGTTTTATCTCCAATGGGTAGTGTTGTCTAATCCCTTTCAAATGACAAACCTGTTCACACTGTGGGGGAAAAACAGAGACTGCAGTATGATTTTGGCACCAACAAGCACATTTGTTAACTGATGCCATTCTGCAGAAAATAAATAAAATGAAGACATCAACATTAAAAAATATCAATTTGAATCACCAAAAAAACAAAAACAAAAAATCAAAATGAAAAACTGTGATCAACCAGGGACCATACAAAGTCAAGCTGCTTCTCACAATGAGGAAAGCCAAAGTGAAGGGTCAGTGATGGCCAAGGGTGTGGGATTAGCAGCCTGGTTAGTCCTAAGTACCACGTGGTTCTAACATAATTCATGCAGATCTAATCTTGATCCTATAGCCAGGCATTCAAAATCTGACCTGCCTGGTCTCGTTATGAGACTTACTGAGAATTGCAAAGTAGTTAGGAGCAGGCAGTGAAAATCAAACCTTGGTCTGCATGATGTTGTTTCTAGAGGACAGTCATTATTTTTTTTTTGCCTTCTCCCTTTTTATGTCCATTATGGGAAAAATAACTGAGAAGAAAAAGCTTGCACATATAATTTCTCCCTGCAATGTGGTCCCAAGTAACAGAAGGGGTGGGTAGGGAGTTCATTTTCAGCTCGATGGTATCTAAAATGAAAAAAAAAATCACGTGCAGTAAGAGAAATATTTTAATCAGGTGAGAAGGAGGAGTGGTTTTGCTATTTCATCTTCACTGGTGGGAAGGGAAACGCTTTTTTATTCCTGCGAAACCTGATGTACCATTGCAGATCAAAAGAGTAACAGTTTTTCTTAGCTAAGTTATGATGGCAAGCAGCAACAGAGATTGTTGGAGACTATGTAAAAGCACGAGTTGAACAGTTGCCCAGGTTTCTGTACTATTATTTTTAGGGGGACTTAGAAAACAAGGCAATGAATTGCAGCAAAGAGTGTCCTGTTCTGCAGTATGACAGGGGCTAAAGTACTGCCCAGTACTCTTATTGTTAAGGGACAGTGCTTATAAGCAACAGGGGCTCTAATCACTTAAGGTCAGCAGGAGTGGTAAACAGAAGATTTTAAAAAAAGTAGGACTGCTTGAAATGGGATTCACCTTCACTTTCTCTTAACAGAAGATAATGTTTGTGTTTATTAAGCTGACAATGTACATAACTCTCCAGTGTCAGTTTCAGGGAATAACCTGGAGCCATGGTCTTGCTCAGTATGATGAGTGGAGGTTGTTGGAATCAGACTGATATAGCTTGTTAAATAGAAACAAAACAAGATATGCAGATAAGGCTGGACAAACCACAACTTCAGACAGCACAAAACAAGTATATCCAGCCAACACAGCAGAAATTTCACTAGAACTCACATTTATTAAAACAACTATTGTAACAGATCGTTAAATACTTAGAGCCATAGCTCTTTGTACCTTACTAAAAGTCAGCCAATCTGTGATTTGTTCCTGGTAGTATCTGGAATAATTGTTTAAAATCTGCAGTGCTATATAGGCCACTTATGGCATAAAAACCCATGTTTTTGGGACTTTATCATCAAGAAGCAGTTCAAGTTAAGGAATCTTTGCTCAGATGTTTACACAATGTGCCTGGCATCTTAACTGACATGTAGTGTGTGATGATGTCAGTTTCCGACATGGTCACACCCACAATACACATTCAGTCTCCACCTCCTCTATAAGAAGAGTGTACTACTACTGTCAAAAAAAAAATACTGGGAAGTAGCAAAATGATCCAAACCCATTTTTAATTACATGTCAAGGGAACAATTGCCTCTTTTTTATCAAAGGACTCGTAAAGTTGTTTGATTTTTTTTTCCACTGTACGACCTTGATACTAAATAGCAGTTGGGGCATTACTCATCTTTGGCTTGAAGCAATAGATCATATCAAGGTAAAAAAAAAAAAAAAGACAGTTACAGGGAGGTTTTTGATAATAAATCTTATCACTCCACAAGAATGCTGACAATAACTATATCTTGCTATATATTTCACTTCAGGGATAAAGAAATTACAAACGTAAAACTAAAAGTGGAAACACAATATTAATGCTAAAAGAAACAGAGGTTCCAGAATAACAACTTTAACACTGTTTTAAGAGTCTCGTGCTAATGATGCAAAACATTAATAATCACGTTAGACAAGACACTTAACTTCTGTGATGGCACCATATGATAAGTACATGTAGGTAGCACCATTTCTATGACAAAGAAACAAAGGATTCACACACAAATGAAAGTTCTGTGAAGCCGATAATTTGCATCCGTGATGAAGTAGCCACTTCAGGAACACATACAGTTGCAAGAAGACACGCTGGATTTCAATGAAACATTGACTTTCATGTCACATCAGGTAGAATGATGTCAGAAACACTTCATAAGCTGCCTCTCATACAGCCTTACTGTTCACTGCATCCAGACACACACATCTGGCAGATGAAGTCATGCTTAGAGTATCGCAGGCGTCAGTCTTGGGGCAATTAATTTCATCTCAGGACAACTCACAGTACTAATGTTATCAGTAGTTGGTTTGTCACACATGCTGACTCTGTAAAACTGGCAAACAAGCAACACGCAACATGAGAATGTACTAAATAAGCTCTCAGCCCTGTCCCAAAATACATGCAGACTAATGTCAGCAAATGCTCTGTGAAACACAAGGGATACAAAGAAATTAGACACAACCTACTTTCTTAAAAATAACATTGTCAGCAAATATCTAGGAATGACAGCTGCCTAAAACAAGAGACATACACTAATCATTTTATTGCCTCTGTTTATATATATATATATATTTTTTTGTACTTTATTTGACTGTCACAATATAAAATTCATCTTATGTGTTTTACTATTAAATATAATTTTACTTTATTCAAATAAGTCAGTTTTTTTATAAATATAACTTTACCTTCTGCTTGTTTACCAATAATGCTGACATTTTATGGGAGTTCATTGAGCTAACATGTAAATCACCGTTTCCTTATATAACTTGTAACTTGTAACCTCAGAGCCTTGTAGTATAGACAGTTGAATCCTGCTGCCCTCAATGAAAACTCCTCTAAATTATGTTCTCTACTATCTTTAACTGTGTTTTAAAAGTATATTTTTTTATGCATTTGCTTTTCTTACTGTATGAATTTTATAATTGTAACTTTACCTTCAACATTATGTAACCTCTATTGTATCATATTGCTTATGGAGCTTTTCTCCCCGGGCCTCCACTGAAAATGGCCACTTTCTGGCCTAGTGGACTCCCCCGGTAATCAAACCGAAATAAATAAATAAATCAATCAATCAATAAATAAACTTGCTGTTGTGGCCTGGAACTAGTTATGAGTCTTTTATTATATTCCACATATTTGTGTTAAGAACATTGGCTCAACTACTGAAGTGGTTTAGGAAAAAATACTTGTATAAAAATATGCATACCTAAGTAAGCATTTAACGTACTAACATTTATCCAGAATCCATAAGTACTACTGGATATTTTAATCTAGTCCATCCATGCTCATTGTAGTATTACATATGTTGCATATTGATTTTTAGCCTTGTTTTTCTGTAAATCTATTAGTGTTTCAGATTCTGTATAATCTGAATGTGGACATTCCTCCAAACGTAGCAGACCCACAAAGGTAATATCATTCTTACATTTGGATTAAACTTCAGTAACTAGCCCAGTCACACATGGCAATGTCCTATGTAATGGAAATGTACAATGGAAGCAGGTTAAGGACTGTAAATATTTTGTACTTCAAAAGGGTATGCAGTTTTAATTTTGCAACTTTAAAAATAATAAAAAGGAACAGGATCATTTATATTCTGTGGAGTGTGTGACAAGTATTTTGAGCTGTTGATTGTGACATATGGATGCCCTTTATAAAAATACAAGGGATATATGTTTGATATTGTAATGAATCAAGACAATTTAATCTGCAACATTCACAAAAACACACAAATAATAAAACAAATTACAGTTAATACAAATCTCATTGACAAATCTGTGTTAAAAAGAGAATATGTGCTATAGAAGAAAAAATCTGTGTGTGTGTGTGTGTGTGTGTGTGTGTGTGTGTGTGTGTGTGTGTGTGTGTGTGTGTGTGTGTGTGTGTGATTGTGTATATTATGCGTGTATATAAGTGTGTGAGTATGCATGTATGCATGCATGTGTGTGTGTTTGTGTGTATGTGTGTGTATTTTGGTATATGAGTGAGTTTAAGCTGTCTTTCTAGCTATATTTGTGTGTATGCTTGTGTGTATGTGTGTGCAGTGGTATGTGAGTTAGTTTAATCTGTCTCTGTAGCTGTGTGTGTGTGTGTGTGTGTGTGTGTGTGTGTGTGTGTGTGTGTGTGTGTGTGTATGTATGTGTGTGTGTATGTATGTGTGTGTGTGTGTGTGTGTGTGTGTGTGTGTGTGTGTGTGTGTGTATGTGTGTGTGTGCGCGCGCGCGCCCAGGTGTGCTCGAGTGTGTGTGTCTTTGTTTGCATATATCTGTAGTTTTGTGTGTGTGTTTACATATATCTATATCTGTAGGTGTGTTTGTGTGTATGTACATTTGTGAGGTTGTGCACATGTGCTTATGTATATGTGTTTTGTGCATTTTAAGTGCTAGTGAAGGAAAGAGATTCCAATAAATATCTTGTGTTAAGTTTGTCTCAAACAACACTCCCCTGAAACAGCAGACACCTCTTACAATACTGTTGCAGTTCTCTCATAAAGGAGAAATGCAGATTTGAGAAAACCAGATTTAGTTTTCAATATAAAAAGACAAAAGTAGCATTGATCATTGAAATTGCTATGCCTAGTGATTACAGTGTCTAATATATAGGGAGAAACAAAGTCATACAATGCAGACAGAAACAATAGCAATGTGGAAGAAGGATACCCAGACAGTTCAAATTTGGGGCAAACATGGGTCAGAGATAATCTGGGGGAATTAGGAGGTTTGGAAAACATGATGGATGAGGAGCAACAGGTCTAATAAAAAAGAATTTACAGTCATACTTAGATATGCTACAGATAGATGTAACTCCGTATGAACTGAAGGAGTCAGGTCTGGGCACATAGTGGGTTCTGAGAAGAACACTTTTGTCTAACACCAAAGACTGAAAACAGCACTAATTTCATGACCTCTTATCATACCCTGACTTAGGAATGGGGTCCTTTCCCATCATGGTATTAGAAACCCAGAGGATTTGGAGAAATTAAACTGAAGAAATGCAGAGGTAAAGCTGAGCAGCCGTTCATTAACTTAGCTCCCTGAGAATGCTAGACAGAGCTGGATTAAGAATGGAAAGTTGCTATGCTCCAAGAGTCAGTATGAAGTCTAACTTCTTAGATGTCAAAGCATTTCTCTTTCCTTTTTATGATCTAGAACACAGGAAAGTTTAACTAACCAGGCATATGGGCACCCCATATTCATAAAAGCCATACTTTCAGGCCCCAAGGAAGGGGGCTTGGCCATCAACAACTTGATCATCTCTTCTTGACTGGTCCTCTAATACCTTTGAAGCCAAATAAATCCACATTGCTAGAGACATGGGAAGATGTTCTACACCCTCGCCATCAGTCTGGCAGGAATAGCACCTTGATCATGATGTACCAGGAATAGCAGGCTGGAAAGCTTTAAAATGCTGAGATGGTGTTGGAAGAGTACTTAGAAAATATTTTGTATGGAGGCTGATCTTATGATGATCAAACTTTGGTTTGATTTATTTAAATCATTTCTTTCTAGCTAAGACCTGTTAGGCATGTTTTCAAAGTTGACTATTTTCACGGTTTACGTCGAAGCACTGATCTTGTCAAATAACCTACACAAAGTTTCACAGTATGGAAATAATGGTCATAGGAAAAATATGACTATACAATTAATGACCATAACATAGTGTCACTATACTGTTAGTCTGAAATGATATTACTTTTGATGAAAAACTGTGCAGTATATCATGGCTAACAGTTGCTGTACTAATGATCTATAATAGAGCAGTGTCTAGGGTGCTGCAGGAGGAAGGAACTAGCATCACTATGGAGAGAGAGAGAACAGGAATTCATGCTATATTACTGATGCCTCACCAGCCTTCACTTAGAAATGTGGGTCCTTGACAACGAGATATAAAAGGAAAATTTAACTGTATACAATAGGGTTGTTTATGTGGCACTTTGCCAGCAATGCCTGTGTTTTTTGTGTGGGCAAGAATAAGCATAAAATCTTTGAGTGAATTTAAGAACACCTTTATGAAATAAGGAAAAATAAACTCATTAATGCATAATACAAGCATATAAAAATAACTGAACATCTATTTAAGTCTGTGGTAGTGGAGAAATTGGAAAGTAAGCAACAGGGGTGTTCATGGGCCTTATACCTTGAAAAGAAGGACTTATTTTGGCAGCTGTTTTGGGAAGCAGACAATTGTCCAGGGCTAAATGAATCCCTCTCAGTGGTACCACTGTTGAAGTCAAAATTATTGACCAGACAGGTATAGAGCTTTTTATTGTAATAGATGATTTTTTAAGTTTGAGTTTATTAACTTTCTGGGGTACAACATAGTTTGGGACATGTTTTTATAGGGTCTATATTAGAAGAATGAACACTTAAAATGTCGAGCACCAGTTTGCCGACATGTTTTAAGCAAATGCTCTTACAAACGAAAGCTCTAAAGATCTAAAACGTTAAGTTCGAAATGTCATAGTTGGCCAACACACACAAATGTAGAAGTGACATAAAGATGTGTACATTATGAATTATGCATGTTTACCTTAATTTTAGTGTGATCTCAGAGTTGGTATATATAATTAGCAGACTGTGTGGAGGGCGCAGCCTACCCCCCCTGCAAAAATTAGAGAAACATTAGTGTGTGTGTTTTAACTGGTTTGTGTTTTGGGAAAGTGCCGTTTTAGTCAAGTGTAATTTTGGAAATGTACTGTTGGCAATTGATATGGTTAGTTCATTTCATTTAAAAACAGGAAGGATTGTAGCGCATATTTAGGATGTTCGTTACAAGGGAAATTTACTGTGTTTTCAGTTTATGCTCAATGTGGCAGTGGAGGATTGGTGTTGGACAACTAAAATATTTTGAGTATGTTGGTTTCAACTTTCTCAGCTTTCACATACAAGAGCGTTTGCTTACAATGTGTCGACAAAGATGTGTTCGACATTTTAAGCATTTATTCTTATAATATAGATGCATTTTTGTAATATTTATACACACACACATATATGTATATTATATGTTTTGAATTCTTGGTTGTTTAATTAGGCTGGTGTTGGTAATCATGATTTTTAAGATCATTAGTCATGCAAATTTTTGGAGGAAAATTCATGTGGCATAGAGTAGAATTGATCATGTGATTATTTTTTTAGGATCATTAGGCATGTGAATTTTTGGAGGGAAAAAATCATGTAACATTGAGTAGAATTGATCATGTGATTTTTTTTTTGTTCTTATTTAAGGATTTGGGATAAATTGTATTTTATATGATGAAGTTTTGTATTGTTTCAAGACCAAAGTGTTAATCTTTATTAAAAGTTTATCAGTATGACCTAAATGGTTTGGAGTCGCTTTTGTTTTTCTCAGTTTGTGGTTCTAGTAATTTTGGTAGTTGTATTTCTACAAATCTACCAGCTTAACAAACACTAGAACCAAAGAACTAAATCTTCAACAGCAGATAAATAGAACATGATACAGAGATAGATTCATTATGCAGTGTCTCACTTATCTCTAGAATAACCTGCCCCTGCAGATTAAGCACTGTGACACATCAGCATCCTTCAAACAGAACATGGCTGACTGGACTGGTTTCCTCAAATTTACACCAGGATTATCTGCCCTAGCTGTCTTTGAGGAAGGAGGTATAACCTGAGGGTAGGTATTGGCAAGGCATTAATGACACTAAATTGACTTCAAACTCCTATAGATCCCTATGAATCCTATGAATCAATAATTCAATAATCAATAATGGTGACAATGTTGTATTTGTGGGTACTTCTTTTGCATACAGACCTATTTGTCTGGAAAATGCTGTTCAAAATTAGCTTTTAATACTATGCCCCATTATAGAGTATTAGATCTAGTACACAAATTAAAAAAGTAATGGGTATGCAATTAAGTGGATTGCAAATTGATTGGATGGTAGGGGTAGTAGGGTGAAAATTGGTAATTATTTTTCAGATGAGAGGTTGATTAGTAAGGGCGTCCCTCAAGGTTCAGCACTGAGTCTGATACTGTTTGGAATTTTATGACTAGTTTTCCTTCTGATGATACGTTTTGGTTGATAAAATATGCAGATGAAGTTAAATTTGATGTTAAATTTGGCTCAGTTATCTCATACTTATCTGATCAGTTCTATCTGCAACCTTATTTCAATAATTTATTTAAATGAGTTATAGGGAATGAAATGAAATTTAATGTTAAGAAGACTTGTATTGTGCATTTTAGTATTGAGAATTCCAAGTATTCAGATGCACTGGATATTGTTGATATCCAAAAGGTTAATATTATTAGGGATTTAAGGGTAAAGGTAGATAACTTTGGCTTTAATCATCACCTCTTGGATATCATTAGAAGATGTTATTACAAAACAGGTAATATTTTCAGAAGTATTGCTAGCAGATATAGGACTGTTTTACTTCCTATTTATAAGAGTATGGTGAGACTAATTATTGAATACAGTGGGTCCTCTGTGTATAAAATAAGATGCAGTTAGATAAACTGGAAAGAATTCACAGACATTTTCCTTTGAGAATTCAGTATATGGCAGGGGTGAACTTGAGGTATTGTCCTTGTGCACAGTAAAATACAGATTGGTTAGGAGAGCTCTCAGGAGTATTTAAAAGACTGCACTCTGAGAATACTATAAATAATAATTACTATTTGATGAATATTATGATAGGTAAAACATCTGTATTGGATATGTTTTCAATGGGAGAGCATATGTATGGTGGAATAAAATTCTCTTAGAAGTGAGGAAATTAGAGACTATAGGATCTTTTAAATCCAACTTCAATTTATGAGTGGGTTCTAGGGTTTTTAACCAAGTATATTATGGTGGCAAACTCTTTGAGGGCCTTCATTAGGCTTTGTGCTTGGTGTCTCTAAACATCTAAACATCTGAAAACTGGATGTGAAAATGTATGAGCTTATATATGAAGTTACAAAAATGTACCATCAGCCAATTGTCTAGACTTAATTTATAGTATAGCATTAGGCATTCTTTTTAGTTCTGAAGCCCTGAAATGTATTTATAAGGTTGAATGAGACGATTGCATCACTAAGTATGTGAAACTGAATGAATATTATTGACAGTGTAAATAAAATGGAGTTACAGTTCCTTCTAGCGGTCAAACTAGTTTTAAGGAGGAAGTTGTCACAGTACTCATATATTAATTCATTGGTATATCCTTTATTTTTTATTATGGAATGCCCTGTTCATGAAAGCTCAGAACATTTTGCTTTCCAGTGTTGTGTGTACCAGACATAATGGGATAAAAGGATAAGAAACAAGGAGAAACAATAAAGGAGTGGGTTGTGAGAAGACATAATATTTATGAGAGATCTGAATCTGCCAGAAACAGACTGGGAGTTTCTGAGCTGTGGGTTAGAGAAGACATGGATGTTGACTGAGATCTTGACCCATTAGAAACTCAGACAACCTGAGCAAGACTGTATCAGAAAAGATAGAATTGTAGACATTGCCCTAACCAGTGCTGACAGTGTTATGAATGTCCAGGTTAAGGCACCATTATCTAACAATGATCATGCCAATGTGTGGTTTACAGCAGGGGATTAGGGTGAAAGTTAAACAAGTTAAGACTGGTGTAGAGATTTAAAAGAATGGAATATGCTGGTCAGGGAAGAGTTAGAAGACTGGGAATAAATTGAGGGAATAAGTAAGCTGCAGGACTGGGCCAGGGATGAAGTAAGTACTCAGAGGTATGAATAAGGCTTTGCAGGGAGGCAAAAGAGGAAAAAATAATAATAAGAATGATAATAACGCCACACAAGAATGTAGGCCTAGCAATGTGGCCAACGTATAGGGCATACAACTGGTTGAAAGGAGGTGGTGAAGAGTTTGAGGAGACACAGAACAAGGAGGATAACAAAGGGGCAACAAAGGTAAAAGTAGAAAGGGAGTTAGTGGCAGACATCAAAAAGAGAAACATGGACATTTTAGGTATACAACAGAGAGATAGATAGGAGGTGCTAAACTGCTCAGGCTGAGCAAAGAATGGATATAGATCACAGAAGTCTACGACAATCAGAGGAATTGAATAAATAATTTGCTTCATTTTTAGTAAGGAAAACTTTACCTCCCACTACTTTACTCATACATGCTAACCCTAAGACTAAACAGCCCTGTCCCTCACCCCATCCTATACAATATGTTGCATCAGAAAAAAAAAAAAACTTTCCTTAAGAATGCCAGTATGCAGACAGTGCCTGTACATGATTTGGTGGCCTGGGCTATTTATGTTGGGGTTTCTTGAATTTGTCTGTTGTGATCAGTTTTTCATATTTGGAATAAAAGTCACCAAGGTAACAGGCACTTGATAAAATAATAGCTTCCAATCAACACAGAAGACAGATCACACCTGGGAATGGTAAAGTACAAGAGACACATAAGAGTGTCAGTGGTACAACAAGTAACATACTAACCTTTGATGCTGGAAGATCAGAAGGCTGCAGATTATTTCCCCACTTCAGGTGACTGGATTGCTGACACTGCAGTATCTGGGGGGTGGGGGTGGGGGGCTGCTGCACTCCTGAGTGTGTTGTTCTTTGGATGAGATGTTAAATAAAGGTCCTATCTGCTTGACATGGTAGTAGCTCATGGGGATGTAAAGGATCACATGACACCCATCAAAAAGAGTAGGGGTCCTTTATTTATATACAAAAAGAACTCTTATTTATAAAATAGTTACTTATTTTCAAACATTTAAAATGTACAAATATATAGATATATAAATCGGTTTACACATATTCATAATTTCCTTTATAGTCATACTAAATTATCATCCCTATTAGACTCTCACTCCTTTTTCCATAACCATGATCTGATTTTACTTAATATTGTTGCTAAAATCGGTTTACCATTAAACATAATTTCATTTATTCTTTCATTCCATATAACCCATATAAAATAAAATAACCTTTTATCTATTATTCAACTTGGCTGGGCTTGTAAGGGCCCAAGGGCCATTAGCTTAGTAACTTCCTATGATTCTAGGATCCTATATTCTTTACTGCTATTCTCAAAATATCCATAGTTAATCATGTCCATGCTTATTTTATACACTTATTTTATATGTTTAAAAAAATCTTCTTTACATGGTTTCCCATCATTTTTTTTTGCTTTTCTACATTTTAAAAACACACATTCTGTAGTTTCTTCTTCTTGACAATGTTAACACATTCTATCTCTTTTCTTTTTGTATGGCATATTTCCTTTTACTGGCAATTTATCTATTACCAGTCATCACAAACAATTTTGATATTCTATTTTCTGATTAAACCATTTACTTCTTATTTTATAGGCTTAATTTATTTATCTGTTAGATTTTTCCACGGTTTTACATAGTCAGGTTTCATTATTACATTCTTATACCCTATGTTTCTATCTTTGTCTATGTCATCAATTTTTATTTTCCAGAAAAATATCTTTTCTTGGCAACATTTTATTTCTTCCATTATACACTTTTTTGCTTTGACTCCTTTTTACCATACCTCAACATTTATCATGCTTATATTTATACATTTTACTACTAATCTCTCAACTTTTTTATTTATCCACTTTAACACTTTGTATACATTTAATGAAGTAACATATACTACTCAGTTAATCAAACCTAAACCTCCTTCTTTTTTATTTGCATACAAAACTATTTTTACTGGGTTTAATCTAGAAGCCCATATAAATGAAAAAGTTATCTGCAGAAATTTCTTTTCTGATTGTGTTGGCAACATAAATACACTTGCTAACTATGTTATCTTTTCCCATCAGTACTGAATTTATCAAATAAGCCTTTTTCTGAATGACAATTTATCCATTCTCTAGAAAAGACAGGTTTGTTTTATTTTTCTATTGTTTCTCCGATTGAATTCTACTTGTATCTTTTTTCTCAAATGTTATACCTAACATGGAAATTTCATTCATTGTAAATATATATTCCTAACCTTACTACATCAGCTAAACTTTTACTTTTCTCTTTATTTGAAGTCATCCCTATCACTTCTAGATACTCATATGTGTAAATTATTACTTCTTTTATCCAGATTTTGTTTTTTTGCAATTACTATAATCTCATCTGCATATGTTAACATACCTGGAATTTTTAACCCTTCAGGTGTTATACAGCCTGCCTCCTTCATTTTGTAATTTATTTCACATATTATCACATTCATAACTAATGCAAAGTGTATACAACTCTTTGGACAGCCCTGTCTTGCACCACTTTTCTTATATATCTCCTGTCTTAACCAGCTATTTACAAGTATTTTTACTTTACTATTACTATACCCTGACATACATATAATTTCCTAACTTTCTCACTTATATTATATTATATTATTTCATTATTACCCATAAGTTTTCATGTCCAGTTGTGTTAAATGCTTAAGGTCTCCTATCATAATTTTCATTTTTTTCCTTCTATTCATAATATCATCCCAAATTTCTCTATAATTAAAAATTCTTGACAGCCCTTCCCCATTATGCTGTATATATATATATATATATATATATATATATATATATATATATATATATATATGGATTTGTATCATTTTACTGAAAGACTATTTCACTGACACCCATTTCACTGAGACCAAATCACCTAAACTTCATTTCACCTAAAACTCATTTCACTGACAAGTAGTACTCTAAGGCAAGTCAAAGGTATATGTCCTTTTTTCCACTGTAGTGCGATCCTGGTGTTAGTATATATAGTTAAGGGGTGTGGGGGCACAGCCCCCACATTGGGGGTGTGGGTGGTGTAGCCCCCCCCTCCTAGTTTGGTTTTACCAAATAATGTAAAACAAAACCAGACAACAGAAAACCAAATGAAGTATGTATATATATATATATATATATATATATATATATATATATATACTATCTTCCAAAATATTTTCCATTTTAGTTTCAAATCTCTTTTTGTATTACTTTCATCAAAATCTTTAATCATTATTATTCAGTACTACTGCTTTCCAGTATTTTTATTGCCTTCTGTCTTCCTTCTTCCATATGAATTGAAGTATTCTACTACATAATAGTTTATGCATAAAACCTTCATTTATCCATTAATTCAACATTTTTTAAAAATATTTTTTGTTAGTCCCTTAAATTTTAAAACATTTCATTCCCTATTCCATCTAGTCCTGCAGCCAAATCTATATTTACTTGTCCTAATAATTTATATATCTCATTTAACAAAATCTACTTTTTCCAATTCCTTATTCTCTTTTTCTGGTACATTTTTTTACTTTCCATGTTTTTTCACTAACTTCTTTTTTTTAAACATTTCTTGTACATGTTGTACTACACTATTCATAATCTTTTCCTGAGTTCTTTCTATTTCTCCTTTTTTATTTTTATTTCTCACATTACACTACTATTTTCCTTTACTAATCTTAGATAACTCGATACTTCTCTTTTTCCTTGTAAAATATCTCTGCTTATATAGCAATTCTTGTACTTTCTCTTGATTTCTTTCATATAATTATTTTTCTTTGTCAAAGTACTTTCTATTATTAAGTTCCAAATCTTCCATTTATATGAGCATCTATAGTTTTCTTTCTCCACTTTCCTCAAATCATATTCTTACTATAAAAATATTTTTTTTTATATTTAACCTAAATATTATTCACCATTCAGACAAATATTTATAAAATATTATCATAGTAATATGATTTTCATTAACTGTATTATTAATCTGATTCCTTCTTCATCCATGCCTTCTCATTTATTCTTTTTATTCCTTTACCTATTTTACATATTCCTTGTATTCCTTTATCTCTAGCCATATTGCAAGAGAATTAGAAAATCCTATTTCAACTATCTTCTCCTCTCCCATAACTAAAACATCTGATGCTATAAAATAAGCTATTTCAGTTCTATACATATCCCTTTTGTAAGTCATGAATTTTTGCCCCAAAATTTTAACTTACCACATCTTATAACTTTCAACATTTTTCTTATATAATTTCCTTTTTTTATGCCTGTCTCTTAAATCACAATTAAAGTCTGATGTTATTATAATATTCACATTTATTACTTCATAGTCTGAAATCTGATGAAATAAGCTTTCCCTTTTTTTATAATTAGTATAAGCATATAATGTTATAATTCTATATACTTGTTCTTTCTTGTTTAAATCTACACTGGTTAATCTTACCATTTTTGCTAAAGTTATATCTAATATATTTACGCTATTTTTACAGAATACAGCTATTCCAAAGCATCTCTCATTTCCCAAATTCCAGATTATCTTTCCTCTCCATAGGCTGTTGTAATCTTTCTTCATTTGTCAAAAGTCTTGCATATTCTAATATAATCACATCTGAATCACATGCATTATACCATTCCAAAACCCCTGTTTCTACTTACTATATTCTTATACTATTCTCATTTACAGAAAGCACTCTAAAATTTTCATTTTTTTTAGATTCATGATTTTAAGTTCATAGCTAATTCCTAAGCTAGTTTTCTTAATAGGTCATTCTAAGCCTAGCCAAATTCCCTCCCAAAGGTGAAAATCAAACATTGTACCTTGTGTCTGTGAGTCAGACACCTTAAAAATTATACCACCCCCCAATCATTAGCTGTATATATTCTTTTTCATCCATGTCTAAAATGTCTTTTTCATTTTCGTCACTTTATCTTTCTTTTTATTTATTCTTATTTTCATTTTGCAATCCAATCATAAATGTCTAATTTTGTTACATTTATAGCATTTCTATTCACATTGCTTACATCATGTCTCATTTACCCCAGTATAAATTTTTCTTTTGTCACAGCTACTTATCAAATGTCCTTTTCCATAAAAAATAACATGTTTTAGGCTGTCCCCAGTATTTTATGACACCCCTATTTCCTTCCACGTTTATCATACTTGGTATATGTATAATGCTTTCTATTTCTATTTTTAGCACAATATTGCAATCCCAGCCACCAGTCCATGAACTCATTTTGTCATAAACCTTTGCAATGTCAAGTAGTTCTTTACAAAAATTTTGCAGATGTCCTTTAAAGTTTCTGTTTCTTCCTCTGTTCAAAATTGTGCACAAAGTTTATTTTTTGTTTCTGTGTTTAATGCTTTTATCACATAAATATTCCATGGGTTGCAGTCTTTCTTTTTTGATATTCTCGAAGAAAATTTGCTATTGAAAAAACAGTCTCAAATATAATGTCACAAAATGTAACTTTATTAATAACAATAAATGTTCTTACCTCATGTTCCTTTACACTCAAAGGTGCTAGTAAATCATCCCACACTTCATACCTGTCCATTTCTTTGTCTTCTTCACGTTGAATCCTTACTGAGCACTGCTATTTTTCATTTTCTTCTGCCTTTCCTTGTGCTACTCCACTTTTGCCTTCTTTTTCTTTCTGTGCATGTTTTCTTTTCCATCTCACCACTATTCTTCATGATTGTCTCTGCATCCTCCTTTTGTATTTGCTCCATAATGTACCTCCAGGAAACATCCCCTTCATTTTCTGTCTCACTCTGCACCACCATTTCTTTAACTAAATGATCCCACAACCCTACTGACTAGAGGGCTGTAATTATACACCCATCATTTGCTGACTCATCTCTATTAAATGGACTTCTTTGAAACATTTCCTCCTAATCCTACACATATTCTACAGTCTTACTATTTGCTTTTTCCTCCATTTCTTTCACAACTCCATCATCTCCTTCTCTCTCCATCTGCCTCCCTGTTTCTCCCAGCTGCCTGTGCACCTGGAATGGAAATAGGAAGTGACCCACCAAAAATGGGACCACTGATAACAATGATGAGTATGGGAAGTACCTAGTTGACCTAGCCAAATTTCCCATAGTTGTAGAAATACCACCTTAGGTCTCCCCTGGAAAGAGGTTACTAGCCTAGTGAGATGAACCCAGTCAACAAAGGGTAAATAAATAAATAAATAAATCTCCTATTATCGAATATAATACCCCCTTTTTGATCATTCTTACTAAATATATCAAGCAGTCATAGAGACCCAAAAGCCTCTTGGGGAAAAAAGAGATCATGGGTTTAAAAGACCTGAGCTACCAAGCGAGGCTGGAGGCCTTGTCCCTGTTTTCAGTGTCCTAGAGACTCCTTAGAGGAGATTTTATTTATTTTTATTTTTATTTATTTAACATTTGTTGACCGGGAATGTCCGACTAGGTTCCACAGAGCCTGTTTTCAGCGGAGGCCCGGGGAGAAATGCTCCAGATGCATGTCTTTGGAATCTGGAATTTGGTTGCAAGGTATTCATGGAATCTGTACCTTCACCTCTGGGCTGGTAGGGGATCCACAGTCCAAGACCTCTTATTTCTCCCCAAGTCACACAGTCCAGTGAACACCAGGACCAGAGCTGAGCCTGCTTCAGCAAATAAACAAACAATGGTAGAAAAAACTATTTGTCATGCAACAACTACCTATTCTCTGGAATAAACTCCCACACAAGATAAATGAAGTTTGGCAACAAACTAAGTTGTCCCGGGACATCTTCATTGGGGGGTTAGGTTAATATTAAGGGAAGTTAAGTGGGTTGGGGAGGTGAAAGGGTTAAGTGGAGGCAGGGATGGTTGGGAGGAAATGAGATAATGATGGGGAGGGGCTTAAGAGGTTTAGTCTAGTGTAGTTGGGTTAAGCAATCACATTTTGGCGTGAACTTGCTACTGCAAGTACTTCGTCCATGACGACCTTAGCTACTTCAGGGTAAAGGTAGGCCATGGGGGACATGGTTGCTTGAGTTGTACAGTGGTGGTGCTGGGGGTGGTAGCACAACCTTAGCATTTCCCCAGTATAGTCTTGATGTTCCCTAGTATTTCCATTGATTCAGGAGGGCTCATCACAGTGTTATTGGGGCTAGGTCTGGGTTGTTGTTGTTTATGGACTGCATCATGCAAGCATGGTTGCCACTGGAGTGAGGGCCATATGTTTGATAGTGCTCTGGAGAAGCTGTCATTTCATGCTCTTGAAGGGTGCAATTTTCTTTCAGGAGGGGGCATGCGGTGGGGGGGGGTCTGGTGGTATAGCAGTTTTCTAAGTTTATGTCGTGGGATTTTCTTTGAGGTGGACTGTGGGGGCCATTTTGGCCTGGGAGACTGTTTCAGCCATGGAGGTTATTTGTGGGCCTCTTTTTCCTCCCAGTGGTGGTGGAGCAGACCCTGGTTTCCTTGGTGTTAGTGGAGTGCTGGCGATTCTGGCACATACCGCCGTGCATGCGGCCCTGTGACGTGGTATGGAGGGTGAATGTTAGTTTGCAGGGTTTGTTGGGGCTGTTCATGGTGGTGCAGGCTTGGTCGGGCTTTGCATTAGCTCGTTGGCTGTGTGTTGTTTGTGGGGTGCTCGTTTGTGGGTTTTACCATTGGGGCTTGGTTGTCAGTGGTGGCTTCATCCTTGCCTACTGCTAGGGTGCAGGGGTTTTGGTTGCAAGGTATTCGTGGGTTTTCTGCCCAGAGGTTTAACTGCTCCATTGGACTCATTTTGCCATGTTTTTGCTTTGATAGAATGGATGTCATATAGAAAAGAAAAGAAAAAGAATTCCTGTTTTTTTTTTCCCCGGTGGTGTTTTGGGGCTGCGGGGAGCCGTGATGGCTGTTTCGTTGGCTGGTGAATTCTCTTGGCTAGGAGGTGGGTTTGTCCCATGGTCTTGGCTTTCCTTGGTCCGGGGAGGGGCGGCCTTGCTCCTGCTTTGGTGGTGCTCCGTTTCGCATATCGAGATGGGGGCGGACCCTCAGATATATCAAAGTTGTTTTTTTTTTTTTGTTTTGTTTTTTTTTTTGCAGGAGGAATTGGAAGTTGTGCAATATGTGGATGTGCCCAGGTTGCTTCAAGTCCTGCCGAGTTGTGGCGTGAGAACAGGAGTAATATTGGTGAGAGCAAACTGAAATAATGGAGGGTATGAAAGTGAGCATGGCGCCAGGGAATATGAGATAGCATGTCATTCGCATTGCCCATGAAAGGGGTTGGCAGCGGTTTGTCATGGTGATCTTGAGCCATTGCAGGCTGGCCACAGGGCACAGGGTCAGACAGCTGAGTTTTGTGCGTTGGGCATTTGGAGGGTGCAGGCTGGATTTATAGTTCCTCACAGTTTTGGGTGGGTGGCGGCTGTCAGGCAGTTCATTGACCTTGTTGGCAGGCTTGTCTTATATGTTCGGGAGTTCCTCTTGGCAGAGTTTGAAGGAGAATGTGTGTGTGTACTGGTTCTCGGAGAGGAGGCAAACTGTGAGGCAGCATTTTCGCGGGTTTGGGAGCAGTCGTGAGTGTTTGTTGCTGCGCATGAGCAGTGACAGCAGGAGCTGCCCTGAGTTTTTGTCATATTATTCCAGCTGCACAATGAAGTAAGTCATACACACGCATATTCCTAAGAATGGGGATGTTGTCGAATGGGACATTTTATCACTGCAGTGCAAATCAGCTCATTTGTGCATGACAATTAATGCTGCAGTGCTATTGACTGGGAAATACAAGACATTGTTGTGCCCATGGGATTAAGTCTCATTTTGCAGATGATTGCTATTTATTAATTTGTTTTACTTTGTCAATTTTGTTTATCTCCTGGGGCAGTAAATTCTAGATAGAGCTTGCTGTCATCTAAAACAGCTGATACAGTGATTCTTATTTGTTATAAGATACACGGATAAGCAAATAATCAGTGTTTTGATCAAGCTGTCTACAATTTCCCAGAGATTGTCATTTATGTTTCAGTAGAAAAATACAGCAATATATATTGTCTATATTAAGTCAGCTGGTACTCTCCCTGATGACCTCAGCGACCATTGTCTAACCTATATCATAAAACATAAGGCAGGAAACCCTCACCAGCCCAAATATAAAACATTTAGAAACAAGAAAAACTTTGATGCTGCTATATTCCAAAATGAATTAAAAGCAGTTGACTGGTCAAAACTAAAAAATCTAACATTAGAGGAGGCCATAGATCACTTTAACACTAAATTCCTAAGTATCCTTGATTCCCATGCTCCAGCACGTACAATAAAAACTAGATCAAATACAGCACCATGGCTCACAAAAGATACCAAAGCAAAAATCAAAACTAGAAACAGAGCCTGGGCCAGCTGGAGAACAACCAAAGCCCCATTTGACCATCTAAAAGATCGTCAACTCAAGAATGATACAAAAAATCTATTTTACTGGATAGAAAAAGCTTCTACCAAAATCTCTTCCAAAAACACCACAACAACCCTCAAAAGTTCTGGGCAGGCTTAAATCAACTACTTTGTCCAGGTCACTCCACCACCCCAACCCTGGCTAACTACACCCATAGTTCCCCAGAGACAATAGCTAGCGCCTTTAATAACTTTTTCACTGAAACAATCCAATCCCTAGCAAATTAACTAACCCACCCTAACTTAAACCACATACCTAATCTACCTAATAATCACCCGTAATTTGGCTTCCAACCAATATCTACTAGTTTTATCAAAAAAAAAAAAAATTCTAAAACCTACCACCCTCGCTGCTGACCTCCTCCCTGCAGAGTACCTGCAAATAGCTGCAGATGCCATTGCATATCCCATATCTATCCTCATCAACAGAACCTTATCCAAAAATGCTATCACCTCCCTCTGGAAAATATCTCACGTTATCCCACTCCATAAAGGTGGTAGCTCCTCAGACATATCCAACTATAGACCCATTGCCATTCTTTCCCCACTAGCCAAAATAGTGGAGAAATGTGTACACAAGCAACTAATGCAATACCTTTCACAGAATAACTTACTATCCGACTCCCAGCATGGTTTCTGGCCATACCACAGCACCACCTCAGCCCTCCTTTCCTTTACTACTGCCATAAACCAAAACAGGAATGACAATAGGCTAACCACTGCCCTCTTTCTTGACCTATCAAAAGCCTTTGACATGGTCAGCCATGAACTTCTCATTCTTTCACTAAAATCTATTTCCCTCAACTAGCCTGCTATCCAGTGGTTCCAGTCCTACCTGACTGGTAGACAGCAGGCAGTACTATGGCAGGGCAAACTCTCCAGCCAGTTATCTCTCACACTTGGTGTCCCTCAAGGGTCCATACTAGGTCCACTACTCTCCGCTATTTTTATCAACAACCTCAACTGCTATCCCTAAAGCCACCTGCACCCAATACGCAGATGATTCCACTCTCATCTGCTCAGCCACCTCCCCATCCGACTTGCAAATCTTAACCCAAAATACATTTAACACTATTGAGAACTGGCTCACCAATCAATGCCTACTTCTGAACCCCAATAAAACTAAACTTCTACTCTTCTCTCCCACTAGTAGATCCACCACACTTTCATTCTCTGTCACATCTAACAATGGTACCACTATTTCCCCAGATAATCACACCAAACTGCTAGGGGTTATCATAGACAATAATCTCAAATTTGACCTACAGGTCAACAAAACCATACAGACCATCAATAAGAAGCTTGGATCACTGTATAGAAACAAGACATTTTTAACCCCACTGGCTAGGACTGCAATCGCCCGATCACATCTAATCTCTACTCTCTTATATGCCTCGCCTGTACTCTCAAACCTCAACAAATACGAACCAGGTAAACTGTCCCATAGCTACAATCACATTGCCAGATTTGCCACTGGCTCCACCTATAGAACCCACCACTGCCAGAACCTTAAACAACTAGAGTGGCTAGAACTGCCCAGCTTAATTCAATTCAATCAACTCTTAATAGCACACAAAATTTTGTACCACCCTGAGGATACCCCCTCACTTAAAAATATTATTAAGCCATATAGCAATCTAAGATCCCTACGGTCAGCCGATAAGCTTTGGGTCCAAACCCACAAAGCTAATAACTCTGCTGGTGAATCCCTGTTTGCCAACTTCATTGGCAAAACCTGGAATTCGTTGCCAAACTATATAACCCTACAATCCTCCAAAAGTCTCTTCAAAAAAAACCTCAAACAGTATCTCAAAGTGAATTGGCTATGTCCATGTACCAACCCTGATTAAGTTATAAACTAAAGCATATTCTGCAATTATCATAACTTGTAACTACATCACCAAGCTGTGCTTCCAATCTGATGTCTCTTATTTTTAATTCTCTGTCCAAGACAATTGTGAGTCCCTACTAGGAAATCACTACTAACCCATTGTATATAATCACTTTGTTTTTATAATTGTTTGCTAACTTCTGTGTAATCTATGTAAGTTTGTCTTTTTGGAGCTTTTCTCCCTGGGCCTCCGCTGAAAATGGACATGTATCCAGTCGGACTATCCCGGTAAACAAATGTAAAATAAATAAATAATAAAGTACTGGTAATATAAATGTTTTCAGAATAGTTGCAGAGGAGGCTTCAGTATATTTTAAGTCAGCTGAAAAAATTCATGTACTTGGTTATACTTGGTTATAGTAATGTGTTTACTGTGTGGTATGTTTGTGTTAGACGCACAAGGCACACAGCTACATGCATGCTGCTTGCATACTGTGGCATCTAATGCAGTACATGTTAAAGCATAACAAGCATACCACAATGTTTTATTATTGCTGATGTGGACCACTTTAGAGTCAATAGTACTTGTAATACATACTGGAAGTAAGAGGTTTCCCTGCTCCACATACACAGGGACCCAGAGCTGGTAGTATATTATAGGCAAGACAGATATGTGATCATAGGAGCTGTCAGTTTTGAACAGGTATGTGCATGTCTGCAGTGGCAGGAGTGAGGCTGCATGCATTTGTGTTCATGAATGTGTCTCTGCCTTGGGTTATGAAAAGAATATAATTTCTGGATGTGTGGGTGTGTTCTGAATATCCATGCTACCACAAGCTGTTCTATTAACTTTTATGTTTGTAAGAGGAATGTTAAAAATACTACATGATTGCATTTTGTAAACTGCTCGTCGGCTGCTATTAGGTTTTTGCATTGTGTTCATTTGTTCTATATTATGTTGGTAAAGGTGCCTCATTTGGAGATGGAAGGTTAAGAGCTAAGCAGATGGTTTTACAATATAAGTTAGCTTGGCTTATACAGGGCGCTAATTGATGTGATCTGGAATTGCAAGGTTACCCTGGTTGTGGATATTGATAGGTCCCTTCATGGGGGGGGGGGGTAGTTTTAACATACTCGACTGGTAGTTAAATTTATCTTGGGTATTTGATAGGGTCATTGGAAGCATAGCTTCAGTTATGGCTGCTTTGTCATAGATAGAAGGTTACACAAGGGGAACACAAGTGAGCAATAGTTACTGTTGGAAGTAAATGGATTTCAAAGTTGTTGAGTTTTGGTAGAGGATTTTACACTGCTAGTCAGAGAAGGACAGACATTTTGAGTTTATGATATCAGGGTTAATGGGTTGTACAAGTTGTTCTATTAACCGTTAGTATGTTAGATTAACGTTGAAAGTTGTCCCTGCTTTGGGCATTTGCATTCAGTAGTATAGAGAGCATGGCTATTGGCCATAGGTAAGGGTTTGATTGGGTGGCACCCACCCACCCTCTCTCTTTTCATTGGTGGAGTGTAGGGTTATTTTATCAGTGGGGGTAGGCGGAGAAGAGGGATAGACTTGCCCTCTTCTGTTTCCCCTCTGATATCTGGATGTTCATTTCAAGGATCTGGGGAAAGGAAATGAGTAGTTGGAGGAAGCTTGCTGAATAGATAAGCAAGCTTAGGTAAGGATGGTGCTTTGGTGGAAGGTAATTCAATGGATGGTGCATGAACTGAGTTGGAACGCTGCTTCATAAGTAAAGTAAGTGAGCAGAGGTATGGACCCTGCTTGTTGGGCAGGGTGAGTAGGTACACTGCCCTGATTAGCATTACAATGAATGATGTAATAAGTGAGATGGGACGCTGCTTCATAACTAAAGTAAGTGAGTAGAGGTATGGACACTGCTTACTGGGGCAGGGTGAGTATGTACGCTGCCCTGATTAACATTACAAGGATGTTATGCTGTATTTAGAATCAATTATATCATGAATAGCTGTAATTAATAAAGTTGGTGATCAAAGCTATGTTATGGAAATCTAATAAAGGTCATCAAATGTCATTTGGTGTGATGTGTGTTATTGAAGGGGACCGGGACAAAGCGATGTAACACAATATATTGCTTTAAGAAGGAATTAGAGACTTGAATAGGTATTCATAAATGTAGCCCCCACATATGACTGGCCTGTTGCTCCTTGAAAAATGAGGTAAGGCTAAGGGTGGGTGATAGCAGGGCATAAATGGCCACATGGGCCAGTTGCTTTGTACATTCTATTATTGCATGATTCTGTAATAACATAGCATGATGATTCTGTTTAGTGAATATCTAACAGGTAAGGAGAACAGGAAAGAATAGGGAACTTTTAGATGAACCAGTGCTAAATTCTAGGCTTTTGGAGTATTTGGTTAAAACAGAACAGATTTTGCACAGGATAATGCACTAGAATGAAATAATGTTACTAGTTCTTATAAGCCAGCATACCAAAATTTTGAGTACAGAGTCAGGTATTATCCTGTGCCTTTTTAAGGCTTAGATAATTTCAGTATGTGGAAGCCATTTGGGAAGTTACAGTAAAGTCTGGAATTTTTGTGTGGGTGGATTGGCTGCTAAATAGAGACTATCTGAGCCTGGAGTGATCTGCTTTGAAATGGGAGCCCAGTGAGATGTCCACATTTGCCAGGAGAAGTCCTGGAAATGGAAAAACCTGGAAGTTTTTTAACTGGAAGGTTTTAAGTAAAATGACTTTGTGGTTTAAGACTTTTTTTTTTTCCAATAATAAATCTTTATTGTTTTATCATTTTCAATACAAACTTAAAACAAAAACAGAATTAAAGATAAATACCAAATAATGTTTCTAATAATAACACCATAACATATATACAATATTTACATGAATGCTTCCAACTGTAACATTAATTTATACAAGGATACCATATTGACATAGTGGTTTAAGACTTTTAATTATTTCACCTGAGAAAGTCTTGGTTGTGAGAGACATTGAACCATAAATAACTGCAATTTGTGCATTTGTAATGTTGAGTTTTATATTCTGAGGAAACAGTTACATGTAAAAGACTTTGTACTTTAATGGGCTCACTGGAGAGTGCAGTTTTAAATGACTGTCAGCACTGAAACATGTTCTGCATCTGTGGCATGTACCACTGCTACTGTGGCACAAGCACTGAGCTATTTATTTTTTGCAAGTATTTCATCATGTTTACTGTTTGCATTTTTGCTTGCATTATGGTAGGGAAAGCTTATTTTATGCTGTACCAATAAAATCTTACTGTCTTATGAAGAAAGCGGGACTGTTTGATATGTAAAAATTTCACAACTAGGGGATACAGTGCACAGCTCCAATTCCACTTGCCATTGCCAAGCAATGAGCTTTTCTGGTAGTGAGTGAGAAGATTTTTGGAACTTGGGACAAATAGTGGATCCCTAGAGTTGGTCCAGATGTTTTCCTGACCCTGAGAATACATAATGACCACTGCAGAACAACTTCTACAAATGATCAACCACTCACAAAGGGATGGTAGTAGTAGCTAAGTCCATAGCACAACAAAGAGTTAAGGCTCCAATGAAATTTGTTATCAGCAGCAAAGACCTGGGCTTAGCTTGTCATCTAGGTAGGGTTGGGGTCATCCCACCTTGGCCAGGATTCTAGCAGTATATCTCCTGTGTATGCCTTCTATGCATGCAGTATACTAATGAGGGCAGGGTCTTTGAAGCAACTCAAGGTCTTAAATTTCAAGAGTGGACCTTCTCTAGATTTATTTATTTAACATTTGTTGACCAGGAAAGTCCGACTAGGTTCCACAGATCCTGTTTTCAGTGGAGGCCTGGGGAGAAATGCTCCAGAAGCATGTCTTTAGAATGTGGGAGGAAACTGGAGTACCCGGAGGAAACCCACGCGAACGCAGGGAGAACATGCAAACTCCGCACAGAAGGTACCCCAGCCGAGAATCGAACCAGAGAACCTCTTGCTGTGAGGCAACAGCATTAACCGCTGCACCACTGCGCCGCCCAGATGTAAGACCATGAGGAAACAATTGTTTGAGTTAAACATATTGTATAGTTTTGGCTAGATGCTGAGGGGAGTGAACAGCAAAGAAACTGAAAGAAATGTTGATAATAAATTAGTTCAAAAGAGCTTTGCCGGCAGTCATTAAAAGTATATATGTTATGTGGACTCACAAGATGCTAAAAGCTTTGTTACTTTAGTATGTAGGAGTCTGTGCTACAAAAACGTATGCAGACAAACATCCACTAAAGTAATTAAAAGCAGTAAATAAAAGGAAAGAGGCCATGTCTTCCATATTTTGATTAAGGGGTGGTAAGAGAGGACACATTGTTAAGCACTGTGGAGGGGAAACCAAAGAAGACTCTCCCATGCAGACATGAAAGAAGGCAGGGCAGTAAAGCTCTTGTGAAATGCAATCAGGTGATGACGCACCTGGTTGGATTCACTTTCTGCTACTACACAGTTGATAAAGTGTTTAATCGGTGTGCATAGGCAATAAGTACAGGTAGTATTAGGATCTAGTGATCTTATCAATTTGGGGAAAGTGCAATGCATCTGTTCCTCAAAGGCTAATGAGGTGGTGTGCATTCCTGGTGAGAAAGGATGTTGCCCAGTTACTCAGAGGGAGGTACAAGCCCAATTTTGAAAGGATCTATAGCCAGTAATGATGGTTCCCTCAATCGTTACTGATGAAAAAATTGGGTAGAGTCCCATTTTTTTAAATCCTCTATTAATAGGAAGAAGATAAAACTGGGTAGCCTCAAATAGTCTGTGAAGTATAATCAGGGTTGACACAGTGCACTAGTCAACAGGTTAACATACAACATCTGGCATAGATCCATATGAAAATAGACATACATTGCAGGTATGGGTAAATCTGGCTAAAGAAAGGAGCTCTGTTGAACTACAGAGGTGTTTAGCAGGGGTAGGGATACCAAATATCTAGAGAAGAGACAATGTCTTAACAGCCCAAAGTAGAGTTAAAAGCACAACTTGAGAGAAGGACAAAGGACAGTAACATACCACAGAGAGAAAAGGAGGCTTCAGCCATGAAGTTACTAAGGGAAGCCCTCTAGAGCACTGAAGAGAGCTGCATTTCTTGAATAGCAGTAGGATGTGAAGGTTCTCATACCTGTTCTGTCTAGAGAAAAAGCACAGCCTTCTGCCTCCCAAGATACAGAGAGAGAAGAGCATCCCAGTCTTTCTGGCCTCAAGTTAGACTGGCCGAGTTATAAAAGTGATTAGTGGGAGGACAAGTTGTTAAGTCATGATACTGAAAATGTTTCCAGGGTGATGGAAGATGGCATTCCCATTCGAACCTCACCACCTTATCCCAAGTTTGAGATATAGACTGATCTCATCTATAGAGTAGAATGAGAGAAAGAGAGAGAGAGAGAGGAGACTGCAAGATATTGACACTCAAACCATCTAAGCCAGTAGTTAATCAAATGGCCCTTACTCATGTAATGAAGAGTCATTTAGGTATACATAAAACTAAAGTAAGTGTCCTAGCAAGGTTCTACTTGCCAGGTGTAATGAAAGAAATTGAAAACCTTTGTATGGGCTACCCAGAATGTCAATGGACAGTACCACCTACCCCATGCTTTAGGAATCCTTTGATTTTAATACTAATAATCAAAGTTCCTTCAAAAAAGACACTGATGGCTATTGTGGGACTGCTGGTTCAGCAGTGGACACCAGTATATATTGGCATTGATGGACTATGTTACACACTTTTTCTAAAGCTATTCCTCATAATCGTTAATCCAAAAACTATCACTAGGAATTGTTTTTTTTGCTATTTTTCCCAGGTGGAGATACCAAAGGAGATCCTACTGGACTAGGGCATACCATTCTTGTCTAAAGGCATGAGGTCCTTTTGTCAGACCCTTCAAGTAAAGCAAATAAGGACCTTGGTCTATCACTCCAGTGGATAGCTTGATAGAATGGTTTAACAGAATCTTAAAATCTATGCTGAGGAAAGTTATTGAGAAGGATGGGAAAGATTGGAATGAACAGTTTCTCTACTATAAGAACTTAGTTCAAAAAGTGCCTCAAGCATCTATTATTTTCAGCCTCTTTGACTTGTTATATAGCTGGATACCTGGAGGACTTTTGTACATGGTGAAAGAAACATGGGAGGAAGAGAAGACACCTTTTAAGGGTGCCACAGAGTATTATTATGTGGATATGTAGGAAAGATTGAAAGTAGTGATGTCTATTTTGTGAGAACACATGGGAAGGGTACAAGTCAGCCAGCTAGGGGTATATAAGAAAAATACCTGGAATAGGGAGTTCCAGGTAGGGGGTCAGGTTTTAGTTCTAGTCTCTTCAATAGAAAACACCTTCCTGGCCAAATGGCAAGGATCGTGTGAGATAATCGCCCAAGTAAATTAGAAGAATTATAAAGTAAGGCACCCAGAACAAAGAGGCATACTGAGCAAATTTATCATATAAATATTCTAAAGCCTTGGAGAGAGCCATACAAGTTAGTGTAATAAACATGGTAGCTCAATATGAGGACTGTGGCAAGAAGAGCAAAGGCTTTTCATTTCCCATTTGGTGGTGGACAAAACTCTATCAAAGTCTCAAAAGCAGGAAGTGCTTTCTGAAGAACAAAGACATTTTTTCAGATTTGCTAAGAAGAACAGCTCTTTAAACATCACATAGAGACAATTCCAGGGGGAAAGGTTAACATAAGACCATGACCCTACAGAGTAGCCGAAGCTCAAAAACAGGCAGTCAGACAGAGAGGAGTAAAGAAAATGTTGAGATTAGAAGTTACTGAGAAGTCCAGCCATGGTTGGAATAATTCCATTGTTTTAGCTACAAACCCAGATAGTACAATTTGATTCTGCAATGGCTTCAGAAAGCTTAACAGAATCTTCATATTTGCCAACCACCCTACACCCGGGGTAGATAAACTGTGGAGGGTTTAGGGAAGATTAGGTTTCTAAGTACAATAGATTTAACTAAGGGTTATCTGATGAGGCTAAGGAGAAGGCTGCATTCTCCATGGCTGAAAGTTTGTTGCAGTACACTGACCATCTGTCCTTCCACTACTGTGGTACAAGGAGTATTTTGCTACAAGTATTTTTTTCTTGTTTATCATTGACATTTTTGTTTGCATGCTGGCAAAAAAGACTCATTTATGTTGTAGCAATAACATTTGACTGTCTTATGAATAAACATTGTATGCTCTCCGCCTGAAAATTTCACAATATGCATATTCATTTTACTCTAGTGCATTACATCCATGTATGCATAGAGAGGGTATAAGGTGGCGTCCTGTCCAGAACAAACACTATTTTAACTGTTTTCGTTTAGTCAGTAAGTTTGATGGGTCTCACGGCCATTGCTCTTTATAAAAACAGTGCAGGGTATTGCAAGTGTAAATAAGGCAGGTTGTTGCAAGCAATGTGACTTTTGTGGTTAAATTAAATGTACTGTAATGCATTTTGCTCATTCTTATTCTCCTTGGAAACTGTTTCTTGACTTATTGTTGATTTCTGTCTCCCTGGATTCCTCTGACAGGAACCATATCTAGCCTCTTCTCCAAGGCCTTTCTTCACTGTATTTCATTTTCTCTCTCACCCAAATCCACTGCTCTGGCATGCCATTAGCATTTCATAAAGAATAAATACTGTTTGACTGGGTTTCCTCAGCTCTCTTTTATATTATATTCAGCAACTCATTAAAAATGGTCTTACTAATACAGCTACATATCACTCTTGTCTTAAAGTAATCAGTCTAGCTTAGCAAAACACTTCTTGCATTTAAAGAGATATTATTCTACCTCATATCACTGTAACAAACTATTTACTCCACCACTTACAGACATCAATATTACTTACACATATTTGGCTCACTTGTACTCTTTCTTTTGGTGAGACCCTCCACAACTACAATAAAATTTATCCTCTTTGTTCAAAACCATTGGTTTCATGCCTACTGGATGGACTAAGTGCCTGAGATACGACATCCACACTGTGATGGGGTTGTGCTTGGCCTGTGTTGAACTCGAAACTGAAATGGCTGCAATAAATGGGACCTACAGAGCTTTGTATTTCTAGCCCATTGTTGCTGTAACCACACTGTGGGCATGGTCTTTTATTAGGATGAATTCTCTCCCTAACAAATAATACTTCAGGGAATCAAGTGCCCACTTAATGCTATTTGGATTGCAGAATATCTAATCTCTACCTTGCTTAGTTTTTGTCTAAGGAAACATATGGGATCCTCCCTTCTGTTAAATGATCCTGAGAGTAGTGATCCTAACCATACCCTGATGCATCTATATAGGGTCAGAGAATCATAGAGTAGTACTAGGCTATCTGCCCTTATAGACCGTGAATGACTTACTAACACCAGGAGATGCTATAGCACTGGCTCTGTCTATACTATTTCCTTCAGCTTCCAAAAAGCACTGTCTGTTTTTACTGTCTATCATAATATAGGCATCCACCCCTTGATTAGGTCTGTGCGGAGGCATATTATCATAGCAAACCGGGACACAAACTTATACTACCACAATAATCTAAAAAAATGTCTTTACATTTTTTTGCTTCTATCTTTTCTTTTTGGGGTTTAACCATTCCTCTTCCTGTAATATACCCAAGGTATTTGTCATGTCTACCTTGCTCTCTGGACATTCTCAGTTTGTCTCATGGAGATTAGTACAGTCTGTACCTTAGCTAGATGTGACTCCCAGTGCTGAGAATGTATGATAACATAATCATCTAGGCTAGCTACAACATAGTTGGAATGGGGTTTTAAGACTTTGTCTTTGAAAGGTTGCCAGGGAACCATGTAGCTCAAAGGGAAGGGCATTATACTGGAATAATCCCTACATCATTCAAACAACTTTTTTCCCTTAGCCTTACCTGTGAGAGGGATCAAACCTTTAATCAGGTCTAATGCCAGGTCTAATTTAGTTAAGAATGTTGGATTCACTAATCATTTTATTTATCAACTCTAGGCAAAAGGCAACTGTCAGTTTTTAAAATGAGAGTAAGCTTCCTTAAATCATTACAGAACATGATTGTTGCATCAGATTTTGGGACTAGCACTTTGGCAATGTTCCACTCACTTTTGGATGCCTCACACACTCATGGTTGAAGCACATTTCTTATTTATTCTTGTACCATTTTTCTTTGTGACTCTGGTGTTTGTTAGAACTTTAGATTAACCTTCTCATCTGCTCTAATCTCAGTATGTTGTTGAATCAAATTTGCTCTGCTAGTTAGTTCTGAAAGTATTTTTTAATTCTGTGACAGAAATCCTTTTATTTTTTGTTCTGTGGCTGGGACAGTTTAATGTTCCTCTGAACTGCCGGCATAGATGCCAGTGTGTGTTTTTCATTTGAATGCTTTATTTATTTATTTTAAAAAGATATAAGAAGATATAACAAACAAAACTTATATGAAAGAAAAGTTAACATCAAAGAAAGAAAGAATAGAACAACTTCTGCAATTATATACAATATGCACAAGTCCGATTCCTTACTTTGCATAATATAATCCATTTTACATGCATATCAGACATTTAAATTAAGGCCTAACTTCAGGATAATTCTCCACACACATGGTAGAATTAATTGAGACCCCAGTGATTTATACACTAACAAAATTTGATCTACCAATCTGTATAGGATAGGTCTAAGAGGAACAAGGAAGTTAAGAAATGCTGCCATTCCTTTGCTAACAGTATCTTCACTAGACTACCCATTTTCCAACTGTCATCTCATGTCTGTTAAATATAACTTCATATTAGCTATGGCCAAAAAGTTAGATGTGCCGAATTTGATATGGGCATTTATCATAGAGCTTTCTGAGCACCTCCCCAAACTGTGAATAATATGTCATCGCCTTCTGGCATTTCCAGAACATATGTAAGCTACCTGCTCCCTCCTGTCCACACCTCCAACATGAACTGGTTTGTAGCTTTCCCTCCCTAAATTGTTTATCATGGGTATTGTACTATCTATACAACAGTCTTAGATGCTGATCATGCAGTCAATAACATCTACCTAACACCCATATTCTCTTCCACACCTGTGTCCAATCTCCCTCCATCAGCATCACCCCTTCCTTGGATGCCCATTTTTTCCACACCTTCCTTACTACTGCCTTTGCTTTCTTCTGCCACATTTCTTTATATGTGGTACTTGCCTTCCCTTTTTGACTCCTCTCCATTTGTCCCATGGTCTTATACTCTTCCATTGCTCTCCCTTTCTCCCTTCTTTAACATAAATACTATGCAACTGTCCCAGTGTTAGCCAGTTGCCATTATCCAGGCCAAACTCATTTTTAATACATTAGAAGGGTCTCTATCCCTCATTCCTTGAAAGTTTAAGTGGTGTCCATTCCACAATGCCTTTACTCTGCTATTTGTGCCTACAACACTTATCCGTAATATGAGTCAATCTGAGATGAATCCTGATATCCTCTGAGGAACACAACCACAGGAATAATTACCCAACCACAGGACACTCTCCTGCCATTGCTCAACCCACTTCCCTTAGCCAGTGTATATTGCCTCCCTTCACAATCTCCCTTTGCTTACCAAACTCCTTGGGTCTAGTTCATGCTGCTGAACTCTTAAAAGTTCGAATGTCATATGGTCGACACCATATGATCAAACATTTAAAAGTTCAAACGTTTCAACGGAGATCTCTGTACAGTGTGGAAGGGGAAGATTTCCCTTTTCTGCACTGTAGTGCAATCTCGGAGTTGGTATATTTAAAGAGCGGGGGTGGGGGCACAGTCCCCCACGTGAGGGGTGCATGGGAGCTTGCCGCCCTGCTTAAACCGTTCAGATAGGTTTTTTCTTTGGTTTATTTTTTTTATTACATTTTCGAACTTTTGAAAGTTCAATCATATGGTGTCGACCATATGATATTCAAACTTTTAAAAGTTCACTTATGTAATACAGATGAGAACTCCTTCATCTCTTGTAAGTAGTGCACTAAATCAAAAGCCAAAACATTCTTTCAGGACTGAGGATCCCCTACCCTCAATCTGATGGAGAGCTGTAATATACATTTGGAAATCTTGTTTCCCTCTTCCCCTACCACCTACTTATTCAAGAGCCGCTGCATCCTCTTGATCTCTGGTCTATCCAAAATAGCAAGCAAATAACGTACAACAAAAAGAAAATGCAGCAGTGCCATTATGGTAATCACTCCGACCCTTCCTGTAATAGTGTTCAGCCTTATAGCTTTTGGCTCCCATCTTCTCTCCATTCTTTCAAACAGCCTCTTTAAATTTTCTGCTTCAGTGTCTAATACTACTCTTCTCAGAACAAGTCATACGTATCTATGATATACCACCTCCTAATTCAAAACTTCAGCCCCCTTCCTCTCTTCTCAAATTCATTAGTGCTGTCTTCTCCATGTTGCACATCAGGACTGAGGATAGCAGTGGCGGCTGGTGACTTCAAATTAAAGGGGGGGCTGCAGGAGACAGCTGAATGGGTGGGGCCAATGGGAAGGAGTGTGGCCAACTAAAAAGGGGTGGAGCTATGCTCAAAACCACAACAACTGTAACTTTAATTAAATATTCTGCCCTGGGTGCCAAACCATCATTATGAGAGTCCAATCAAGACAAAATGAAGTGTAGAAGAAAAAAATATTTCAATGCATTGGCTAAATGACAACTTACTTAATATCTAGATGGAAACACAAAGGTTGTGAGTCATGAAAAAAATAAATTACTTTTTAAATACATTACTGGAATGCCAGTCAAAAGCAGTTTTAATTATAATTTATATTCAGCTTTATAAAATTACCAAGTAACATGCTGAACATAGCAATCTCTGTGATACCTCCACTTGTAAAAATGTTTCTTATCCAAAAAAGACGTGCTGCCTGACAACTATCTACTTGTTTCATAAGGAAGACATGATCAAAGCAAAAAATGAACAGCAAACAAGAAACAAGCTCAAGATAAATTGCTTAAAGGATTACTGCACAAGTTATGGTCCACACATGGTAGATTGGCATTCTGTTTAGTTTACGGGTAAAGCCTGCAAAGATGGCTACAAGTCTCCAACAAATGTAAAGAGCTTCTGAAAATACTGTAATTCTGTCCTTTATTACAAATACTGTCATATGCTATTAACAATGCAAGCTGACTCATAAGCAGCACTAAACTTTTGTTCCCCCGCAACTCTCAGCTCCTTGTAAAATCTACTCGACATTCAGCTGTATCTCTGAACTTTACAGCACAAGAAATCTGGAAAAAGCCAAAATTTATTTTGGGGGGGGAGCCCAAAATCCAGGGACACATTTAAACATTGCTTGTATAATGCTGGAAAGTTACTAGAATAAAATGCTGTGTTACCACCATACATTTCACTGCCAAGTCATAAACCCAGGACCCTGTGCAAAACTGTCACAGTGACATACCACTATGCCAAATCAGCTGTTTTGTGAAAGAGAGGAAGACAAACTTAAATGGCTACCATTTAGTGAATTCAGTTCTCACCATAGCTGTCAACCTCTTACCACAAAACACCTGAACAAAGTCAGTAATGGGGGAATACAGCACCCAAACATATTCAGCGAATTCAGTTCTCACCATAGCTCTCAACCTTAGCACATAAAACCTGGACGAAGCCAATAATGGGGGGAATACAGTCCCAAAAATAGGGACAAATTTCAAATACCCATGTTATAAACTTAGAAAATTGCTAGAATAAAAGGTTTTGTGTTACCATGTACTTTCTGAAGAATATGAAGTCTAAAATTCAAATGCCTGTTATTTGTATTTATTTAACATTTGTTAACCAGGAAAGTCTGACTTGGAACAAAAGCCAATTTTCAACAGAGGCCCAGGGAGAAACACTGCAGACATGTCTTTATAAGATGGGAGGACATGCAGACTCCATACACAAGGCACCCAAGCCAAGAATCAAACCAGAGAACCTGTAGCTGTCAGGCAACAATGTTACCAGTGCACTACTGCACTACTGATTGTGCAAGGAGAAACAAACCTACAGAAACCACAGATTTTATGAGGAACAGAACAAATATGTGGCAAAAATCTGCAAACTTTTTTTACAAATAGTGGTGGGTAGGGAATTCAGGCCTTTGTCACTTGCATCCAAGGTACAGGGTTCAAGCCTGAGGTATTCCCTACCCACCACCATGTGTTCTCTGGGGCATTACACACACACTTCTCTTTGACCTGAAAGCAGTCTCTGTTCCCCTCAGTAAATCCACTCTCAGTCTCCTCCTCAGCCTGTGTAAGCTAACAGCTGGGTTTCTGGTCCTCCTTGTAGGCTTCTCAGCCTGCTGATGATGCTGGTTTTCCCGTGAGAGTAGGCTGGGAAACCCAGCCTGCTGATGATGCAGTCCAGTGTCTTTCCGTGGTCATCATCACTGCAAAGACTTCTGGGCTGCAGGGCAGGGATGTCATTCTCCCTTATCCGGACTGCCTGGCAGAGCAGTCTGGAGTTCGGAGAGCGTACCCAGAACTCCAAGCACAGCACAAACATGCATGCGTGGAGTTCCGGACCCATTCATTTTCTTCTTTTTTATTTCCCTTTTCTTCTTCGTTTCTAGGTGGGGGGGCTGCCCTATAGCACGAGCCACCCCTGGAGGATATCCCAAAACTTTTGCTTATTCTAAACACCCTCTTAAGAACTTGGTCCACATTGCTCGACATCAGTATGCAATCATCTGCAAGCATCAAAAAATGACTGTCCCCTGCTATTGTGTGAAGGATAATGCCCGTGTTACTCTATAAGCCAGCTACACCTTGACAAAGATGAGTAGTCCCAGAAAAAGCAGGTATCCTTATTGCATACACCTCTGTGTGTTAACTGGTTCTGACAGACCCCTGTTAATCCAAACCCAAATGTGGAACTGGTATACAACAACTTCACCCATTCCAGAAACCTGCTTCCTTTCCCCCTATTTTGCAAGCACCCAAATAAAAAACTCCATCTCACAATATCAAAGGCTTTCTTATTGTCAAATAGTACTATTTCTGCCCCAATACCAGTTACTTCATATTTAATGAAAAATCTAAGCAGCATTCATTGATTGTTGGAAATAGATCTTCCCTTCACAAAACCATTCTGTCCCTCTTCTACCAGATTTGGGAACAGCTTATCCATTCTTTTTGCTGCCACATTTACTAGAATCTTTATGTCCGCATTAATTAAAGAAATCAGTCTAATGTCACTGGCCCTAGATAACACTTCCTGCTCCTCGGGGTGGACTGTAATAATTGTAGAAAAAATGATTCAGGCATCTCCAGGTTCACACTCCTTTATTATGAAACTAAAAATTAAGTGCTTTCGCCTCTGCCAATGGAGACGTCATCAGAATAATAAAGTTAACAGTCAAAAGCACTTTATATAACCATTTTAAACATGATAAACAATCCATTTAACTAATCCAAACATTAAATGTCAAAACGGTGCAATTTCCCAATAGACTTGTTAAAAAACTCCACCCCCATTTTGTTTAAAAGAACATATAATATTTTACCAGTATAAAAACGTATTAAAACATTTATCATAAAGGGTTTTTTGTATATTTTATATATAAATATTTATATTTACATGTATATTCCTGTCAAAAAACATAGCAAAACAAATCAAATTTTGTTTGCTTTTTCATGTAGCATAGGAATAATGGATATACAGTCAATAATCGCCGGGGGGAAACATAGGAGGGTTATGGCTGACAAACACAGGAGGGTTATGGCTGACAAAGTTTGCAGATGACTGCAAACTGGGCGCCATAGTCGAAAACACATCTGACACAGATATCCTTCAGAAGGGTCTCACAGAAACGGATAACTGGTGCCAGAACCATGGCCTAAAGTTAAATGCCAAAAAATGCATAGTCATACCCTTCGGGAAAAACAAGGTTACCCCTAGCTACCATATAGGTGGCAATCCACTGAGCACAGAAGAAGTTATCAGGGACCTGGGGACCCAGGTTGACAGTAGCCTATCATTCGACACCCATGTAGCTAAAGTAGTTAGGAAGACCTTCTACATTGCCCACCTTATCATGAAGGGATTCACATCTAGATCAAGGGAGGTCATAGTCTCCCTATACTCATCACTCATCAGACCAATGATTGAGTACAATGCCCCATTCGGAATGTATCTGACCCGACACTTGCAGCAGCTGGAGAGGCCACAAAAGTTCCTCACCAAAAGGATAAAGGGTCTCAAAAATCTGTCCTATGCTGCCCAACTGAAAGAACTCCAGCTCTATTCAGTCGCTTACCGCTTGCTCAGAGGTGACCTTTGCCTGACATACAAGGCCATGTCAAACCCAGATTTGATGAATATGCTTCACCTCAAAAAATCTAGATCAGTCAGAGCCACAAGGGCGGGAGACTTAAACCTTGACACGGCTATTAATAGGACGTGCTGGAGGGATAGATTCATCACCCAAAGACTCACTATGCTGTGGAACAAAATCCCGGTATATGTGAGGCAGAGCACCTCGCTGGCCTTGTTCAAGAGAAATCTTGACCAATGGATGGGAGATCGCAGATATACCCCAGGGATTACCTCAGTGTCACTGCTCGACAGAGGCACAGCAAAATAATGGGTATAGTTCCCCATACTAAAGGGGTGGTGTAAGCCACAAAACTATGGGCTAGGCTTGTAAATGCCCTCGGGCAGATAGCCTAGTATGAACCTATGAACCTATGAACCTATAGCTGCCAATCTTATCTGCCACTCAGTTTCTTTTTTCTTAAACAAATTTCTCCAGTCACCACCCTGAGGTTCAGGTTTTACATGCTCCAAAATATCAAACACAAACTTTTTAAAATTCAGTCAATTCAAGGAATGCTTAAACAAAGCATTATTTTGTTTCTTATTTTTTTATATCATTTTTATGTTCATATATTCTGTTCTTGAGATGACGCTCAGTCTTGCCTACATAGAATGTGCAACATGGCCTTGCAGATCAGGCTAGTTAGGATGATGGGTCTATAATTTCCTGGATCGGTGTATCCTCCACCTTTGTGCAAAGGGATGACAGTAGCTGTCCTCACTCGGCTGGGACAAAGCCGGTACTCAGGCTTTGGTTGAATATAGTGCCTAATGCTTCTGCAAGTTCCTGCCTGAGTTCATGTAGGATGCACCCTGGGATGTTATCCGGTCCCATGGAGGCTGTAATTTTTGTCTTTGAGAGGGCAGTGATGACTTGCTCCCTAGAGATAAGGGGAGTGGTGCAGGTACTGCAGATGTCCTGTTTTAATGATGGGGGGACAGAGGAGTGAAGTTTTCACTGAATCTGTCTGCCAGCAAGTTGACTATATTTACAGAGTTTGTGTATGTGGTGTCCTTGACCACCAGTTCTGACCGGATCTGGGTGCTTTCCTTGAGATTGTGGACATATGTGAAGAAGGCCTTATAATTCTCTATAGTAGATGTGGCCAGTTTGAACTCGAAGTTTACTTTGGAGGATTTTACTAGTGCTCTTATTTGCTTGCTCAGGCTAAGGAGGGATTGCTTCCAATTAGACACCTGCTCCTTCTTGGTCCTGGACAGCAATTTTTTCCTTTTATTATAGCATTTATTTATTGTAGATGTTCACCAGACAGGTTTACTCTTTCTTGAGGAGGAGGATTTCGTCCTGTCTGGTATTCCTGATTCCATGCAGCTATATAAATGCTTATATATTACTTTGGTGTAAGTTTGGACATATGTGCCAGTTTCTGTGGAGGGGGAGGGAACTGTGAAGCTATTTATACCCTCCCTCAGGAGGTTTTAATCAACTTTGGTGAACTTATTTTGTTTTACCCTAGCTGGAGGGGGGTCAGGGGAGATGGTGACTTCGAAAGTGACTGCTTTGTGGTTGGATCTTACCAGGGATGATGACACTGTAAGGATGTTGTAGTGGTTAATCATGTTCATTAATACCAAGTCCAAAAAACAAGTAATCTCCGTGGTATCCCCGAAGTCTCAAAACAGCCCACTAAAGTGTAGTGGGTCTAAAAACAAAACAGTGTAAGAAACTTCTCTGTGTGGAAGATTTTCAGTCCATATATTTCGACTGGAAACAGACTGTCTGCCTTGCTTGGATTACTTTCGAATACTTAGTAATGCTGTAGAATTATATATTTTCTATTATTACTTTTTGACTTGACAAGTTTACGTTCGCTACTTCTACTACTATTGTCTGATCTGATTAATATACAGTGATTAACTAGAAATATATGGACTGAAAATCTTCTACACAGAGAAGTTTCTTACACTGTTTTAATACCAAGTCCAAGACATTTTCACCTCTTGTAGGCATGTCAACCAACTGGTCCAAGGCATTTGCATTGATGAAATCAAGGAATCTCTGGGAATTTGTGTTTTGGCATGAGTATTTCTTCCAGTCTATGTTTGGATAGTTAAAGTTGCCTAGGATCAGGGTAAATGGTTGAATCTTGATAGATTGGAAGAGGTCCAGATAGGTGGAGTGGGCATCTTCAGCCTATTTAAACATCTGTGACTATTTTTGGGCCTTTATCCCCATTATTTTTGGCTCTGTCTAGGTTTCTTGCACTGAGGTTAGATGTGCATATGTATGTACAAATGTATATATAAGGATGCTTGGCATATAATAACTCAAGAGGACTGAACTCATTTAAGGCTTATGGCATTACTTTAATGGCAGATAGTAAGTATGGTGTTAACTAGTCCAAGTTTTTGTCGGTAACTTTTCTTGGTACACCTCATCCTCCTGGGGCTGATACACTTTGTTTTTTAGTTGCTTGACCTAGAGCACTGGTACATTTGGTGAGTTATACTGAACATAAAGGGAGTCCCGTTATCACTGAGTATTTCCTTCAATACCTCCAAGATTAGCTTCCTGATTATAGATTTGGCATTGACCTTACATAGCAGGATGTCTTCAAGGTATTTAGTTTTATAGTCCAGAATAACCAAATAAATTAAAAATGAAACCTATCACTGGATTTTGCCAGCTGTCCAACAATCTCTACTGCAATACATCCAAATGTTACCTCTATGATGAGTACTGGAATTCATTAAAGGATTTTAAATCCTGGAGGAGGGCTATCATCTGGCATTCAGAACATCCAACACAGAAATTCTCAATTTCTTTTATTACTCTGTGCCAGTAAAACCTTACAGGGATATGTGTGTTAGGCTTACCCATTCCTAGCTGCCCCTTCAGCCTCTGTTGTGTAACATTTTTAAGTTGCAGTGACTCCTACTTCATGTTTTGCAGCACTTCCAAGCTGCAATATTTGAGTGTTTAAGTTCATTCCCTTTACTGCTTCTGGCAGACACCCAAGCAACCGCTACCCCAAAACAAAACATGTGCAACACATATCTCACAAAGCCAGTGTGCCGAACAGTCACAGCCCTTAAGGCTAAACAACACACCTGATACACCTGTAATAGGTAACTCTATCGTCAGGCACACTGACGTCCCGCTCACCAGGCTAAACAAGAAGAAGGTCACGGTGAGCAGCCTGTCGGGCGCTAGGATCCGCCACATAACACAAGCACTCAGGTCACTCCAAGGCAAGTACAAATATGACTCAGTCATTGTCCATGCTGGTGTGAATGACCTGAGACGTACCTCCCTGGACTACATGAAAAGAGACATAGAGGAGCTCTCTGAGCATGTAGCCCAGGCCAGTATGACCCTGACCTTGAGTAGCATCTTACCCTCACCAAGAATGATGCCACAATATGAAGACAAGATGATCAATTTCAACAATTGGCTTAAGTACTGGTGTCATTCAAAGGGTATCCAATGCCTGTCAGCCTGGGATGATATGCTCGACAAGCCACGATGCTTCGCTAGGGACGGCTTGCACCTGTCACCCCTGGGCTTTCCGATATTGGCAAAGGCTCTTGCTACCCCCATAGTGCCTTTTTTAGGCAAGGCTCAAAAGACAAACCCACCTCCATAGGTATCACAAGGGATAAGAAACTAAGAGTAATGCTACTCAACGCCAGAAGTCTAAACCTCAAGATGCACGCACTTGAAACTCTCCTTAGCATGAAGAACACCGATATCTGTGCAGTAACAGAAACCTGGTTCAGGGCTCCTGAGAGCACCCCAGCACTACCAGGTTATACCTCATACCATGCTTTTCGGCCCCAAAACTTGGACGAACCACAAAAGGAGGGGGAGTATCGATATTCATCAAAGATACCCACACCTCCAGGTTGGTGGCAAAGCACGAAGCATCAGAGACTATCCATGTGCAACTAACAGTGGGTAAAACTGCCTTCCAGTTTATAGCCTGCTACAGACCACCCTCCCAAACCCAGGAACCCCACTCGGCCTTCCTGAGAACACTGGAAAATATGAAGGTCTCTCCAAACACCATTATATTGGGCGACTTCAACTACCCAAACATAGAGTGGGAGCATTACTCTAGCTCCAACACCCTAGCCCAAAGGTTCCTAGAATTCATAAACTCAAATGCTATGCAACAACTTGTTACCACTCCCACATACTGGACCTGATCATCACCAACATGGGGACTCTATGCTCCAGACCAGAAGTGTATCCCTCACTGGTAAGATCAGACCATAAACTGATCTCACTGGATATTCACATCCCGACCCCACCCCCTGCCCAGAAAACCAAAGTGAAAAACTTCTCTAAAGCAAATTTCACACTCCTCAAAACTGAGGTGGAATCCTTCAAAGCCCCCGGGCCTGTGGAAAATACGGTCCAGACCGCAGAATCCTTTATAAATGCATTCTATGAACACCTTCAGGAATGCATGGATCATGCAATCCCAAATAAAACCAAGACTCAATCCTCCAAAGGCAGATGTCCTGTCTGGTGGACCCCAGCCATAAACAAACTATACAATAGGAGGAGGAAGCTACTACATGATAGAGCAAAATCCCAAAAAGGGAAGGCATCTCTGATCAGTATTAGCAAAAAACTAAGGGCACTCGTAAAATCGTCTAAGGCCAGCTTCGAGAGAAAAATTGCACAGGACACTAAGGATAATCACAAGGCTTTCTTTAGTTATGTTAGGAACCTGGGTGGGAATTCCCAGATATGCTCAGAATTAGTCCAAAATGACAAAAAATACACCGAACCCACAGACATTGCCAACATCCTTGCTGACAGGTTCAGCGCAAACCCCCCCCCCCCGACCAAAAGGGCAAATATCTATCCCAGCAGAGTGCTGCCCCCCTGACAGCTCAGATGCTCAGGTAAGAGCCGCCCTCTCCAAAGCAAAAAACACAGCATCAATGGGACCAGACGGTGTCCCGGGCTGCGTCCTACATGAACTCCAAGAAGAGCTAAACCCAAACATAAAACTACTGTTCAGTCTCAGCTTTTCTACAGGATATGTACCCAAAGAGTGGCGTACAGCAACAGTGGTCCCTCTCCCCAAAGGTGGTGCCTCAACGGACCCTGGAAACTATCGCCCCATAAGCCTGACTAGCTTGGTCTGCAAAACTATGGAAAGGATCATCATGGACCTCATAAATAAAGATATTGGGGACCTACAGACACTGGATCCTACCCAGTTTGGCTTTGTTAAGGGCAGATCCTGCCTCTTAAACCTAGTCGACTTCTTTGAAATAGTCACCAAGGCCATTGACGAAGGGAAGGTGGTCCACACAGCCTACCTGGACCTCGCAAAAGCCTTCGATACAATACCCCACTCGGGCATTATAGATAAGCTCACCAGCTTAAATATAAAACCCTATGTCACTAGATGGGTTGCAAACTGGCTCAAGGACAGAACCCACATAGTTAGAATTGCTGGAGCCATGTCAGACTCCAAACCAGTTACAAGTGGCATCCCACAAGGCTCAGTCCTGGGACCTCTCTTGTTCGGTATATATTTCTCGGAGGTACAGGCCAACACAGAAGGACTGTGGCTGACCAAGTTCGCAGATGACTGCAAACTGGGTGCCATAATCAACTCTCCAGCTGACACAAGCATCCTCCAATAGGGCCTCATAGAAACAGACAACTGGTGCCAGAGCCATGGCCTCAAGCTAAACACCAAAAAGTGTATAGTCATCCCCTTTGGCAAAAACAAAGTGCCCACAAATTACCACATAGGTGGTAATCCATTAAGTACAGAAGAAGTAATTAGGGACCTGGGGACCCAAGTTGATAGCAATCTCTCATTTGACAACCATGTGGCCAAAGTGGTTAGAAAAACATTTTATATAGCCCACCTAATCATGAAGGGATTCACATCTAGATTAGGGGAGGTCATCGTGCCTGTTTACTCATCCCTCATCAGGCCCATAATCGAGTACAATGCCCCTTTTGGGATGTACCTTACCAAACACCTGCAGCAACTGGAAAGACCCCAAAAGTACCTCACCAAGAGGATCAAAGGGCTCAAACAGATGCCATATACTGCCCGGTTAAAGAAACTCCAGCTCTACTCAGTGGCATACCACCTGCTCAGAGGCGACCTGTGCCTGACGTATAAAGCCATGTCCAACCCGGAATTAAGAGACATGCTGCACCTCAAAAAATCCAAATCCCATCGAGCTACATGCTCGAGAGACTTGAACCTCAGCACTGAAATAAATAGGACATGCTGGAGGGACAGATTCATAACCCAGAGGCTCCCTTCACTCTGGAATAAAATCCCAGTCCAGGTTAGGCAGAGTCCCTCATTGACTCTCTTCAAGAGGAATCTTGATGAGTGGATGGGAGATCGTAGGTTTACCCCGGGTATCACTTCTGTGTCACTGTTAGACAGAGGCACAGTATACTAACCTCGAAAAAGGGCATAGCAAAATTTATTTAAAATGGGTGGCGAAAGCCATACACACTCTGGCTAGGCTTATAAATGCCCTAGGGCAGATAGCCTAGTATGAACCTATGAACCTATGAACCTATTTCTGACATAACTCTGTAACTGCTGTAAGTTTTTCTTCTGTATCCCTAGCCTATTTTCACATTTAGGGCTTCCTAGTTTATGTCTTGATTGTGCTGGAGTCATATACTTTAAAGAATGAGTCTGGTGCTTGCTTTCTGTCTTGACATTAATGTCTGGTGCCAAAAATGCCTGCAGCATTCCACTAATGAGAAAATTTAAGGCAGCACAGCCAAGTATAAATAGTGCAGTTTATTATGTACAAGTGCAGATAAGGCAGATTCTTCCAAGCAAGTGTCAGGGCCTCAGTTAACATCAACACAGAAAATTACAAGGTTTATTTTGTAATGCAATAGTGTGAGAACCTCAATAACTATAAGCAAGGAGCACGCAGGTTTTGTTACATCATAATAGACCAGTCTTAGAACTTCAATTTCCATAAGAATGGAATACTACAGGCTTTGTCATATCATAATGTAATGAGTGCACTGTCAGTATGGAACACTACAGGTTTTGTTATGTCATACTACAGTTGTGTCAGAGCCTGTGTTACCATCAACTTGGAAGCACAGGCTTTGTTATGTCATACTGCAGTATTGACAGAGCCTCAGTTACCATCACCATGAAACACTACATGCTTTGTTGCATCATAATACAGTAGTGTAAGAGCAGCAGTTGCCATCAGCATGGAACACACAGGCTTTGCTACAATATAATACAGTAGTGTCAGAGCCTCAGTTACCATCAGGTTGGAAACACAGGCTTTGCTACAATGTAATACAGTAGCGTCAGAGCCTCAGTTACCATCAGGTTGGAACAAACAGGCTTTGCTACAATATAATACAGTAGTGTCAGAGCCTCAGTTACCATCAGGTTGGAAACACAGGCTTTGCTACAATGTAATACAGTAGCGTCAGAGCCTCAGTTACCATCAGGTTGGAACAAACAGGCTTTGCTACAATATAATACAGTAGTGTCAGAGCCTCAGTTACCATCAGATTGGAAACACAGGCTTTGCTACAATATAATACAGTAGTGTCAGAGCCTCAGTTACCATCAGGATAGAACACATAGGATCGGTTCCATCATAACAGAATAGTATCAGAACTTCAGGTACACAAGTACGGAGCACTACAGACTTTATTACATCAAAGCTCCTAATGTCAGAGCCTCTGAAACCATCAGCTTGGAAACATATGCTGTTACTTCATACTGCAATACTAACAAGAGTCTCCGTTACCCTCGCCATGGAATACTGCATGCTTTTTTGCACCATAATACAGTAGTATCAGAGCCTTAGATACCATCAGAAGGGAACACACAGGCTTTGGCACAATATAATATAGTAGTGCCAGAGCCTTAGTTACCATCAGCAAGGAACACAGCTGTTTGTTACATCATAATATGGTAGTGTCAGAGCCTCAGTTACCATCAGCAGGGAGCACACAGGCTTTACTGCATCATGATTTAGTAGAGTCAGAGCCTCAGCTTGTCATCAGGGAATACAGAGGCTTTGTTTGACCATAATACAGTAGTGTATCTGCCTTGGTTACCATCAGGATGGAACATACATTCTCTGTTACATTGCAACACAGCATTGTCAGAACCTCACTTACCATCAGCGTGAAATACACAGGATTAGTTACATTATAATGCAGCATTTCTGGAGCCTCAGTTACAATCACCATGGAACACAAAGGCTTTCCTACAGCCTAATACAGTAGTGACAGTTCTTCAGTAACAATCAGCATGGAAAACACAGGTTTTGATGCATCATAACACAGTAGTGTGAGTGACTCAATTGCCATCAGCATGGAACACTTCAGGCTTGTTACGTCATAATAATGTAATGTCAGAGCCTCAGTTACCTTCAACATGGATCACACAGGTTTTATTACATCATAATACAGTAGTGTCAGATCCTCAGTTACCATCCCCCAATAAATGCTATATGCTTTTTTAAGTCATAATACATTAGTGTGACAGCCTCAGACAACATCACTTGTTTGATCATGGTGTTGCTGGTAGAGATGAAAGTGAACACTGCTGTATTAGTAGAGATATGTTTTGGGATAAAGAACAGTAATCTTGCTTTATTTTAGGGTTTAGAAGTAGTTGTGAATTATTTAGCCATGTTTCAATTGATGATTGCTGTGTAAAGTCTTGGAGTTAGTGAGAGTTTTGGAAGAGCAGATTAAAGTCAAGTCAGTGTATTGAAGTATGGTATCATTTTTTACCAGTGTAGTGGTCATTGATGAATATGTTGAAAAGCATGAGGCCTAGTTTACATACTTGTGGGGCACCAATAGTTAGTAGCAACAAGATGGAGAAATCATTTTTTTCATTTCACTGCTTGTGCTCTGTTTGAGATTTAGCTATGGAAAATACTGCAGTGAAAAGTTGGTGAGCCCTAAGAAAAGAGATTATATAAGAGTTTCTGGTGGGAGACAGTAAAAGCTTTAGAAAAGTTTAGAAAGATGGTGGAGACTAGGCTTCTGGTATTTCTTTTGCTGTTGACAGTATTAACAAAGTTCAGCAAAACAGTAGTGCTGTGATGAAGATAGAAATTGTGTTGAGTTTAAAACAGAAACTGGTTATCGAGTAGATAATTAAGAAGTTGTTTATGAATACGTTTTTCTAATATTTTAGATACTGGAGATAAAATGCAGATAGGCCTATAGTTTGAAAGATCTCTATTGATTCTGCACTTGTGCAGTGGAATAATAAATACTTTTGTCCATAGCAAGAATACTTTGTTTTCAGATATGGACTGATTTATTAGAACTGAGACTGGATATGCAATAGCTTCAGATGATATTTAAGATATTTGATGCAGATTGTCAGGGACAGTTGCAGCAGGCTGTAATCTTTTGAGGTATTCTTTGATAGCATCTGTGGGAACTGGTTGGAAGGAGAAATGTTGTAGAAGGTTATTTGATTCAGGAGAGCCATCAAGAGTTTGATTAGTTAGTTGCCTGGCTGGTTAATGACAGCACTGCCTGTACAAAGTGGGTATTGCATTAGTTGGTGATGGTATTTTATTTCTGTGTGTTTGGTGTTGACTGCGTAGCTTGTCCTGGATTTAACAGTTTATTGGTTGAGGGTCAGAACAGTTTTGGATTAATAATATGTGTGGTTTGATTGGTTGAGTAATAAGTTTTTTTATCTTTGATCTTTGGTTTTGTTAGGCTTCTTAGTTATCTTTATGCTAGCAAAGTAGGAGCAGACCACTCAAGACCATCCAGGCTTTGTTCCTTTCTTTCATGGGTTGTTTAGTTGCTAGGGATAGCCGTGTGTCATAACTGGCTTTGACTTTTTTTTATACTGAAGGGTGCTGGTGTGTAGTAATGTCCAAGCCTCATTTACCATCAACATGGAACATTACAGGCTTTGTTAATAATTGTGCAGTACTGTCAGGACCTAAGCTATCATCACCATAGAATGCACAGGCTTTGAAATATCATAACAGAGTGGTGACAGAGTCTCACTTACCATTAGCATGGAACGTTACAGGCTTTGTTAATCATTGCACAGTACTGTCCGGGCATAAGTTATCATCACCATAGAATGCATAGGCTTTATGACATCATAATACAGTGGTGCCAGAGCCTCACCTACCATTGGCACGGAAAACACAGGCTTTGTAACATAATATGATAATACTGTTGTACCTGACCCTCAGTTGCCAACAGCATACAAAACTAATGCCTTTCTGACATCATAAAACAACAGTGTCAGAGCCCAGATATCATCAGTGTGATGCACTGCAGGCTTTGTTACATCAAAATAAAGCATTGTCAGATCCTTACCATCAGCATAGAAAAATACATGCTTTCTTAGATCATATTACAATAGTAGTAGTGCCTCAGTTATTATCAACATGAAACATTATAGGGTTTGTTACCTCATAATGCAATAGTATCAAAGCCCCTGTTACCTTCACCACAGAATGCAGACTTTGTTACATCATATTACAGTAGTATCAGTTCCTCAATTAGCATCAGTTTGGAATGCACAGTCTTTGTTAGTTCATAACACAGTTGTGTCAAAGCTTCAGTTACCATAAACATATAACATTACAAGCTTTGTTTTGTCATAGTACGATTGTGTGAAACCATCAGTTACCTTCAGCATGAGACACTGCAGACTTTGTTAGTTCATAATCACAGTAGTGCCAGAGCCACAGCAAACATCAACTTGGAGCACATATGATCTCTTAGCACAACAGTGCCATAGCTTCGGTTACCATCACTGATGAATATGCAGGCTCTATTCCATCATAAGACAGATGTGTCAGAGCATCAGTTGTTGCCAGCATGGAACACTACAGGATTTGTTACATCCTAATAAAACAGTGTCAGGGCCTCAGCAAACATCAACAGGAAACAGAGAGGCACAGTTACATCTGATCCTCCGTTACCATCAGCATGAAACACAAATGATTTGCTACATTTAATGTACTATTGTCAGAGCCTAAGGTACCATCAGTGTGGAACACTCGTTCTTTTTACATCATAACACAGGAGTGTCAGAGCCACAGTTATCATCAGCATGGAGCACTACAGGTTTTATCACATCATAATTCAGTAGTGTTAGAGCTTCATTTATCATAAGCACAGTAAAAGCTGGAAGAAGAAGAAGAAGAAGAAGATGAAAGATGACATGCTTTGTTATGTCATGATAGATTAGTGTCAAAACTTTAGGTGCCAAAGTATGAAACACCACTGGCTTTGTTACTTCATAATACAATACAGTCTGAGCCTTAGCTACCATCAGCAGGGAATACAAAGGCTTTGTTACATAATGCATTAGTGTGAAGCCCTCAGCAATCATTAGTATGAAGCATTACAGGCCTTATTTCATAATACAGTAGTGTCAGAGCCTTATTTGTCATTAGCATGGTACACAGGGGCTTTGTTATATCATAACACAGTAATGTCAGAGCATCAGGTACCATTAGCATGGAAGACACAGGCTTTGTTACATGATTTTTACAGTAGTGTTAGATTCTCAGTTACAATCAGGAGAGAACACAGGCTTTGCCACATTACAGTACAGTAGTGTCATATCCGCGGTTACATGGTACACTGTCAGTATTGTTACATCACAATGCCGAAGTATCAAAGCCTCAGTAAGCATCAGCATGAAACCCTTCAGCTTTTGTTACATCATATTAAAGTAATGTCAGAGCCTCGGTTACCATCAGCATGGATCACAAAGGCTTTTTACGTCATAATACATTGTTATCAAAGTCTTAGACCATCACAGTAGAACATTACAGGGTTTGGTGCATCATAATACATTAATGTCAGAGCCTCACAAACCCTCATCATGGAACCCAGAGGCTTTGCTGCATTATAAGTGAGTCCCAAAAGGACCTCAGTTACCCCCGGAATAGAACACACAAGATCTGTTACATTATAATCCACTAGTGTCAGAACCTCCTTTACCATCAGATGGAATACACATAATTTGTTACATCATAATATTGCAGTGTCATAACTTCAGTTACCATAAGCATGGAACACCACAGACCTTGTTAGTAGAGTACTCTTAGAACTTCAGATGTTTTTCATATTGATCACTCCTGCAATAACCCTAGCATTATGTGTTATATCTTGCCAAGGATGTAACAGCCGAGGGTTATATCCTGCCAAGGCCACCTTCCAAAGCTTCAGGGTACCTTCCACACACCCAACCTGTCAAGCATCTCAAGCTGAGCTGACTAAAAGACAAGTCTGGGCATGAAGCCCTTCAAAGCTTTACTGCCGGTGAAGAGTATGCTCCTCTGAACCTTTAAAAGCTAGACTGTAGGCTTCTGCTTTCATTTGTTGGTCAGATAAGTTCCCTTTGAGGGAAAAAGCTTCCATTTTCTTATTTTTTATGGATGTTTTATTAGTTTCCTCTTCAGGAAACTTATTTTAAAGTTAGGATTATTGTGTTTTAATGGATCATCTTGAGACTGTAATGTACTTTTACATGGAACACTCATCATTTCTATTAGTTTAAAAGTAGTGTTATCTAACCAATAAAATATTGTTTGTGGAGAAATTGTGTTTATTTTAATTTTGTGAGGCTGCCATAATGTTTGGAAATGCTTTTTACTGTTTTCTTTCTGTTAAAAAATTATATATATATATATATATATATATATATATATATATATATATATATATATATATATATATATATATATAGACTCACACACACACATATATGTAACTTTTGTGGAATGGTAATTTTACTTGCATTGTAGTTTGTTTTCCCAGGACTGAGGCATCATTTTAGGTTTGGCCATGGAAAAAATTGTCATTCCCACAGCTGATCCTTCCTCCAGCCACAAAAAGAAAAGGTTAAGTAAACTGCCTTTGCCGCCACAGCAGGGTAGCAATTTGCCTCAGCCATGGATGGGTGATTCTGTTATGGCCATTTGTTGTACCTCAGACCAGTCATCTTTTACCCAGGATCCCTGTGGTGTAGCACCCACAGCCACTATGGTCAAGGGGTTAGCCATGTCCCCTGCAGTTGTTGGGGTCCCCTCAGTGAGCAAGGGAGAACCACTCTTGTTGGTCCCGGGAGAGGGAATAGGGAAGGTTTCTCTGTTGTGTCAGAATGTTATGCTCATCACTGGGAAAACAGAAGCTGTCATTAGTAACACAGTTGGCCCCATTTTTCCTGTCAAAAAGAAGCAGAAAACCAAGCATGTATCTACTCCTCCTCACATTTCTTTGGATAAGAGTAGTTTACTGGGTCTGGCTAAGGGTTTTGTTCAGGATATTGATCCTTCTTGTTGAGTAGTTTCTGGTAAAAGAAAGAGAGATGATTCCTTACCTGAAGATATTCACGATTCTGAATCTGAACAGGACGTTGCAGGGAAGAATTCAGGGTTTTGTCCTCAGACTTCTGATTCAAACTCAGAGTAGATCTCAGTTTCTGATTCTCCCTGTGGGGGTTTCTCTTTCTCTGAAACTATTGCTAGAATGTCATAGTGTTTTAAGTGGAAAAACACTGAGGTTTCTCAGTTCCTCAAAGAATACTATGGGTTGTTATAGAAGGATTTTCCAGAACCTACACTTATTCCTCTAGTCCTGCCTGCTTTACAGGATGTGTGTCTTACTGCATGTAATTTTCCTGATAGTCAGCCAGCTGTCCATAAAAAGGCAGATATGATGTATAAGTTCCTCAGTCTTAAATGTTTATATACTATTCCCAAACCTGACCCAGCAGTTATAGCCTTAGCTGACTCCTCTGCTGCTAAGCACTTAGATAATACCAGTCCCACTCTTTCTAATAAGGATGGGACAATTGTTAATGTGTATCAGAAAAAAAGTGCATAGTTCTGCAACTTTAAATTTCAGAAGTTTAAATAGTTAGCCTCATATGTTAAAGTTTATTTTGACATATTGTGAAAGTATGAGGAATATTTTATGTGGTTCTTCTTGTGAAGAAACTCTGTTTAAATAACTTAGTTTCTTCTATTGCATGGGTCACCATACCTCTCAAGTGTCAAGATGTTCACAGAATGTCTAGATTTGTGCCACATAGTTTTGGTCTATTCCTCATAAAGTCTGAGGTTTTCTGACAAATCACTGGGGTGACCTGCAGACTGAAGCCACTAAATAATGATATAGATTTCAGTTTCTGGCGTCATATCCTTCACAAAAACAAATCATGCTATGCTATCAAGTTCTTAAGTGTTTAAGGGCAACATTTAACATATGTCCCTATTTTTGGGCTTTGTCCTCCCCATTATGTCAGGCTTTGCCCATATTTCTTGTGCTAAGAGGCTAAGAGGTCTGTGGGTCACTGTTCATTGTTTGCAGCATGTGTATGACTCTGTTGATACTTCTTCTATGGCTATGGCCACTGGTACAGTTTTAAGGAGGTTTACTTGGCTGCATTCTCAGAATCTCCCAGATGATGTAAAAATGGGATTTTAAATTCTCTCTTGGATAGAGATTTAGTGTTTGGCCCCTTTGGTGCAGAGGTGATCAAAAACTGTGATGAAATAGGCAAGTTGATCTAGGGAATTTCTAAGATTTTTCAGCCCTCCTTTTCCAAATTGTCCCAAGAGATTTTTTTTCTCCTCATCCAGTTTTAGCAACAAAACAGAATAAACAGTCTCAAAATAATTCTGGTAAACATATGTTTAAGAACAAGTGGCAAGGAGGATCCAAAAATAAATTTCAAACCTCCCAAACTAAGAACACTCCAACAAGTCTGAAAGTCTATTTAGTAAACATTGTGACTCCCCCCCCCTGGTCTTTTTTCTCTTCCAAAAACACTGAATCTCCGTTTTTCTCCTTGGCATCAAATTTTTTCAAACAAATCATACCTCTCAACTGTACAGATTTTCGCAGAATGTCCAGATTTGTGCCTCAAATATTTGTTCTGTTCCTCATAAAATATGTGTTTTTCTGACAAATCACAGAGGATTGAAGTCACTAAATAATGAGCAAATAATTCCATATATTTGAGTTTCAGACTTTATTTCCTTCAGAAAATGCATGCTAACATACATCCTATTATTCTAGCAGCTAAGTTTATAAGAGCAATATTTAAAATCTGTCCCTATTTTTGGGGATTTTTCTCCCCATTATTTTAGATTTTGTCCAGAATTCTTGTGTTAACAGGTTGAGTGGTATGAGACAAATGGTTTCTAAAAATTATTCATCAGGGTTAGAGATGGCAGTGGGAGAAAATTCCTCCTTTCCAGGGGTCATTTTGACTGTTTTGCTTCCACCTGTTATTTACAACATGCTGTCCCATGGAGTGACAGAGCCAGTTTCTCCTTTCCAGATAGTGAAGGGGATTTATTCAAGGATGTTCTTAGTCCCAAAGAATGAAAATGCTTGGAGACTAGCTCTCTTGTGGACCTTTCTTTCCTAAACCTATTTGTGATAGTGCCCAGATTCAAAATGATGCCACTTCCCAACCTGTTGCCTTTTGTTCTTCTTTCATATTTCCCTGTAACACTAGACTGGAAAGGTGCTTATCAACACATTCCTATTCATCCAGACTTCTGGTGTTTCCTAAGGTTCTGTGTGCCTGGATCACATTATCAGTTCTCTGCTTAACCCTTTGGACTACCCACTGCACCAAGAGTATTGACAAAGTGTCTAGCTCCAGTTGTAGCTCATTGCAGGCTACAGGATATCCACATTTACTTGTATTTAGATGGCTTTCTTATCTTTGCAGACTCTTTTTCAAAATGTCAGGAATTTCTCTCTGAGGTGAGAGATCTCTTGTACAAGCTGGGATTCCAAGAGAATATTCAAAAATGTTTCTTAACTCCCTCACACAAGATTGTGTTCCAAGGATACCAATTAGACACCTCAGTTCAAAGAGCTTTTCTTCAAAATGAAAAAAAAACAGATCTGTATTTAAATCTATTTCTAAGGCATTCCACTCAGACTTTGGTCACTATGAGGGAATGCCTCAGTATTTTGGTCTCATGGCATCTATGATTCTTATGATAGCCCTGTCAAGACTCCACATGGGAAAGCTCAGTAGTATCTGAAATCTCTTTGGTCCCAGCATCAACACCCTTTATCTTTTCAGATCTCAGTTCTGGGGCTTGTCAGAAGAGAAAACACTTGGCAGAGACAACAAATATCCTTAAATCAAGGTTCCCCTTCTCCCTCCCTGCTCAAAAAATTCTGACTTTACTTGCGGAGCAGGTCCAGGAGAGATAAAAGTGCAGGGGGTGTGAGACACCAAGGACAGATGCATGCACATACATGTCAAGGAGATGCTTACCCAGATGCAGGTAATCAATTCTCTGAACCATCTTTGGTCCTCCAGACCTCTTAAAGTGGTTACAGAAAATACCACAGAGATGTGTTACATCAACAAGCAAGGAGGAAAAGGTAGTGCTCACTTTGCAGACTAACCATGTTAGCTTCATAGCAGAACATCATTCTACAGACATCCTACATTCCATCAGAGCAAAACTGTGTGGCAGACAAGCTGGGCAGGACCAAGGCAGACACTCACAAATGAAAACTAGATCCATGGTTCTTCCAAGATTTGTTGCATTTGTGGGGAGTTCCTCAATTAGACCTCTTTGCCTGCTCTCTGAACAATCATTTGTCAAAATTCTGTTCCAAGACTCCATGTAAAAAGGCATGGAAGACATATGTCTTTTCTTTTCTTTGGACAGGAACAGTCCTGTATGCATTTTCACCCTTTCCACTAATATCCAGGATACTTTTGATGATACCCAAGTGTTCCCCCATTCTGGTGACTGCCTTCTGGCTCAGACAACCATGGTTCACCCTTCTTTTGGAAATGGCCAGGGTAATTACCACAAGCTTCCTTACAGAATAGATCTTCTCACACAAGAACTAGGGTGATTGATATACCCCAACATCAATCATCTTCAATTCACTGCCCAGATGATAGGGTCTTAATTCCTTATAGGCACAAGTTTTCTGAGGATATGCAGAAGGTACTAATGGAGGCAAGAAAGCCTGCTACCAGAAAATCATATATTAGCAATTGGAAAAGGTTTTCTAGTTGGTGCCAACAACATAACTAGCACTGATTCAGGGCTAGTTGTGCTTTGGTTTTACAATATTTGTATGAGTTACTATCCTATGGCCTTTCTTATTCCTCTATGAAGGCTCATTTATCTGCCAGTTCAGCATGTCTGCCCATGGATCCTCCTCTTTCAAGGCAGTCTCATGTCAAAATGTTCTTACAAGGGGTTTTGCATACAAGACCTCCAAGTACATTTGTGGTCCCTCCTTGGGATCTTAATTTTGTGTTAGAGAAACTAACACTTACTCCATTTGAACCAGCTAATCTGGATGACTTGAGGTTCTTAACATGTAAAAACATTTTTATTGATTGCTCTGACTTCTGTATTAAGGGTAGCTGAGTTGCAGGCTCTTATGGTGAGTCAAACCTACCACATTTTCCACAAGGACAGGGTTTCTTTGAGAACAATCCTTCTTTTATGCCTAAAGTGATATCCAAGTTTACTTTAAGCTGAACTACCCATCTCTGCATTTTCTTTTCTGAACCTAAAAATCAGAGAGAAAAGATACAGAACTAAATCTTTTAGATCATTGGATCAATTGATAATTTCTTCTGAAGATAAGAAGAAAGGGCAACTGGTGTCAAAACATACTATTTAAATATAGTTGTCTAAGGATATTTACATGTTGTTATACTCACCAAGACAAACATATTCCAGGCAGGGTCAAGGCCCACTCTACAAAGAGTTTGGCTTCTTTTATGGCTTCTTGGAGAGGGTTGGATTCTGGATTCTAGAAGTATTCTAGAGGCTGCTACTGTTCCTGTGTCCATACTTTTACAAAGCATTATAAGCTGGATTCCTTCTCTAGGTCTAGATCATGCTTTGCTAGGATCATTCTCCAGGGGCTCCTGGACCCTTCTCCTTCCACTTCCCAAATATAGTTTGCTATGGAAATCTATCCATATAGCTAAGGTTACTGCAGCAATGATCATTATGAAGAACATAATACAGTTGTGCAAAATTGACTTATCATAACAGTAGATCATCGAATGAACACTGCTACAGTAGCTGCTCCTTCCCACAATCCTCCTTGTTTTTTTATGTGTTTTTTATGCCAGGGTGTGGACATTTATTTTTCATTATTCTTAGCCTTGTCCTTTCAGGGCTCAGCCTCCCTCTCTCTGCTGGCAGGAAAGCTCTGAAGGGTTTCACTCCCAAACTTGTCTTTTAGTCAGCTCAGCTCAAGCTTCGTGACAGTTTGGGTGTGTGGAAGGTGCTCTGAAGCTATGGAAGCTGCCTGGCTGTTATAACATTGGCAGGATATAATCCATAAAGCTAAGGCTACTGCAGCTGTGATCATTCAATCATCTACTGTTATGGTAAGCTCAACTTACATAACTGTACTTTACCATCAACATGGAACACATAGGCTTTGTTATATCATTGTACAGTAGTGTTAGAGCCTTCGTTTCCATCAGCATGAGACACAGTGGGTTTGTCACCCCAAAATACAGTGGTGACAGAGTCTTAGCTACCAGTAGCATGGAACTTTATAGGCTTTGTCACATCATTATACATCAATGGAAAACCCTCAGTTACTATCAGCATGTAACACACAGCCTCTGTTACATCATAGCACAGTAGTTCTGAGACACATTTACCTTATGTATGGAACACTGCAGTTCTGGTACATCATAACACAGGAGAGTTAGAGCCTCAGTTACCATAAGCATGAAATGATGCATGCTTTGCTATGTTATAGTAGAGCAGTGTCAGAACTTCAGGTGCATAAGGAGGGAACACAAGGCCTTTGCTAGATCATAATACAGTATTGCAAACCCCTTAGTTATCATCAGTATGGAACACTCAAGCATTGTTATCTCTTATTTCATTAGTTTCAGAGCATCTGTTACCATCAGCATGCAACAGTACTGCCATTGTTACATCATAATAAAGTAGTGTCACAGCAATACTTACCATCGACCTGCAACTCTTTTAGGCTTTGTTACATCATAATGCAATAGTGCCAGAGCCTGATATGCCATCAAAATGGCACTCACAGATTTTGTAACAGCAGAATAGAGTAGTGTCAGATCCTGTGTTGTTATCAGCATGGAACACTACAGGCATTATTATGTCTTAACAAAACAGTGTCAGAGCCTCAGAAAACATCAGGATGAAACAGTGAGGCTCAGTTATGTCAGATCATCAGTCATCAGCATAAAACACACAGATGTTGTTACATCAGAATACAGTAGTATCAGATTTCAGATTTCATCAGCATGGAACACTACAGGCTTTCTACTTCCTAATATAGTAGAATCATTAGATTAGTTACAGCTTCAGTTAGCATCACCAGAGAATGCTCAGACTTTTTTAGATTATAAGGGTCTCAGTTACCATCAGCTTGTAATACATAGTCCTTGTTACATTATAATATGGCATTGTCTGAGCCTCAGTTACCATCAGCTTGTAATGCACGGTCATTGTTACATTATAACTTGGTATTGTCTGAGCCTCAGTTACCACCACCTTGTAATGCACAGTCATTGTTACATTATAACTTGGCATTGTCTGTGCCTCAGTTACCACCAACTTGTAATGCACAGTCATTGTTACATTATAACTTGGTATTGCCTGAGCCTCAGGTACCATCAATGTGGAGTACAAAGGCTGTGCTAAATCATAATGTATTTGCATCAGAGCCTCAGTTACTATCAGCATGGAACAAACAGGTTTGTTATATTGTAATTAACTATTATAAGAGTCTCAGTTTCCATCAGCATGGAAAACACAGGCTTTATTACATCATAATACATTCTGTCCAAGCTTCCCTTTCCATCATCACTGAACACTGCAGGCTTTCTACTTCTTAATACAGTAGAGTGTTATTCTCAGTTACCCTCAGCATGGAACAAACGGGCTATGTTACATCACAATGCAGTGGTTTTATTGCCTCAGTTACCATCGCCATGTAATTTACAGGCAGGGTTAACTTTAGGTTGGCTAGAGATCTAGATAAAAGGGCTCCACAGCACCATCCCCTGCTGCCCCCCCCCCCACACACACACACACACATGCATTATAACCTGGTACCGTCCATCCAGGCCAAGCCACACCATCTATTTTTTTTTCTCAGTTTGCCATACTCTTCAGTTTTTTTTTTCTGCTTTTATTCCTTCATTCAATATATTTTAAGTAGGCAAGACTGCTCTTTGATAACTGTGTTGGAAATTATGGCATTAAGCATGGAGTCTGGTGACCATAAGGCTCTGATGTGATTTTAGTTTTTTCAATCATCTTTTTCATTCACTGGTGGCTGGCACAAAAGCCACAATTAAGGGAAGAAAATCAGTATTGCTTTCCACCTTATTTTCTCTTTATCCTTTCAACACACAAAAATTGACTAAGACTACACTGTAATAACTATGGTGGAAATAAGTGCATTAATCTGGGTGTCTGGAGTCTGCAAGGCCCCCGGAAGCATAAGACTTCTAGATGACATGAGATACATTTCATAGGTTCATAGATTAGTACTAGGCTAACTGCCCTTGTGGGCCATTTTAAGCCTAGCCAATTAACCCATGTGAGAATCAAACTCTCCACCTTGTGTCTGTAAGGTAAACATCTTAACCATTATGTAGTTTGTTTTAAAACAACTGTTTCATCCAGTTATGGCCTGAATTCAATTTTGCTCTTCAACCTTGTTTTTTCTCATAATCCTTTTAACACACCACAGCTTTTCAATACACTGTAATATGTGTGGTGGAAATAACTGTATTAACTTGGGGCTTTTAGATGCTCTGAGGTACATTTTATAGTTTTTTAAACAACTTTTTTCATTCAGTGATGGCCTGAATAAATAAACATAATTAAAAGAATAAATTCAATTGTATTTTTATTTAAGAAAGAAAGAATGAGTTGTATTCAAGACTTAATGCTCAACTTTAACCATACAGCAGAGCACTATAAACATTGGAAACAAATAGTTGTGGAAAGATATAAATCATATATGGAAATAGCACCTACCTCCCTATGCCAACTTAAAAAAAAGGTAGTTACTTTTTGTACATCCCCCTCTGGTGTTAAATTATTATGCAAATTAAGGGACAAATAGCCACAATCATAAATTTCAAGCCACTGCTGTCATATGTATACACAGCATGCTTCCTCACTCCTACTCAGGAAAGACAGCCACACACTATATACCCCTCTGATTCAGACTTGGACAAAACTGAAGAAACAAATATAACATATTTGCTGTCAGATGTATTAAAAAAAATGTTTCTTTATCCCCCCTCAGAGATAGCCACCTGTATATGCAGCTGATGTTTGATTGTGAGGAAAATGAAAAAAAATTACGTTTCCATCTTACAGTACACTGATCCTGTACAAGCTTACTGACCCTCTGGGTACCCCCTCTGAAGTCTGTGAGGAAAATAATGAAATAATGTCCTCATTGTCCCCAGTCCAAACACACGACAGTGACCTCTGAGGTTTCAGGGGCAAGTTAAAGAAATAATGACATTGCCTCCATCTCCCCACACAAGCTATAGTGACCTTCTGTGTACACCTCTGAGCAGGGCTGATTTTAGACTAAATGGGGTTCAGTGCAGAGGTCAATACTAAGCCTGTGTCATAATCCACTTATACAGCCTTGGTGTGTGAAGGCCACCAGCTCCCCAGAAGCTTTGAAGGTATGATTATTCTGTGATACAGTTTATCTCCTCCCCTTTTTTAAGAAATGACTATAAGCTGAGCAAGTGACAGTAGGGTCAGTTACTTTCATTCAGACAACTCCACCAAGTAGTTGTAGCCATATCTATGCACAAGTCAAATGTCAGTTTGTCATAAAAGAGGATGGAATGTAATGCATTTCACCTTTGTTTCAAACAGTTTCTACATTTTAAAATATTCCAAGCATGCCTGGAAGAATTGATTGAGACTGTACTGTACTGGAATTAAGTGGAAACAACTGAAATGAGACCGGAACAAAAGTCTTCATCTGCTAATTACCCAAGCTCATGCTGAACAGGTGCCAGTCTCTCCTTTATGGGCTAAGTCTTGTGAACTTTTTAGAATGAATTCTGCAAACACTGCAGTTTGGTTAATAAGGCTTTATTAGATGTTCACAATATCTGAATACTGTCTTCATTAACAGTACTGACAAACAACAGTTTGCAGAAATGCTGGGATACTGGTTAGTAATAACAGCGCTGCTAAATATATTCAGAGGTTCTGCATGTATATTCTGATTGTCCTCAATAATGTAAACTGAAACAGTCTTTATTTGTGCGCCAAGCCTCAATTACCATCAAAATGGGAGACTACAGGCATTGCTACATCATACTATGCAGTGTCAGAGCCACAGTTACCATCATTGTGTAATACAATGGCTTTGCTGCATCATGATACATAGTAGCGGAGCTTTAGGTATCATCAACAGGGAAAACACAGGCTTTGTTTATTTCTTCTTATTATTTAACATGTCAAATGCAATTAACCTATCATCAATGACCTAGCTTGAAAATATACCTAAATTACTTTTAATAACTCCTACCCCCTGTCTGGTACAATGCCATGGTCAACATCTCATGATTTACAATTTACTTTTAAATTCAAAAATACTTTACAATTGTAAATACGACAAAAACATTCAGTCAGTGAAAATCAAATAATCCGGTCAGCACAAAATGGATATAGTGAGTGCTTTCATGCTTTTATTTTTACCAAGAACTTTTTCAGACAAATGTAACATATACCATCAGACTTTTAAATAACAAGTTATCATAGTCACATGCTTTCAAAATAACAATAAGAACTGGCTATAAATATAACAAAAACCTTAAAAAGATAGTTTATTACTTAATATAATATATTATATATTAAATATTACATATTTACAACTTTAAAATTACATCTATGAAAGGTTACATCTTTAAAAAGCATTTTATATTGATGCCCTCATTTAAACCAGGAAATTTATGACCATCAAGCATAATCTGCCAGCAAACTTCTTTTTGTTCTAGAGCATTTATGATATCTCCTCCAAGATTAATATCCTGCATTGTATCAAGTACAAAAAAGCAACATTTTTAAAAAAAAAATCACAAAATTAACTATAGCTTGCCAAAGCATTTCTAACATCTTTATTTTTAATTACTAATGCATGCTCATATATCTTCTCCTATACTACAGTTTTAGATTTACAGGTAAATCTGTTTTTAGTTTCTAGAATGTGACCTGTGTTTTTAAATATCGTACTCTAATGCTGTTATGGCTCAGTGAGAGCTAGATGAGGTCTTTGGAATGGATCTATTTGTTCAGGCGGTATTATTTTACCGTCATTTTGTCAATGACATGTTTCTTGTGTGGGGTGGCACGGTTGAGTGCCTGGAGAGTTTATTGAACAGCTGCATAGACCTAGTGATTTTTTTTTTGAGGTTCACATGTAAACACTCAAACACCTCCATGGAGTTCCTGGATGTTTTGGTGACTAAGTTACTGGATTTATCAGTTACTACCAGCCTTTATAGAAAGGTCTGTTATAGGAACTCTATACTCCACAGGAGGAGCATGCACCCTAGAAGGGGTTCAATAATATTATTAAAGGCCAGGGCATGAGGGTTTCCCAGCTGCATGATGATGAAGAGTGGTATAAATGTGGTCATGATTCACTCCAAGAAATTCTGAGTGAACCTGGTTATAGGGATGGGGAACTGGAGCCTATACTTACGGAGGTAGATGCCCTGAGGGAAGGGCGTGCTAGACCTTATTTTTCAGCTGTTGAGGTATATGATAGGACTCATCCACAGATGAAGGTCCCTGGTGATATAGCATCCAGCTTGTGTAAGTCTGTCTGTTTAAGGTTGGTAAGTATGGGGGATGCATAGAGTAGGGTGGAGATTAGCTGGGAATTGTCTATGGAGATTCTAGCCGCCTTGGCTAGGAATTGGCGGCTTTGATATAATGCACCAAGTTTCTTGTGAACTTTTTTTATTGTGAGAGATATGTGGGTGTCAAATCTAAGTTTGTTGTCTATTTCCACACTGAGTAATTTTGTGTGTTCTGATGGAGAGATGATGGTATTGTCTTTGGTGAGAATGTTGAAGTGGGGGATGTTTTGGGTGGCTTTAGAAGGTTGGAACAGGAGTAGTTTTGTCTTACTTGGGTTGAATAGGAGCTGAGCATTGGATAGCCAGCTTTCTACAGAAGAGAATGATTACTGTGTGATTTGTTGTAGTTCTGGTAGAGTGGGGGCAGAGCAAATGAGAGTAGAGTCATCTGCGTACTGTATAAGAGATGCTTGTGTGGTGGCAATATGTAGGTTGTTAGTGAAAAGTGAGAATAGCAGAGGGCCAAGGATAGAACCTTGGGGAACTACGAGAGTAACTGGGAGATGAGATGATAGGTTATCGTCCCAGATTACTGATTGCTGGCATCCGTGTAGATAGCTGTGGAACCAGTTGCAGGCTGATTGTGAGAAGGAGAGGTTGGGGAGAGTAGAGAGTAGTAGCTCATGAGATACCATGTCAAAGGCCTATGAACGATCTAGAAATATGGCAGTAGAAAAGAAGCCATTGTTTTTGTGATGAAGTATAGTGTTGGTGAAGGAGAGCAGAGGTAGTGCTGTGATATGGCCTGAAACCATGTTGGGTTTAGGAGAGGAGATTATTAGCTAGGAGTTAGTTGGAGACCTGGGTGTTGATACATTTTTCAAGTATCTTGGAGAGGGGAGAGGATAACAATGGGGCAGTAATTGAAGAGGTCGGTGGAGGGCATGCCTTTGTGGAGGGGAATGATGTGGGATATTTTCCATATCGAAGGAACATAGCCTTCTGTTATGGAATGGTTGATTAGAATTGAAATTGGGTAGGCTAGTGTATCAGCTGCAATTCTCAAGTATTCAGAGGGGAGTGTCAACTGTGAGTTTGGTGGGTTTAAGTTTTGACAATAGTCTTTTTATGCTGGAGGTAGGTACTGAGGTGAAGAAGAAAAGAGGAGTGGGGGGTTTAGGATTAGGAGTTGGCAGGGGCTGTTGTAGGGAAGTGTTGTTTGTTTAGAGATGTTATAGTTTCAGTGAGGTGTTTGTTGAAGGATTCAGCAATACTGCTGGGGAGGGGGGAATGGACGGCTGGGGGGTATCAACCTTCCCTGGGTGGAGGATAGTGTTAATAGTGGACCAGAGTTGCTTAGAGTTGTGGTTGGTAGTGTTTAGGGTGGATTTATAGTAGAGGGATTTGTCTAATTTTACTTGCTTTTTGGCTTTATTGTGCAGTTCACGGAATGCTTGCCTATCTGAGTTATTTTTTGTTAGTCGCCAGTGCTCCCAGGCCGTATCTCTGGATTTCATTAGCATTCTGGTGGTCTTTTGTAACCATGGGGCATGCCTGGATCTGACTTTGGCATTTCTTACAGGAACATGGGTGTTTAGGATGGAAAGGGGGTACTGTTGAAGAAGTGGACAGCCTCATCTAGGCTGAGGTATTTTAGTGGTGACCAGTTAATTTTTTGCAGGGAGGAGATGAAGGAGTTGGGGTTGAAGTTGGACTTGTTCCGTGTTTGCCTGTGGATAATGGGCTTGAGACTGTTTGTGTGATGCCGAATTAGGAAAGTGGGGCAGTGGTCACTAAGACTGTCAGGTAAGCAGCTTGCTAGGTAAGAGTGAGGGGCTTTGTTGACTAGGATCTAGTCAAGTAAGGTAGGATTGTTAGGATTTTTGTTGATTTGGGTAGGGGATTGGATGAGTTGAGTGAACCCATGAGGATTAAGGTGAATGGTTGGGAGACTGTTATTACAGGATAGCCAGTTGATTTTAAAGTCGCCGAGAATGATGCTTTCCTGGGGTAGAGATAGAGTAGCCCAGCTCAAGAGATGTTCCAGGGGTGTAATATTTTGCCCTGGTGGGAAATAGCATCCTATGATATTGATTGTTTTGTTTGGGTTTAGTTTGAGATTGGCATAAAGGATTTCTTCATTGTTGTGGTGAGGGGCAGATATGTTCAGGAGTTGATTATTGAGGTGCTGTTTAAATATCAATGCTATACCACCTATTTTTTTGGACAATCTGTCTATGCAAAAGATGTTGTATTCAGGTGGAAGTATTTCCTCACTTCTGATGTGAGGTTTGAGCCAGGTTTCATTTAGGAAGAGAATATCTGGGGAATATATGCTTATGCTGGCATGCAGTTCTTGGATTTTATTCCATAAGCTTCTGATGTTTAGGGACATTATAAGTAGGTCTGTATTCCTTCCACAAATCTGCACTGATCCATAGCTGTCAGTTTCTTTGGTATCTTAGCTAACCTTCTTTAATAAAATTGTAGTATAAACTTTGTAATCATGATTAATTATTGAAATTGGCATATAAGGCCCTGGGTGAATAAAGTATAGAATCTCATTAATAATTCCATTATTTTTCTCAACTCTTTTACCTTCTCCCCTGAATCTGGATATTTTAAAGTGTCAAGCATAGACTGTACTTTCTTTTTCCTTAGTCTGAGGGCTAATATTTCCATACTATATGAGCTGTTTTAGCTGCAGGGCTGTCACCCTTCCTTTGCTTATAATGTCCTGATATTCAGCCTTTTGCTGTTTCAAATTTACTATTAGTTCCTGGTAATAACTAGCAGCAAACCCCCTTCCTACATCTTTACATTCTTTAACTTTTCTCTTAGCTGCAGGAAATCTTTCCCTCATGTCTCTCCAAATACTTTAGGACGTCACTGAAACATGTATTTTCCCATTCTGTTTATACCTCTCCCATATACCATGCGGATCCCCTTCCTTTATATATATTCTTTCTGATTCATCTTTTGACATTCTGTCAACCCTCTCTGTGAAATCTTTCCTTTTGAGAAGCTATATGGGAAAATGCCAATGATGTTCCTTATAGTATTTATTCTGGTTAACTAGTGATCTCAACCAGTGCATGGTCTGACAGGATTACCGGGTATTTTTACTTTCTTCTCGTATTCTTTATTTTCTTTTTTTAGGTAGCACCTATCTAAGCTAGCTTAGGAATCAAATCTGCTTGAACATTATGTAAAATCCCTTTTCTTGTTGACAGTCACTGGCACATCTGTTAGACAAAATAAATAAGTAAATAATCGGTAGATATTTCTGCAGAAATCTGCCTTCCCCTTGTATTGCCATACCCTCAGCCTTCCAGTTCCATCTTTAATAACTGTAATCATATTCTAGCCCCCTGTTTATATTAATACGCCTTGACAAAACTGTAAAATTAATATATCCCTCATTTCATTTATATTAGTTTTAGGTGGTATATAGATAGAACATAATGTTACCCTCTCTCCATTCCATTAAACTCTAATCCCGATATACCTCTCTTCTTTATCTTTGAGCATATTATCTTTTTTGACAGTTGCATTTGCTCTTTAAAAGTATTGCTACTCATCTCCACCCTTCTTTATCCAGTCCTGCAAAATGTCCTTGCCTCCTATTATCTTTAATAAAGCTCTCTTGTTTCATGCCATTAGGGTGCTTCTGTTGAGCAATTCACTCTTATGCAAATAAGTTAGCCTTCTGACTTTTTTCCTACCAACAGCTGGCCTATTAATGTTCCAGGTTAATACATTCATATTCCTGTTTGTTCGTTCTCCTTTTTTAGACTACATGTCTTTCTGCTAGTCTTCTCTGTATTTTATAGAGTATCTTAGCTGTCACTAACATGCAATCTTCCTCTTACTGATTTTGAAAGGAATCTAATGACCCAAAATTGCACTACATTTCTCTTCCTCCCGATTATATACAAATTGCAACATTGGCAACTGAACACCCATTTCAGAGTTAATACTTAATTTATCTCCTTCAACCCACTTCTCCTCTCCTACTCTATATCTTGAAATCCTTCCCCCTTACCTTGCAACTCAACCACATTTATCTATTTAACTATTTGCCCAGTCTTTGAAAGAAGTAACTCATTTTCCATCTGAGGTCCTTTTTCTCTCACTAGCCAAACTAGGAATCCTAAACTTGTTAATTTCCTATTGTTACATAACAAAATGCTCGATCTATAAAAGTCCACTGTGTGGCTCCCAAGTTGCAACATAATTTCATCAGCTTCAAGGCTTAATAAGACCCCCCCCTTTCCCATTTTCTAAATAAACCACCTATACCATGTAAGGTTTTTTTCAAATAATTTAACCTATCATTCTGCTTCCCTGCTTATTTTCCTGTAATACTTCCTTGGGGTGTAATTGTATTGTTTTTGTTTTTCCAAAACTCTTTATTCAGTTTTTCAATAATACCAGTAATACAACATATCAAAAACATAAGTCGACAATACATATAAAAACAACCATAAAACTAAATAGTAAATATATACACTATGTCCACTAGAAGTCACTACATCAGCAAACAAAGGAGAGAAACACTTCTTAATATCATTTGAAGGATGAGAGATAGTAAAAGGGGCATAGTTTATAAAGAGATTGAGGTAGAAATTCAATCACTTGTTATAGATAGGTATACTAGGGAAAGTTTTTAGGTGTATAGACAGGAAAGGAGATAAGCTGCTTATAATGCAAGCTTTGCTTAATGTAAGTTTATCTTAGCAGGTCAGTGTAAGGTCTATCTTTAATTTTTGAGAATTACATCTAGTAGATAACCCCATTATTTCTGATAGTGATGTTTTTGTTTTGTTGTTGTATAACTAATTTGTGAGATGAGATATATTTAATAGCTAGTTTGCTAGTCTTCCAGTGTGATTGGAGATGTGACAGTCCAATTTTTTGTAATGTAAAATTTAATAAGGGCACAAATTGTGATAAGGATATGTTTTAACATTTTTGGAAGTTCATTTGTGTTGGCATGCAATATAGCCGTCTCCTATGACAGGGCTGTTTTTTTCATATCCCATTTTCTCTAATCTAGCTCTTAAAGAGCACCATAGGTTGTGTACCTTGCTACAGTTCCATATAACATGGGGAATATCAGCTGTTTGGTTTGGGCAGTGTGGACATATGGGCAAAACTTTGGGATTAAATTTATTTAGCTTTGATGGGGTATAATATACATTGTTATTTATCATAATTTGTGTGTATAGCAGCCTCTTAAAGGGAATAAACTTGACCATATTTTCAATGGTCAGTCTTTTGCTTTCTTCAATAAGTAATTGTTTTTTCTCTTGCCAATAAGTTGAAAATAATAGAGAATTCTGGTATTTTATACTTGTTACAAGTTTATATGTCCTAGAGATTGTTTTCCTTTTAGTTGCAAGATTTTTTAGTATTAGTTTTACTAAGTTAATGTCCTGCAGGTCGACATTATTTTGTGAAAATGTAGCATTTATAAGATGATGGATTTGGCTAAGAATGATAGTATATTGCTTAGAAAGGTTGAGTTTCAATCTTAGTTGTAGTATATTGGATTCTTTCCATTTGTAAATTTCCCATATTTTAATATCTCTTATCAAGGGGTAATTTGTTAGATTTAGGGGGTTATTATTTATTAGTAGGTTAGGATTTAGGTGGAATGGTTGTATAAAGGCAAGAGCATTGAATAGTTGTATTGATTTGAATAACCTTTGAGTAGTTAGGATCATATGCTTAATTAGTTGGTGTAAGTTCTTTGTGAATAAAGCTTTTTGATTTAGGTTTAAAAAGGGAAGAGATTTGGTGTTATATCAGGGGAATTAAAGTTGCTCAAACCAGATTTTGGTCCACTGAGGTGTCCAGGTTTTAATGTATGGGTCATGGTTTATTATCTGTATTAGTCTGTAAACAGTGATTATACTATAATAAAGTTTGAAGTCCGGCAAACTCAATCCCCCCTTATCTTCGGTAAGTACAAGTTTAAAATATTTAATTCTAGTAGATTTGGGATACCATAAGAATCTTGATATAGCTTTTTCTATATCAAGAAAGAATTGGGGAATATTTGAGAATGTGGCATTTAAGTGAAAGAATATTCTTGGTAATAGATTCATCTTGACAACACTAGCTTTTGAAAGTAGACCCATATTAATATTCTTCCATCTATTGATATCACTTTCAATGTTAGTCCATGTGCATAGTAGGTTATTCTTTATTATTAACTTAAAGTCGGGGCTAAATAGTATTCATAGGTATTTTATCTGGTAGTTAATCTTGATCTCACTCTTGGGAAAGTAATATTCCTTATGGCCTATAAGATTCAGGGGAAATAGATGGGATTTATTTGAATTTAATTTACAGTTAGAGATTTCGGAGAACTCAACTATCACTTTGAGTATTTTTGGGAGATCAGTGGTGGGAAGTTGAAAATATATATTTAAGTTGTCAGCAAAGGCAGAGTATGTAAGGTTTATATTAAATATTCTAGGTATGTGATGGAAGGTTTTTTTTGTGAAATAAACAGGAGTAAAGCAGTATGGGGAAAGAGGGTAACCTTACCTTGTACCATTGGATAAGGGTATAGTGTTAGTTTTGAATTGATTTATCTGAATAGTGGTAGAGGCTTTCTAATATAGAACCTTAATTATCCTTATAAATTCCTGAGGGAATCCAAATAAAGGCAATATATTAAATAGGAAATGTAGGTTAATTCTATAAAAAGCCTTGCTTGCGTCAGCAGTGAGAACATATCTGGGGCGTTTATCACTGTTATGAAGTCTGATAGTGGTATCCAAGAGGAGGGTGTTGCCGCTTGTTTGCCAATTTGTCATAAAGCCTATTTGTTCTTGGGAGATGATGGAGGGGAGAATATTTTAAGTCTATTTGCTAGAACATGAGCTAGGATCTTAAGATCAGTATTTATTAAGGCAATTGGACTACAGTTGGCTGGATCTGTTGGGTCAGAGTTTGGCTTGGGAATTAACACAGTTTTGGAGTTATTAAGATAATTATCTGTTATACCATATTGTATTATATAATTGAAAACTTTTAATAAGACTTTGGAAATAGGTTCCATGAATTGTTTATAAAATTCAGAGGTGTAGCCGTCAGGCCCAGGAGATTTACCCAGTTTGAATTTGTTTATTGCAGCTTTTATCTCTTTTAGTTGCAAGGGTATTTTTAGAAGTTTTTCCTGATCATCTGAAATTTGGGGAAATTTTATATTATGTATAAAATCATGAAATTTGTCTGAACAAGGTAGAAGGGGTAAGTTATATAGTTTATTGTAAATGTCTTCAAATGTGTCTGCAATGTCTTGGTCCTCTTGCTTCAAGAGTCCTTCATATTGTATTTCTTTAATCCTCGGTGGACCATTTTTAATGTTTATTAATCTAGCTAGGATTTTTGAAGGTGTTTGTGCCCATTCTGAGTATTGATATATTGATCTTAATTCTAACAGAGAAACATTTTCTAGATAATGTTTGTGTAATTGTTTTTGCCAGTCAGTTATTTTATCCTCCAGGTCTTTTGAGTACTTATTTTGAAGTACTAATTCAGCAGTCTTGATTTGGATCTCCAGTTTATTTTTGAGGTTATTGTATTTTTCTTGAGCCATGCAGATTTTTGGATAATGATACCTCTAATGACTGCTTTGGCAGCCCTCCATAGCATGTCATAAGAAATTTGTGTGGATGTCAAGTCTTTTTCAAGTTGGGCTATAATACTAGGGAGTTCCTGTGCTACTTCTTGGTTTTGAATGATTTTAGGATTTAATGTCCAATTATTGAAATGGGGGACATTTTGTTTATAGGTTTGAAAGCTTAGGGAAAGACTGATTTTTGAATGATCCGATATAGATATGGGTGATACAGTATATTTTAGTCTATGAAAATGCAAGGTTTGGGAGATTAGAAAAGCATCTATTCTGGACCAAGTTTTATGAGTGGCTGAGAAAAAAGTGAATCTTAATATTGTTTTATCATATTGAAAACTGATATAGGGGTCAGTTAGCTCAAAGGTATTTTGTAGTTCTTCAAGTGCTATAGTAGTACACTGAGACTGCCTGTTTTCGTTATGCAACCTATCTTGGTCTGGGTTTAATAAAGCATTCCAGTCCCCACCTATGATGTACAGATGATTTGGGTAGTTAGCTAATATATTAAAGATTTCATAAATGAAGAGATGTTGATTTGAGCAGGGGTTGTATATATTGAGAAAGAGTAGAGGTTTATTTAGGGTATGATATTCACTAGTAAATAAAGCCCATCTTCCATTAGGGTCAGATTTAATAGAAGTGATCTCTCCTTGGAAAGATTGATTTATTATAATGGCTACTCCCCTAGATAAAGAGTTATGACCTGCAGCAATTATTTGCTTAACCCATTTCCTTTTCCTTTCTTTATCCCAGAGTTGACTATCCAAGTGAGTTTCTTGCAGGAAGGTTACTTTGGACTTACTTTGATATGTGAGATGCATGATTAAATGTATTTATTTTTTATCCAATATCCCCTTAACATTCCATGATATAATTTTATCTTTTGCTTATAGTGTTATTTATTGATTGATAAGTGAAAAAGTAGTAATATAGCTTGTCTGTTTTTGTGTTAAGCTTTAACATAGATGAAGTGACTTCTAAGCTCATATACCCTATATAGGTGCCTAACCAGCCATCCCTCTGTTTTATTGAATATGTATGTATTGGGAAGCAAAAAACAGCTAGAATTTGAGCTAAAGTGATATATACATTGAGCAGAGGGATGTCAAAAGTACTCAGAATGTTCCAAACATGAACAATCATGAGCTACAAACTGTGCAAAGCATGCCCCTTTTGTTATTGGTATTTGCAGTATATTTGCTATCTGAGCTCTTATGTTAATATGTTAGTTGTTTAATTACTTCGTATGTATAGGCTAAGAGAGAGTAAATGCTTGGAAAAAAGTTGATATCAACAGGCACTTATATGTTATATTTCTTAACATTGCTAAAGATATTATAAATTTACCAAAACAACATTTTGTATAGTGCAGGTCTAAGAGATGCATTTTGGGAGAAGTGAACTTTGAAGTTCCACACAATTTATATAGTCACATTATAAGAGACATTGTAATCTTTAAGGTTACTGCATATTTTCACATTTATAACTATGCTGGTAATATACATACCACATAATCTGTCTTTTGTTATCAAAAAACACAACAGTAATCAAATTTAGAGAGTTCACATCCAGGTCCACTCAATTGTTTTTTCCACTAATCAGTGTCACCTTCTCAAATATGCTTAAAAGAGAAGATTCTATTGTAATTCACTATTAATTGTATTTCTAGTACAAAGTCTTACCAAATAATAGTCTTTATATCTCAACATATTCAATTATATATATATATATATATATATATATTCCCCAGAGAGAAGAGAGATATGCAAAACAAGTAAAATAAATTTTAATACTTCCAGTGTTAATCATATTGTGCCATATTATTGATTAATCTATCTATTAGCCACTTTGTGTGTTTGAAGTGAGTTATTGCAATCACTGGTGGATGAGAAACATCCAGAACAGTAGTATAGCTGATATTGTGGGTTCATTAAGACATAGGCACTATCAAGTATAAACTAGTTAGCATGATAACGGAACACTGTTAAGTAAAATATATGAATTTACTAATCCCTAAGTAACAAATTAATTAGGGTGTTGTATGACCCTGTTTTAAAACATTATTCAGTGCAGAAATATATGCTTCTTTAGTTTTTTTTTCCCTTCCCCCTCCCTTAGGTTAAGGTAGATCATTTTGCATGTATAGCTGAAATAATACAAGAAACCACAATTATAATAATTGAGAAGTGTTTAAGACATGACAGGATATTAGAAACTTTTTGTTCCAGATGCCATTAAACTCCTTATTTCTTCATAGCTGCAGTGACATAAAGGAAGGCACCTTTGAGCCATTTAGGCATGCACCCAGAAAAGGGGAGCTCTTCATCATTCATAAGTGTAAGCAGTTGGTAACAAACAGTACTTTTAGTTATCCTGTGTAGTAGAAGGTCTTGCAATAGTGCAGGAATGAAGACAGAGTTACTAAAGCCAGTTACAACATTTTCTTTTCTTGGATTTTGTAGACGACAGGTAACTTCTTCTAGAACTTTCTTCTTGGCATTTAGAGCAGTATAGTGGCTTGAAATAATTGCTATGAGGTTCCTTTAATGAGAAAAGGAAAGCTGTGTTAGAAAATAGTAATTGAACCACAAATGAAAATGAAACACACAAAAAACAAAGACTCTCAAAAGTGAAGTGCAGGCAAAATTTACTGGTGTCTTCTGTTACCTCGGCTAAAAAGCTTTCAAGGGATAAAATGTTACATCAACAGCACATTATTTATACAGATCACATGATGTTAACCAATTATACACATTGCACAGACCCTTTACATTTAAAGTGACTTTGAACCATTGAAAAATGCTTGTAAACTCACTTCCCAGCCATTATTTATATATACACTACATTGACTAAACGTTAAAGTCAATATATATATTAAATATTAAACTACATGCTTCAAATCAGAAAACCCCCTGTGCAAACAAAATAAATCTAATTTGCTTTATCAACATCAATTTCACATGTTAATGTTCACCTCCAGGTTAAGACCTGAAGGAAATAAAGTGCTGTAGTTAATGATGAACCTGGTTTCCAAAGCTAATAATTTTCTATGATAAATTTCCCCGTGTTAATGTGAAGACATTGCCAACAAACTAAAAAATAAGGAAGAATCTGAACCTGCATGATTTGAACAAAAATGAAGTGCGACTGGACTATCTAATCTCCTATGTCTGATGTCCCCCATATGCTCTAAAATACATTGTTTAACTTGTCTCTTAGTCTGTCCAATATGCCATTTCTTAGGTGAACAATCACACCCTAAGATATAAATAACTCCACTCGAGTGACAAGAAAATCTCTGTGTAGCCTTATAAATTATCTCATTAATGCTACAACCATATAAATTTCTAACTTTTGAGCATACCTTGCATCTATGACAAGGGTGGCAACCCACCTGACGATCTATTTTGTCCAGCTTCCTATTCAATAACTGTTTCAAATTCATGCACCTCTTATATGAAAAAACTATATGCAACGAAAATACACCTTTAGTAGATTCATCTTGCATTACTATGGGCCAAAATTTCCTAACTAACCTAGTTAATGATGTGAAAAAGGTGATAATTTACCAACAAAATATATTTTCCTTGTACCTTCATCTGGGGATTGCTCTTCCCATTTCCTTCTTACCCCCTTACCATCTCTTTGTTGGATTCCCAAAATCCTATTCTCTGTCTTTGTCAACAAATCTGAGGAATAACCTCTACAAGATAGCCTATTTCTTACCTTTGAACATTCTTGATCTATCTTTCTCTTATACGATGTATTGCCAAAAATACATTTATACTCCCCATAAGGCAAAGAATGCAACAAGTGGGGGATGCATACTTGAAGCAAATCAAAAGTTATTGGCTGCAGTTTCCTTGTGATAAGGTCTAAATTGCACCACTCTATCTTCACTTACAAATAGCTCTAAATCCAAGAACTGCATTACCTCTCTATTGATCCTATACATAAAAGAAATACCACAATCATTTCTTTCCAGTTCAGCCATGTAAGTTTCAAATTGTTCCACTTCCCCCTCAACACACAAAAATCAAGTCATCTATATATCTCCTATAGACCATGACCTTGTTGTTGAAAAAACATTTATTATACATGAATTTCTGTTAAAAAAATTCATGAAAATTATTGCATATGATGGCGCAAATGAGGCACCCATGGCGGTGCCTCCCTTTTACAAAAATAGCTCCTCATTAAATTCAAAAACATTGTGTGTCAGGCAGAACTCAAGCAGCTAAAGAATATAATTTGTTCTGGGTCCTTCCCCCATCATTTTTACTACAGCTTTCAAACCCATTCTATGACTGGTACTGGTATATAAAGCTTTTACATCAACACAGGCCCAATAAAAATCAACTTCTCATTGCATACCCCCCACCAACTTACAGTAATCTTGACTGTTTCTAATATGTGAAGGTACTTTGAGACTGAACTTCTTAAGTTGTTCATCCAATAAAATTCCTACATTTTGTAAATAACCCCCTACCCCAGAGATGATAGGCCTACCTGGAGGGTTCCTTAAATTTTTATGAACCTTGGGGAATCATAAAAAAACTAGCTTTCTTCGGATTTTTGATGAACAATGTTTTAATGTCTTTGGCATCAAAAAAGCCAAGTCTTTCCCCCCTTTCTAAGATTTCTAATAAACATGCATTAAACTCCACATTGGGATCCTGTTCCAATTTCGTATAAACATCCTCATCATTTAGCAGTTCAGATGCCATTTTGTCATACTGTTCTCTGGAAAAAATGACCTAATTCCCTCCTTTATCTGCCTGAGTGAAAACCAGGTTCTCATCATTACTCAGCAAAATTTGCAACGTTCCCCATTCCTCTTTAGTTATATTGTACACTTTTTATTTTTTTACAAAATTCTTGTACTCACGTTCAATTTCTTTACATAAAGTCTTTTCAAACACATTAATAGCAATGGTGTTCTTAGGAGGAACAACATGGCTCTCATAAGGAACAGGCATAACCGTTAGCTTTCCATAACCAGTAACAAACACCCCCCCCATCATTATTGCTTCCAGTATTAACCATCAGTTTCACCATATCCTGAACAAAAAGTTCCTCAGACTCATCTTGCTGACACATTTCTACATTATCAACATCTGCAAACATGTTTTCATACACAGACAAATTTAATAATGAATCATCAGAATCGTCATTGTCCATTTCCCCCATAAAACTGTCCCACTGAAACTCCTTTACATTACTAACCTGAGCATTTTCATTTTGAAAAAACATGGCTAAATTCAGTTTTCTACAAAAGTATCCAAATTCAAGCAATAAATTCACTAGGCTGGGAAAATGAGTGGATACAAATTTTATACCTTTATTTAACAAGCATTTAACCTCACTGGTAATTTCAAACCTGGATAAATTGATGATGTCAAAATGTCCACGTTCGTCATGTTGAATGGACCAGACTCCTTCTGCCCAAAACATGACTGGCTCAAAGTTCCCATTAATATTTATCTTCTCTGTTTCCTGCTGTTTGGCCTGGTACCTACATTATTCCTTTGCCACTTCTGGCCTCTCCCTCTTGTTTGCTGGTGACTGTTCTGTTGCTAGTTCTTTGTACCTCCATTACTTTCTTCATTTAAATCCTCAAATGAGACACTTTTCCTGCTGCTGGAGGCTGTTTCCCCCGATGAAATGGATGAGTCTCTGGTTACACAAGCGTTCTCTCAAAAAAGTTGATTAACATTCCTGCCCCTCCTGGGCTTTCTCTGCCAAGAAAAAACTAAGTTATTTTCATAGTCTTTAGAATCACATTCAAGCTTACACTTCTTTCTTGATATTACTTCTCATTCTACCTTAGAAACTCGACCCCTAATGGTTTTCATCTTGTCAGCAAAACAGTCACCAGAAACACTTTTCAATAATTCCTCTTGTAGCCCCAAAATTTCCACCTGCAGCTTCTCTTGTGCTGTACCATTATGTTTAACCAAAATCTTTAACCATGCCATGGTGCAAGCAAGTGACACCATCTTCCATTCCTCTAATAAATCTGCTTCATCCTCCTCAAATTCAAAGGCCAGAAGTTGGTCAACCCTAAGACCATGAGGAGTTTGTCTAGTTGCCAGATATTTATCTAACAATTTTGTATCATAAAACAAAGTCACCTCCTTTACCAACAGCCTTTTCAGCCTTTTGAAATCAGCAGATTGTATGTTTGCACCACCAAGGAACCACAAATCATCCGCTGCACACCTTTCTTCCCTCTGTCTCCACATATACAGCAATGAAACATGTTCACCTTCCCCTCCTTGGCCAAAACCAGCTGCTCCTGACAAGACTCAGATGGACATTATGTCTGCCCAATCAAAATAATAATTGAAACTCGAACCACAAATGAAAATGAAACACAAAAAATAAAGACTCTCAAAAGTACAGTGCAAGCAAACTTTACTGGTGTCTCCTGGTACCTCAGCTAAAAAGCCTTCAAGGGATAAAATGTTACACCAATAGCACATTATTTATACAAAATAACATGCTGTTAACCAATTATACAAATTGTACAGACCCTTTACATTTAAAGTGACTTTGAACCATTGAAAAATGCTTGTAAACTTTTGTGTTAGAAAATAGCTAAGAATTATTTTTCCAGCTTTCCCAACCTGTTTTTAGCATATAATCTGTTCCCAGAGAGGCACTGGAGCAGGAAACAAGTCAGTGATGACATTACAGAGTTGAAAGATGAAAGGATCAAGAAACTTCCTGGTTTTGAAGAGGATTATGGGAAATGGAATGCCAAAACGCTAAACGGACCCCCAGGCCTGCAAATTAAAATGGAGGTTTTGTTTCTAGATGAATTTAAGACAGAAACATGCAGAACACTTTGCTGAAACTCTCCTAGCATTGTCTTTGGCTTCAGAGAAGGTGAATTGGGTTGTTTCAAGTTGGATTTATTTTGAAGAGTGTCAAAGGAAAAATAACTTCAAAATGATCAATACATGGCAGGTTCAGGTTAAGGCAACAAGGAGACAAAAACTTGCTAATACAGAGTTTGTCTAACTAGAATCAGGAAGTGAAACTACTTTTATATATTACTTACAAGGTATTGCCTACTAAGCTGACGTAATAAATCACAAGTTCTTTCAATATTATTTCTCAGCAGCTGTTTGTCCATGCTTTTCTGCTGGTATATCAAGTTTACAAAAAAACTTCCTAAGAAAAACAATGTGGCCTTGATGACCACCAGTCAGTTACAACTTCCCACAATGCGATGTTACCATTCAAGGTACTATGGCTAATTCGAGCACAAAGCAAGTACAGATTACAGTTCATTTCTTCAAGCAGTCTCTGTCTGATGTATCTCTTCTTTTCTGCAGCTGTGCAGCTGTGCATGTTCTCATAACACGAACAGGGCTGATTATTCATATTCAATCACATTATAGAAAACAGTATTGTTCTATTCATTCACTATTCATTCATTTTCCTGACCTAGCAGATAATCACCTGCTTCTCAGTACATTTCCAAAAGGCATAAACATGAATTTTGCTGTGCTAGCAAATACTAGGTCAGAGAGCATCTTGCAATTTCAGAAAGCATACTGCAGTTTGAAAAAGCATCTTATAATTTCATACAGAATTAAGCTGTACATAAAATAGAATGAAATGTGTTAACCCTTTTAGCTTCTAATAAGCACTAAACATACATTAATACATATTTTTCTAACATTTCCCCTCTGTTAATACTTTTATTCTATTTTCAAAAGCATAAACAGTTGCTTCTTCTCCTAACCTCTTTCCGTTTAGAATTTGCAGTTAAGAGAGTCATTCAGTTTAAACTTATGAAAGTGTTTCACTCTTCAACAGTTCTTCAATTTCAGTACTTTAAGTCTCAGAAACTGACATGTCTATAAAATCTTTGATTAATCTTTTCATGCAAGGAATACCACAACAAACGCACACTCCTAATAGGAGTAATCCCACACAAATGGCAATCAGGATGTTCATTAGGATGCTACCCCGCCCTCCAAACAAATTCTGGAAAAAATCCGTCAGTGGGTTTGGGCCTGGTTTGGTCATGGCCGACACTTGCTGAATCACCTCAAGATGGTCGTTTATCTCATGCTGGTTGTCAGGAATATACAAACAGCACTCCTCTTTTATTAAAGCACACATACCACCTTTCCCTGCTAGGGTGAAGTCAAGAGCCATGCGGTTTTGAAGCACCACAGTTCTCATAGCATTCAGTTCATCAGTCATTAACTCGAGAGCAGAAAAAGTAGCATTACTCATTACTTCAAGAAGTTTGTACAGTTTTCCCAGCTCCCAAATCGATTTCACTGTGCCATATGCAGGGGCTATACCTGCCCACGATATGATAGTGTCACTCAAGTCCATGTGTGTCAGTTTGTCTTTATTTTTTACGGAATTATGGTTTCTCCAGCCTGCTTCGATTTGTCCTACTGAATTTTCAGGCCTTCTGATTGGATTTCTGGTTTTCTTGGTGACCTCTCTGACATTTTTCCCTGAGGCAAGACTGCAGTGTGTCGTATGGCCGGAACCAGGTAACCCAAAAAACAACTGCCGGACCAGTTCTCAGGTAACCATTTGTATGCCTTTTTCCCCACAAACAAAATAACAATTCTCTACTTTAGTATTAATATACACTTGCCTTGCATGAAACATTTTCTTATCAATAATAGATAGTTGTTTTAAAAGTACAGGATTACTCTGTATCTCATCAATAGTCTTATGAATCGACTTGAGATATGAGTCATAGTTTGTATCACAGATATAACCTGCATTATTGGCTTTGGTATAACATTTGTAAGGAATAGTCACATTACAATTACTCCAACCTACCTGAACAGTATCATTTTTGTAAAAACATACAATTCCCTTTTGTGTAACAGGCAGGTACAATGCTATTTTATCTTGTGATTTTACAGTTGTAGTATCAAAAAGCAAATTTTCTCAGGTCTCATTGACCACTAGCGGGACAGCAGTCATTAATAATCCCCCGTATGCTGTTGGTATAGCTGTGCAGATCCAGCAATTCGAAACATTAAAAATTTCAGCATACACATATTTAATTGCTTGGTAAGTGCTAAAGTTCGGATGCCAGTCTATGAATGATTCACGTTTATTCAGTTCAGCTCGTGTGGCTGGAAAAAGGAAAGGCCACAACAAAAAGATTAATGTTATCAATATGGACAGCAGAATGATCATGCAATACTTCTGAGGTTGTTCAGCATTTCTATTTGCTCTGTATCTGGTCATTTTGTTCTTGTGCAACAGTAACAAGTTTTTTGTCCAGTTCAAAGTTTTTAACCAATTTACAGTGTGTCAGATGAATCCAGGATGCTCGCTCTGCGATCTTGACTGCAGTGGGTGTTGACAGTAGCACTTGGTATGGCCCTTCCCACTTCGGTGTGGTCCAATTTCTTTTCTTAATAACCTTCACCCAGACCCACATGCCTGAGACTACTGCTGCTTCCGATGGTCTGGTTTGTTCTTTATCTGAAACAGAATTCAACTGCAAAAGTTGTTTATTACTTAGAAGTTGTCTTATGTATTCTGCAAGTGAACTGTCAGCCTCCTGGTCTGCAGGCATGAGAGGTTTCCACTGAGGTATATAATATGCCTTCCCAAACAATATTTCAAAAGGAGTTAACCCCTTTGCATTTGGAACAGTTCTCATGCTCAACAATGCCAGGGGCAGGCAGTGCACCCAGTTCTTCTGTGTCTCGCTAATCAATTTCCTAAGTTTATTTTTCAAAACCCCATTATGCCTCTCTACTAATCCTGCGGATTGGGGGATGGTATGCACAATGGTTCTTTAAAAAAATTCCGAAATATCGGCTTAACTGTTGTATGGTTTGATTTACAAAGTGTGTGCAATTGTCACTGTCGATCTTTTCCGGTATGCCAAATCTAGGAATAATTTCTTTAACGAGGACTTTTGCAACAGTAGCTGCATCTGGATTTTTGGTCGGAAAAGCTTCCACCCATTTGGAAAACATATCTATAATGACAAGACAGTATTTCTTATTTTCACATTTGTTAAGTTCTATGAAATCCATACAGATAGTATGGAATGGGTATGGTGGTGTTGGGAAACTCCCTTGCTTAGGCTTCAGTGCCCCCTGTGCATGATGCCTGTTACAAACATGGCATGCTGCACAAAAGTTTTTTGTGAAGTTTGTAAATCCATATGCAGTGAACACTCGGTTCACTAACTGTACCATCCCCCCTGTTGAGACATGGCACTGCCCATGGCTCAACAAAGCTGCATATCTAAACAAGTTAGACGGCAAAATTGGTTTTCCTTCTTTGGAGATGTACAGCCCTTTTTCAAGAATTGCTCCTCGTTTTATCCATTTCTGTTTTTCTACATTTGCAGTAAGTGTCTGCATTGTTTTTAACATTTTTAAATCTAAAATTTCAGAAGGTTGTAATTCCTCACTCAAAAGAAATACTTCTGAAGCTGAAGCTGCCTGCTTTGCAGCTGTCTCAGCTCTCGCATTACCTTTTGAAATCCTATCCTGTTGCTTAGTATGAGCTACACATTTACAAATAGCTACTTTCTGAGGTAACTGAATAGATTCTAACAAATCTAAAATAAATTGCACATGATTAATCGGTTTACCAGTAGATGTTGTCGTTCCTCTATTTTTCCACTGTTGTGCAAAAACATGTACAGTAGAAAAAGCGTACTGGCTGTCAGTAAAAATGTTCACACATTTACCCTTTGCTAAGGTACATGCCCTTGTCAAAGTAATCAATTCTGCTGCCTGTGCAGATAAGTTGTGTGGTAAAGACTTTGCTTCTAAAATCTCAGTATCAGAAACTACTGCATACCCCACTAGATTCTGTCCTATAGGACCCTTTCTGCATGAGCCGTCCATGTAATATGTCACCTCGGCATCATCCAAGGGAACATCCGTTAGATCTTTTCTAGGCAGTGTCTTTTGCTAAATCTCCTGCAGGCAGCTGTGTGGTGTGCCATCTGCAGGGGTCGGAAGCAAGGTAGACGGGTTTAAAGTTGTACATCGTTCAATTGTCATATGAGGTTGGCTCAAGAGTATAGTCATACAGGAAAGATGTCTAGCAGGAGAAAGATATGCTACTTTTTCTTGCAGTAAAATAATTGCGACTGCATGAGGCACTCTCAATGTGAGAGGGTGGAACAACACTACTGAGGCTGAAGCCTGTACTACCATTGCAGCTGCAACTACTGCTTGTACACAGTGGGGCAGGGATCGCACCACTGGGTCCAGCTGTGATGAATAATAAGCTATGGGGCATTGCTTATCCCCATGTTGCTGTGTTAACACTGATGTCATGTAACCTTGCTTACAATCTACAGTTTGGAAAAAACATTTATGATAGTTTGGTAATCCTAAAACTAATGAGGATGCTATCAGTTGTTTCAGTTTGCAGAAAGATGATTCTGCTTCTGGTGTCCATTGTAATAAATCTTGTGCTGCCATAGGCTCCTTGTATATTAAGTTGGTCAGTGGAGCAGATTCCAAAGCATAGTTTGGAATCCAAGTCCGACAGAAATTAGTCGTGCCCAGGAAGGACATCATTTCCTTCTTGGTAGTTGGTTTGGGTGCTTGTAAAATTACTAATTTTCTATCTTTATCCAATGTTCTACCTTCTTTGGATATTACATATACCAGGTATTTAACCTGTTTTCTCCAAAGCTGCAATTTGTTTTTGTTTACTTTGTATCCTTGAGTGGCTAGAAATTATAGTAATGCTATGGTATCTTCCCTGCATTCTTGTTGGGTGGGGGCTGCCAGCAGGATGTCATCTACATAAAGTAGAATTTGGCTGCCTCTTGGTGGGCTAAATCCTGCCAAGTTGCTTGCCATCTCTTGTGCAAATATTGTTGGGCTTTCACAATACCCCTGTGGTAGTCGCGTGTATGTGTACCTTTTCCCCTGAAATGTGAATGCAAACCAATGTTGGCTGTCAGGGTGTATCGGTATTGAAAAGAACGCATTGCTAATATCTACCAAAATCATTCAACAAGGTGTGTGGATCTGGCACCGTAGGTGCTCTAGGTATTACTGCATCATTAACAGCTTGTAAGTCTTGGACCATACGCCATTCCCCGTTTGCTTTCCTAACAGGAAATAAGGGTGTGTTACATGGTGAATCAGGAGATTCTACCAGTACTCCTTCCTTAAGTAAAGCTGCTATTATAGGTTTGATTCCTATTTCTGCATCCTTCCTTAAGGGATACTGTCTCTTTTGAGGTCTGAATGCTGATTTAGGCGTAATAGTAACTGGTCCCGCTGTACGAATTAGTCCTACATCTGATTTCCCTGTTGACCAGAGATTTCTGGTATGCTCCATAAAGCTTTTTCTTCCTCTTCTAATAAGAGTGCTAATCAGCTGTCCTCGCTAGACTGCAAGTGTACAGCTGGGTGTGTCTGCGTTATCCAATTTAGCTTCTGCTTTTGTACTCCCTGTTCTGACAATTCTAACTCCATTTGTTTTTCCCACTTTGTGACTTTTTCTCCAAGATCTGCCCATTTCACATTCTTGTCTTTAGTTAAACTAAAATGTGGTAAATGACTAGATTTATAGAGTGCAAAGAATTCCTGGGGCAATGAACAGCTAGCTACACTGTTCCCTTCTGTGTCCTAGTACAGATTACGTAATACTAATCTGTTTGCATGGTTTTTAAACAGTTCTTGCTCATATTCCTTATCAGGTCCTGGTGTGCTACAATAATACAGAGTACAGTGCAACAAATGCTGTTTATCAGTGTCAAGGTAGGGGAACTTACTGATGGCTACGTTCATCAGTTCTTCAGTTACTGCCCCTGGACCAGTCGTGACTAAGTCCTGGCTGTACCAATAAAATGTTTCACCCTCCAGTCGCACCACAAAAGTATCCATTTGTCGCTGTGCTTCCATACCCTGCATAGTCGGTACTACTGCTATGCCAAATATCTGCATATGATCTCTGCCCAAAAGGTTCACTGGGCATTTTTCAGAAACAACTATTTTGCTTTTTTGGGTCATCCCTGAAACAGGGTCAGTTATTGCTATGTTATGGGAGAGTGGCTCCCGATACAGCTGTCCATTAGCTGCCTTCACTAATATGTAATAAAGTGATTCTGAATTTTCTGGTAGTTTGGAAGGATGTATCAGGGTTTGTGAAGCCCCTGAGTCACACAGGAATTTAACTTCCCTCCCCTCTACCAGAAGTGTAACTTCCGGTTTTGTGTCTGCTAAATAGAGCTCTAGGCTCAATAATGCAAGTCCAAAATTTCACTTTCTCACCATCAGTGATTTCTTGTACTTCCTCTATTTCTTCTATCACATTCTCTACTCCCTCTATCACATTTGCATTTGTCTTTTCTTGGTTATTCTGTTCTAATGATTCTTGACTATCATATAGTCAGTCCTCACCCTCCTTATCTTCCATGGCCACCTTCTTGTTTTGCTTGCAATCCCTTGCTAAATGTCCCTTTTTTTCACACTTAAAACACTCACCCCTTTTCTTTCTCTCTTCAAACTCTTCTGATCATTTGTCAGATTGTTTGTTTCCCTGGGCATTTTTCTTGCCCTTTTTCCCGGACTGTTCTACATAAACTTCTGCTCCGTCTTCTACAGCAAATACTTGGGCTTTCTTTTTCTTTTTACTGTTAAAATGCCTTTCGGCATGCCTAGCATATTCAAGTAGTGACTGCAATCTACTTGTACGATGGTCTACCATGTGCTTTCTAATAAAGCTGCTTATAGGCAAAATACTGCCTTTCAAAAATGCATTTTTTAATTGCTGCTCATATGGGGAATTATGTGTTTGATCTTCAGGTAGCTGCATTCGACAATGGTTATTAAAACACTCTAATAATCTAGCATAATATCTGTCAACAGTTTCACCTTCCTGTTGAATGCATTGATTAATGCAAGTCCAGTCTGCCCTAGGCTTCCATTTCTCAGAGATTTGGTCTGTCAGACCTTTCACCCTGTTATCCAGTTCTGCGTTACTATGTGGGAGTGGCTTATGTTCTGCGTCACGAGAATTCCAGTTGCTACTGATCATGTGCCAATCTGGACCTACGATCTGTCTGACTACTTTTTCTACTTCTTCTCCATTCAAATGATAACTTAACCTCATGCCCTGTAAGTCTTCTAAGAATTTTCTAAAATTAACTTTTGGTTGGGGAATTCCCTCTGTGGCTTTCCAGATGTCTTCCGGTGTCCACGGTCTATATACTAGGAGAGTTGTGTTCTGTCCTGCCTGTCCTGCCTGCGGATTTGGTACTTCTATGAGTGGACATATCTCTTCTTCACACATAGCTCGTGAAATTTTTGTTTATTTCATATAACTCAGTATCCCCTCAAGTTACGTGTTCGAGACCTAGTCTCGATGGGATCTCTAACATACGGTCTTGGCTTTGTGGTAACAGCCGGGTATAGTGGAGGTGGATCAGCTTGTCCACTCGCTTCATATTCTGGTGCGGGAAGTGGAGGGGGTGGAGGGGCTGATGCTATCACCAAATTATTGTCTTCCTTATCTAAAAACATAGCTTTTGAATTATTACTTTTCTGTTCTCTACGGTTTGCTTCCTCAATCCACCTGTGTGCCTGAGGAATACGCAATTGACGTTGCCTTTTTACCTGACCTTTTGCATCAGTTTTAAGCTGCTTGACATTTTGTATAGTATCTAACATTCTTGGCATGCTGTAATTGCATATATTTTGCATCTTCGGTTAGCGGTGGGTTTTGGGAACTTTTTGTGCACTTATTACCCATATTGTTCTGATTGTTAAAAAAAATGTTACGTAACCCTTCTTATTCTCATGTGGTACCATGATTTTCTGCTTCACAATTTATCTAGGATAACTGTCTTACCTATTCTGTTTCCCCGATCTATGACAAGACTGCAATCTTTCTGTCTCTGACTTGTACAAAAACAAATCTCCTGACAGATATTTCCAATCAAGTCCCTGATCTAAAACAGAAAAAGGTAAATCTCACCTTATCTGAGCCTCCGTGATTGACCCACTCCTGGTTCGTACAGCAACTCATCCTCCAGTCACAGATCAGAAAAGTGGCTGGCCTCTTTTGAACAACAATTCAGTTGGAGGTCTTTCAAAGCAGAAGAACCGATGTGGTTTCTTCCCAGTACGGTTTCATGCCACATGGCCCATCTGACCTGAGGTGAAGTGAGAGTTTCTGGTCCAAAGGACCAATCTGTCAAAGGAAGAATAACTTCAAAATGATCAATACACAGCAGGTTCAGGTTAAGGCACTTTAATCTTGCAGCAAGGAGACAAAAACGTGCTAATACAGAGTTTGTCTAACTAGAATCAGGAAGTGAAACTACTTTTATACATTTCTTACAAGGTATTGCCTACTAAGCTGACGTAATAAATCACAAGTTATTTCAATATTATTTCTCAGCAGCTGTTTGTCCATGATTTTCTGCTGGCATATCAAGTTTACAAAAAAAACTTCCTAAGAAAAACCACGTGGCCTTGATGACCACCGGTCAGATACAACTTCCCACTATGCAATGTTACCATTCAAGGTACTATGGCTAATTTGAGCACAAAGCAAGTACAGATTACAGTTCATTTCTTCAAGCAGTCTTTGTCTGATGAATCTCTTCTTTTCCGCAGCTGTGCATGTTCTCATAACACGAACAGGGCTGATTGTTCATATTCAATCACATTATAGAAAACAATATTGTTCTATTCATTCACTATTCATTCATTTTCCTGACCTAGCAGATAATCACCTGCTTCTCAGTACATTTCCAAAAGGCATAAACATGAATTTTGCTGTGCTAGCAAATACTAGGTCAGAGAGCATCTTGCAATTTCAGAAAGCATACCACAGTTTGAAAAAGCATCTTATAATTTCATACAGAATTAAGCTGTACATAAAATAGAATGAAATGTGTTAACCCTTTTAGCTTCTAATAAGCACTAAACATATACATTAATGCATATTTTTCTGACAAAGAGACGTAGAAAAGTGTTTTTTACCTACTCTGGGGTTTCAAGGGATATTTTTTCATCTTTGTGATAGAAAATTAAGGTAGCAGGGTATTTCATTTGAAAATGAATCTTGTTTTCTATAAGGTAAGCACAATATTTACTAAGTTTCTGGCGGTTTTGCTTAATTTCAAAAGGGAGGTCTTGAGTTATAGTGATTTTATGTGCTCTCCATGTAAAGTTCTTCTTAGCTTTATATGCTGCTAATATTTGTTGAACATGTGCTGAGTTTAACAGTCTGATATATATTTGCCTCAGAGATTAATTTGTTTGTGCACGCCTTATAGCTCTGTGGGCTCTTTCTATTACTATGTCATTCAGGAGATCTTTATTGTTCAAGAGAGAGCTTAGTATTTCTTTGATTATTGGATTGAGTTGTTCATTTTTAAAGGCCTCTGGAATTCCTCTTATAATGAAGTTATTGCACCGGCTTCTGGCTTCTAAGTCTACCATTTTTTGTTGTAATTCTTTAATAGTGCTGTTGCTGGTCTGAAGCTTTTGCTTGAATTCATTTCTTTTTAGTTCATTTTCCATACCTTTGGCTTCATTCTGTTCGAGTCTAAGCATAATTTGGTCCAGACTGAGCCAAATGTGGTTAGTTTATGTGAAAAACCTTGCACTTCTGTTTGTAAAGGTTGCAGTGCATTTTTATGGTACTCCAATGTTAAGGATTGTTCCTGTTTTGATCTGAGAGCCATCTTAGCAGCCTCTTGTTATAGCTTGTTAGTTTTTTGCCTTTTGGAAGTGGTGTCTTTCTCAGGAGTAGAAATCATAGATAGTTTGGTTTTCATGGTTAAAGTTTCTATTTGATCTGGTTGATTCTCCATTTAGTGTCCAAAGTTAGATGCTTGGTAATAAAGAAAAAGTTTTTATTTAGTAGATCCTGTTCTGAGGGATGCTTGTCATTTCGGCTTTTCCCGGTTAGGGGTCGCCACAGCAGAACTCCAGTCTGCTAATGATTGGCAGTCAATTTTTATGGTGCTGAGTTGCCAGCCCGATGCCCAACCTTCAGCAAGCCTATTCTTGCATGTCTTTTGGAGGCCACTCGACTGCGGGGAGGACATGCAGACTCCACAAAGAAGGCACTCCTGCCTTTTCCTTATTTTTCTTGTTTTAGGTCTGCGTATCTGGAAGAATCCACACCATGCAGTTCAGGGCTCAGCTTCCAGTAAGTAGTATTTTTATTCAAAAAGAAAGGAATCTGGCAAAAATATAGATAAAAAAATAAGTATTAGTATTCCTGTTTTAATCCTTTGTTGTTTAAAATATTTTCTTTGAGCGATGTGCCGGCTTAAGGTCAGATGAACATTTAAGGTTTCAAGAGCTGCACAGTCAGTGTGCTAACAAGCTGTCCACCATTTTGGAATAAAATTGTATTGTTTTTGTTAAAGTTTGAATGCTTGCTAAGTAACTACAGCCATATGAGAAATCTCATAAGCTGTTTTTGGTCATGAGTTTATTTTTCCTAATCTCTACCTACAGGAAGAGCTTACCCTGACACTGCCTCATCAGCCAGTGAGAATTTGTTCTCATTCAACAACTCTGCCCACATCAGCACCAGAACTATGTGTTTTTCTATCTCTTGTATATTGAATGTTACCTTGTCAATCAAAGCTTTCTTATTATGCTCCTATAATCCAGTTTCAACAATGTTAGTCATTAAACACAATACTATAATGTTAGGTGCTTTTCTGTACCCACTATGCTAATGCTTTAGGATCACAATTGAAAGTGAATTACCACACCAGAGGTATACCCCTCATTGGTAAGATCAGACCATAAACAAATCTCACTGGATATCCATATTCCGTCCCCACCCCTAGCCAAGGAAACCACGGTGAAGAACTTCTCAAAAGCAAACTTCACACTTCTCAAAACTGAGGTGGAATCCTTCAAAGCCCCCGGGCCAGTGGAAAATACGGCCCAAAATGCAGAATCCTTTACAAAAGCATTCTATGGACACCTACAGGAATGCATGGCACATGCTATCCCAAATAAAACCAAGACTCACTCCTCCAAAGGCAGGAGACCTGTCTGGTGGACCCCGGCCATAAATAAGCTATACAACAGAAGGAGAAAGCTACTACATGATAGAGCAAAATCCCAAAAAGGGAAGGCATCACTGATCAGTACTAGCAAGAAACTATGATTCCTCATAAAATCATCTAAGGCCAGCTTCGAAAGAAAAATTGCACAAGACACTAAAGATAATCACAAGGCCGTCTTTAGTTATGTCAGAAACCTGGGAGGCAACTCCCAGATATGCTCTGAGTTAGTGCAAAATGACAAAAAATACACTGAACCCACAGACATTGCCAACATCCTGGCAGAAAGGTTCAGTGCAAACTTCTCTCCCCCTTCCACCCAAAAGAGCAAATGTCTATCCCAACAGAGTGCAGCCTTCCTGAGATCACAGATGCACAGGTAAGAGCTGCCCTCTCCAAAGCAAAAAACACAGCATCAATGGGACCAGACGGTGTCGTGGGCTGCAGCTTACATGAGCTCCAAGAAGAACTAAACCCTCATATAAAGTCACTGTTCAATCTCAGCCTTACTACAGGAAATGTACCCAAGGAATGGCGTACAGCAACAGTGGTCCCACTCCACAAAGGTGGTGCCGCAACAGACCCCGGAAACTATCGCCCTATAAGCCTGACTAGCCTGGTCTGCAAAGCTATGGAGCGTATCATCATGGAAATCATGAACAAAGACATTTGGGAACCTCCAGACACTGGATCCTACCCAATTCGGCTTCATTAAGGGCAGATCTTGCCTCTTGAACCTGGTTGACTTCTTTGAAACAGTTACCAAAGCCATAGATGAAGGGAAGGTAGTCCACACAGCCTACCTGGACCTCGCAAAAGCCTTCGACACAATACCCCACTCGGGCATCATAAATAAGCCCACCAGCTTAAATATCAACCCCTATGTCACAAGATGAGTTGCAAACTGGCTCAGGGATAGAACCCACATGGTCAGAATAGCAGGTGCCATGTCAGACTCTAAACCAGTTACAAGTGGTGTCCCACAAGGCTCAGTCCTGGGACCTCTCTTGTTCAGTATATATTTCTCTGAGGTACAGGCTAACACGGGTGGACAATGGGTGACCAAGTTCGCAGATGACTGCAAACTGGGTGCTGTAATCGACTCTCTGGCTGACACAAGCATCCTCCAAAAGGGTCTCACAGAGACGGATAACTGATGCCAGAGCCATGGCCTAAAGCTAAATGCCAAAAAGCACATAGTCATCCCCTTTGGGAAAAACAAAGTGCCCACAAATTACCACATAGGTGGTAATCCATTAAGTACAGAAGAAGTAATTAGGGACTTGGGGACCCAGGTAGATAGCAATCTCTCCTTTGACAATCACGTTGCCAAAGTGGTTAGAAAGACCTTCTATATAGCCCACCTTATCATGAAAGGGTTCACATCTAGATCAAGAGAGGTCATTGTGCCCCTCTACTCATCACTTATCAGGCCCATAATTGAGCACAATGCCCCATTTGGGCTGTACCTTACCCGACACCTTTAGCAACTGGAAAGACCCCAAAAGTACCTCACCAAGAGGATCAAGGGACTCAAACAGATGCCCTATGCAGTTCGGCTAAAGAAACTCCAGCTCTACTCAGTTGCGTACCGCCTTCTCAGAGGCGATCTGTGTCTGACGTATAAAGCCATGTCCAACCCAGAATTAATGGACATGCTTCACCTCAGGAAATTCAAATCCCTTAGAGCTACATGCTCTAGGGACTTGAACCTCAGCACAGAAATAAATAGGACATGCTGGAGGGACAGATTCATATCCCAGAGGCTCCTCTCACTCTGGAACAAAATCCCAATCCATGTTAGGCAGAGCCCTCACTGACCCTCTTCAAGAGAAATCTTGACGAGTGGATGGGAGATCATAAGTTTACCCCTGGGATCTCTTCTGTGTCCCTGCTTGACAGAGGTACAGTAAACTAACCTTAAAAGGGCTACCTTCTGTGACCTACTATACAGAGGCACAGTCAACTAATCTAAAAGGGTGGCGAAAGCCAAACACACTCTGGCTAGGCTTATAAATGCCCTAGGGCAGATAGCCTAGCATCAACCTATGAACCTATGAACCTATTATTGTTCTTATTGTGTGTGGTTATACATAAAATCATAGCTAATAAAAGCTTTTTCAGATCATAACACAAAAATCAAAACTTGAACAATGCAATAACAAAGTTACTAAATTTGCTGCAAATACCCCTTTCAGAACCCACCACTGTATAACACTAAAAAGCCTAAATTGGTTAGAACTACACCATCAGCTAACAAATACACATCTTCTTACCCCTTATAAAATTATTCAGAATCTGCTTGTTTGCACTAAATAACATTCTACACAACTATGTTCCTAGTCGGTCATTATGATCCTATGACACAAATTTCTGTCTGTCCACAAACCTATCAAACCTGCTGGGCATTGTCTATGCTTATACTTTGCTGAGGCCTGAAACTCCTTATCTCTACCCATCAGGTCAGTACCCTCCCTCACATCCTTCCAAACCTGAAAGAGTACCCAGCCAAAAGCTGGCTCTGTTCTTGCTCAACCCCAGGATAAACTATATGTCTAAACGTGAATACATCTCTTCATACCTTGCATCTCCTTACTCTCCCTTCTAAACTTACTTCCTTACTTCTATCAATCTCTCTTGGCTTTCTCTCTAAATATGCCATAAGCCTGCTGTTTTCTCACTTAGTATTGCAATTCCTGCTTGTATTATTCTACTGTATCTTTATTTTTTTTATAAACTGACTAAAATTTATCTAACTATTAAATCATTGTCATATAACTTGTATCCATTCTTAACCAATGTTTTCATATTATGTCTAATTTGGTATAATTATTTCAAATGCATTTGATTTTTGTATTATTTTTAAAGAATGTAAAATCATTGCTCTTAAAATGTTTTGTAATACTTTGGAGCTTTTCTCCCAGGGCTTCTGCTGAAAATGGGTCCCTATGCAGCCGAACTTTCCTGGTAATCAAATGTGAATAAATAAATACATAAAATAAATAAATGGTCCTTTGATACTCTTAAAAACTAAATGTACCTTAATAATTCTTTTATTGTTCATTTAGACAGTTTAATCCAGATTGCAGCACATTAGACATCCCTGATTTACATAATAGGATTCATAGTTCTTCTCCATCTCTGACTGCCTGATGCACATTTCTCAAATCATTCACTATCTTCTTTGAAAATGCTTTTACTTCTTCTTCGTTTTCTGCCATCTTTTTCCGGGACATCAGGAAAGGTTTCTCTAGGACCCTTTCCTCCTTCTCTCTCTTTGTCACTTTTTAGTAGTTAATTCCCCTCTGATCCATCCATTTTGGTCAGTGCCACTTTCCTTTTATTTATTTATTTTTTTAAACAAGAAACATCTTTATTAAATTATCACTTACGACATAGGCAATCATACAGTTATCTAAATGAAAACAAACCATATTGACATATTTTGAGTTGCAAACATTGTATGTTCTTATAATCTATCCAGTCATTGTCAGTCAAACATTACATAGCTCATGCAAATCCTGCCTTCTTTTAAACCTGAATCCTCCTCCAAAACATCATTCTGCATGTATTGTTCCACAATTCCCATTTTTTCTATGTAATTTGCTCCTACCCTTTTCTAAAGATCCCATTTCCATTTTTTATCTCTGTTACTATAGTCACTATGTCTAGTACAGTTAGTTTGCACTTTGATTTCCATTTCCTAGTAATTGCTTTTCAGCAGCCACCATAATTAGACCCAGCAAGACATTTCTATGTCTAGGCAATTCCAATTCTGTATCATAGCTCAAAAAAATAATTTCCTTAGTTATGCCAATTTGCTCATTCAGTATTTCTGATAGCATAGTCTGCATGGAATTTTTAAAGTCTGCCAACTAATTACACTCCCAAAAATATATTCCCAGTTATCTCTTTCTTCCCCATCACACCTCCAACATTTATCTACCTGTGAAAAAATTCTTTGCAGTCTACTTGGGGTATAAAATACCTATGTTAACACTTCCAAGCAAAGATCCTAAATCTTCTAGACTTTGTTGCATATTTTATTTATTTATTTATTTGCCATGTATTAACCAGGTTGGTCTGGCTGGGCAGATGCCCTTTTTCAGCAGAGACCCAAGGAGAAAAGCTCCATTACAGCAATGAATTTTTGTTTTATACAATCAAATTAAGTATTTAATCAAACAATCATACAAAAAAATAGGTTTATTTTATACAATGTATGAAGAGAGAAAAAAAACGAAGATAGATATAATCTATTATGAGCCATATAAACACATATTCAACATGGAATAATCATTAGGATGGGAAATTATCTAACCTAAGTGTAAGTGCAGTGAAGAGTATAGTTACCAGGAAAGAGGGGTCCAGGTACTAGGGAAAAGAAAAAGGAGGGGTACATAGTGTATGAGGAGGAAGAGATAGGAGGAAGAGGTAAAACGTGAAGATAGGAGTATAGTGGAAGGAAAAAGTCTAACAGCAGGAAAACCTAGAAAACAAGTAGGAATAGGTATCTGTAAAGACATAGTGGTAGAAAAAATGGGGAGAGATAGGGTAGAGTGGCGGAGTTCAAGTAGGTAAGTTTTACATTCATACAAATATCCCCCATTGTTTCTTTATGAATTGCTTATCCAGTCTTTCTTTTCCCAATCCTTTCTAACCTCCTCTACTAAAAACTCTTTTGCTTAGGATCCCAATTTCTTTCTCTTTGCATATATTCTGATATCAATCCTTGATAGTAAAGGCAATCTCTAGCCTGCAGTCCAGATAAATTCTTGGCCTCTTCCCATTCTATTACCTCTCCCTCTATTATTTGCTCTCAATAGCTTGTTTCCTTTTTCAGTTTTCTCCAGTAAATTCCAACCCCTCTTACCTATTCTCTGTATCCCAAATTGCAGTCATCTCTATTGGCAGAATCTCCTTTCTCCATTCCTGTGTTGGCTTAGTTCTTAAAATAATTTCTGCTACTTTATGAATACAATATTCTGTATAGTTGTTGTTATTCTCCTTAAGGATCTGCATCAAAAATTCCAGTCTCTGCTTATTTCTTGAGCTTCAACCTTGTTTCATCATCCTCCCTTTTCACTTTGCATTATAACTTTCTGCTTGTTCTATGCATAGGAGTCTTAGCTGTGGAGCTCTGAAATACCCCTTCAAATCAGATAATATCAAACCACCTTTTCCTATTGGAAGGATCAGCTTATCCCATTTGACTCCTGCCATCTTCCCCTCCCAGATAAAATCTTTCAACTCTTTACTAATTGCTATCCACAACTTCTACTCTGGTTGATAAAAAATGTACTTAACCTATGTATAAAACTAAAGGGACTAAACATTTTGACTGCTTGTATCTTGCTATCCATATCCATTAAACAGAGCTTCCAATTTCTCAATTTTTATATTATCTTTTGTTTAGTCTCTTCCCAGGTATCCTTAACTGCCATAACAGAATCCTTTTCTATCCATACTCCTAATTACTTCATTTTATCATGTCTCCATAAATATGGGTATTGCTGAACCATTTCATGTGTGGTTACATAGATTACAGCTATTGCCTTTGTTTCATCTTCACTAATTTTGCATCCCAAAAAGACCTGAAACTGTCTCAAAATGTTCTACAACACATAAATGTCCTTTTCTGGTTTATTATGTATAAAACACCTATTACAGCTATTGCCTTTGTTTCCTCTTCAGTAATTTAGCATCCCATAAAGACCTAAAACTGTCTCAAAATGTTCCAGAACACAGAAATGTCCTTTTCTGGTTTATTATGTATAAAATACCTCTTTCCGTTTATGGAGATTCTCTCACATTGTATCTGGGTCAGTGTAAGTCCTGATACCTTTGGGGCAATACACTCTAAGTCTAGCCTAATATAACACTTTAAATTATAGTTTCATCTGCTGAGCCATGCATAGAGCTGGTGTAAAAGCATTTTTAATGTTTCTTGTCTGAATTGAATAATCATGGTCCATATAACCTTTAAGGGAGCCCACTGTCAGCTGTTGGTTCTTGTGCCAAAGTTTTGACAGAATTTCCTCCATCTGTTTGTAGGAATTAAATCTTACTACTATAGGATGTGGCTGCTTGCAGACCCACTTTAGGATGTGGTTGCTTGAGACCCTAGCTATTGCAGCATTCACACTGTGTGCTCCTTCTATTCTGATTTCTTCATTAGGAATGACTTTCCATTTGTTTATACAGTTTTACAGATATTCCAGACAATCTTTTCCTTCCATCTGTTCTGGTATTCTTGTGAAATACATTTTTCTGTTCTTGCTTGATCATCAAGATCAATTAGTTTAGCATGCAAATCTTCATGTTTAGATTCTTTATTAACCGGGCCCTATTTAATGTTGGAGTCTTTTAGTTTGATGATTGCATCTGAGTGACCAGATATAACATCTTCCATTTCTGCTATTTTCTTATCATTAATAGCAATAGTATGTCACAATACATCTTTGATTGGATAGTTCCTCATAAAATTTATCCAGTTTGCTTTCAAGTGAAGTTATTCCACTGATTGGCCCCTGCCAGGATTCTTCCATCACTACACTCTCTTTTCCTTCAATATCTTGTCTCCAATGTTTAGGATCTCTTGCTCTTTCATCCTTAAATTGTTTGGATTTAGTCATTTCCAGCTATTTTTTTTTCTTTTTGTTTGACATAAATGGTGGTTTTGTAAAATGTAGCTTAATCTGGAGCTGAATGTTGTTTTTTTTTTCCACAAAATAGGACTGTCTGTCTCAGAGCTTAGATTCTTGCTGCTAACTTGAACAAAGCCATACTGGAAGTTCGACACAGGCTTTGTTTCATCTTAATATAGTAGTGTCAATGCATAAGTTACCACATCATGTATCACACAGGCTTTGTTACATCGTAATACAGATGTGTCAGAGCCTCAGTTACCATCAGCATGGAGCACACAGGCTTTGTGACATCATACTGCAGTAGTGTTAATGCCACAGTTGCCATCAGAATGTAAAAGTACTTCGTTTATTACATCACTGTGCAGTGGTAGCAGTGATGTTAGAACCTCAGTTTCCATCAGCATGGAACACAAGAGGTATGGGTATTTCATAACACAGTAACTCTGCCATCAGCCAGCAACTCTACAGACCATAGATTTTGTTAATCGATAACAGATGCATCACAGTTCCAATTTCTGTTTCAGTGGAACACTTCTTGCTTTGCTACATAACATAGTGGTAGTGTTAGAACCTCAGTTACTATCAGCATGGAACACACGGGCTTTACTAAATCATAATACAGTAGTGTAAGAATTTCAGTTACCATCAGCATTAAATGCTCAGGCTTTCTAACATTTTTATAAGGTAGTGTTAAAGTTGCAATTATAATCAGCATGGAAAACACAGCCTTTATTAAATCATTCTACATAGGTTCATAGGTTCATAGGTTTATACTAGGCTATCTGCCCTAAGGCATTTATAAGCCTAGCCCAAAGTTTTGTGGCTTACGCCACCCCTTATATGAAAAAATACTGTGCCCATTAGTTTGTTGTGCCTCTGTCCAGCAGTGAAACAGAGATGATTCCTGGGGTAAACCTACAATCTCCCATCCACAGGTCAAGATTTCTCTTGAACAGAGCCAGCGAGGTGCTCTGCCTCACATGGACCGGGATTTTATTCCACAACATAGGGAGTCTCTGAGTGATAAATCTATCCCTCCAGCATGTCCTATTTATATCCGTGCTAAGGTTTAAGTTGCTTGCTCTAGTGGTTTTGGTGGATTTGGATTTTTTGAGGTGGAGCATGTCCATTAATTCCGGGTTGGACATGGCCTTGTATGTCAGGCACATGTCACCTCTGAGCAGATGGTATGCGACTGAATAGAGCTGGAGTTTCTTCAATCTGGCAGCATATGACAGATTTTGGAGTCCCTTTATCCTTTTTGTGAGGAACTTTTGGGGTCTCTCCAATTGCTGCAGATGTCGGGTGAGATACATCCCGAATGGGGCATTGTACTCGATCATTGGTCTAATAAGTGAAGAGTACAGAGGAACAATGACCTCACTAGATCTGGAAGTGAATCCCTTCATGATCAGGTGGGCAATGTAGAAGGTCTTTCTAACCACTTTAGCAACGTGAGTGTCAAAGGAAGGCCACTGTCAACCTGGGTCCCCAGGTCCCTGATAACCTCTTCTGTGCTTAGTGGATTGCCACCTATATGGTAGCTTGGGGTTACCTTGTTTTTCCCGAAGGGTATGACTATACATTTTTTGGCATTTAACTTCAGGCCATGGCTCTGGCACCAGCTATCTGTTTCCGTGAGTCCCTTCTGAAGGATATCCATGTCCGATGCACTTTCCACTATGGCGCCCAGTTTGCAGTCGTCTGCAAACTTTGTCAGCCAAAGTCCTCCCATGTTGGCCTGTACTTCTGAGAAGTAGATGCCGAACAATAGGGGCCAAGGACCGAGCCCTGTGGGACACCACTTGTGACGGTTTGGAGTCTGACATAGCGCCAGCAACTCTAACCCTGTGGGTTCTGTCCTTAAGCCAGTTTGCAACCCATCTTGTGACATATGGGTTTACATTTAAGCTGGTAAGTTTTTCTACAATACCCGAGTGGGGTATTGTGTCGAAAGCCTTTGCAAGGTCAAGGTAGGCTGTATGGACTGCCTTTCCCTCATCAATGGCCTTGGTGACTGTTTGAAGAAGTCGACCAAGTTCAAAAGGCATGATCTGCCCTTGACGAAGCCAAACTGGGTCGGGTCCAATGTCTGCAAGTCCCCTATATCTTTGTTTATGAGCTCCATTATGATCCTCTCCATAGCTTTGCAGACTAGACTTGTTAAGCTTATGGGGCGGTAATTACCAGGGTCCGTAGAGGCACTGCCTTTGTGGAGTGGGACCACAGTTGCCGTACGCCACTCCTTGGGCATGTATCCTGTGGTAAGGCTGAGATTAAACAGCTGCCTTATGTGCGGGTTTAATTCCTCATTTAGCTCATGTAGCACACAGCCGGGGACACCATCCAGTCCCATTGATGCCGTGTTTTTAGCTTTAGAGAGAGCAGCTTTCACCTGCGCATTTGAGATGTCTGGGAGGTTACACTCCGCTGGGATAGTTATCTCTCCTTTAGGGAGAGGGTGAAGTTTGCACTGAACCTGTCTGCCAGTATGTTGGCAATGTCTGTGGGTTCAGTGATTTTTGTATCATTTTGGACTAATTCGGAGCATATCTGGGAGTTTCCACCAAGGTTCCTAACATAGCTGAAAAAGGCCTTATGATTGTCCTTTGAATCCATGGCAATTTTTCTCTCAAAATTGGCCTTAGTTGATTTTATGAGTGCTCGTATTTTTTTACTAATAATGATCAGGGGTGACTACCCTTTTATGGATTTTGTTCTATCATGTAATAGCTTTCTCCTCTTATTGTAAAGTTTGTTAATGGCTGGGGTCCACCAGACTGGACGTTTGCCCTTTGTGGAAAGAGTCTTGGTTTTATTTGGGATTGCCTGATCCATGCAGTCCTGGAGGTGTTCATAGAAGGCATTTGTAAGGGCTTCCGCAGCTTGGGTTGTGGTTTCCACTGTCTCAGGGGCCTTGAAGGATACCACACCAGTCTTGAGTAGTGTAAAGTTTGCTTTAGAGAAGTTCTTCACTGTGGTCTTTTTTGTTTGGGGTGCGGGCGGGATGTGGATTTCCAGTGAGATTAGTTTATGACCAATGAGGGATATACTTCCGGTGTGGAGCATTTTGTCCCCATGTTTGTGATAATGAGATCTAGTATATTTTCTCCTCTTGTGGGAACAGTGACTAGCTGTTCCATGGCATTTGAATTTATGAACTCCAGGAACCATTGGGCTAGAAAGTTAGGGCTTGAGTAATGTTCCCAGTCTATATTCGGATAGTTGGTGTCACCCAATATGATGGTGTTTGGAGATACATTTATACCCTCCAGTGTCTTCAGGAAGGCTGTGTGGGGTTCCTGAGTTTGAGAGGGTGGCCTGTAGCATGCTACAATTTGTAGAGCAGTTTTGCCTATGATTAGTTGCACCTGGATGGTTTCCAAAGCTTCGTGCGTTGCCACCAACCTGGAGGTGTGGGTATCCTTTATGAATATGGATACACCCCCTCCTTTTGTGGTGTGGTCCGGGTTTTGGGGCCAGAATGCATGATATGAGGTAAAACCTAATAGTGCCAGGGTGCTCTCAGGAGCCTTGAACCAGGTTTCAGTTACAGCACAGACATCGATGTTCTCCATATTGAGAAGGGCCTCGAGTGCGTGCATTTTGAGATTTAGACTTCTGGCATTGAGCAGCATTACCCTCAGTTTCTTCCCATTTTTGTTTTCTAGGGTGGTAGGTTTAGAATTTGAGCCTTGCTTAAAAAAGGCACTATGGGGGTGGCAAGAGCCTTAGCCAATATCCGGAATCCCAGGGGTGACAGATGCAAGCCGTCCCTTGCGAAGCAGTGTGGCCTGTCAAGCATGTCATCCCAGGCAGACAGACACTGGATCCCCTTAGAATGACACCAGACATTAAGCCAGTTGTTAAAGCTGATCATCTTGTCTCTATATTGTGGCATCATTCTTGGTGAAGGAAGGATACTGCTCAGGGTCAGGGTCATACCTGTCTGGGCTACATAATCAGAGAGCTCCTCTATGTCTCTTTTCATGTAGTCCAGGGAGGTACGTCTCAGGTCGTTCACACCAGCATGGACAATGACTGTGTAATATTTGTACTTGCCGTGGAGTGACCCGAGTGCTTGTGTTATGTGGCGGATTCTAGCGCCCGATAGGCAGCTTACTGTGACCCTCTCCTTGTTCAGCCTGGTGAATGGGACGTCAGTGTGTCTGACTATGGAGTCACCTATGACAAGTATGTTTGGTGTTGTATTTGGCCTTAAGGGCTGTGACTGCTTTGCACACTGATTTTGTGGTTTATGTGTTGCTTGTGGGGTGTCTTGAGGTAGCAGTTGTTTGGGTGTCTGCTTTGGAGGCCTCTGCTGTTTAGGTAGATTTTTACTCAGAGCCTCCAAGTATGTCGTTGTGTGTTTATGTGTTTGATTCAGTGGTGTGGTAGCATTATGTGAGGCTGGTTTTGTGGTGTGTGTAGTTGCCTTCTCCTCCTGTCTGGTCTTGCCAGTCCTGAGTTGAGAGAGCTCAGCCTCCAGTTTGGCTAAATAGCTGCATCTCTCGCAAGTATTTGTGTTATGTGGAAGGAGGAGAGGGTTGTCTGTGTACATGAGGCAGTTATAACATTGCCTCAAGATTCCCAGATTCACCAGCTGGACCGGAGAGGAGATTGACAACTGACCTTTGGACATGCTAGAACAATATTGGGAATTCCTTAATAATTGAAAACAAGGGCCAGTGGGGAGTGAGGGTGTAGTGCTTTTAATTTTTAGTGCTGACTTATATAATTGCTTTAGTGAGCAAGTGCCAGGTAACTTGAGTGCAATGTGTTACAAGTAACTAAATGCAAAAACGACAAACAGTAACTTTCTTTCAAGTGAAACAAGGAAATAAGTACAGTAAGCAATGCAGATATCACTAGTGATCCACAGAAGCGCTGAGAAGCCGCGTATTAGGTGGAATTAGCGTTCCAGGGAAATAACAAGCAAACAAACAACAAGCATATAAACAAAGCTAGATTCAGCAGGCCTGGATCTAGTCTATGTTACAGCAAACAAGGTGTACCAATTTCAGTAAGATACAGTTCAAATATTCAGGCACTATAAACCTTTAACCAGAAAGTCCCAGCTCAGAAGGACAGAGTCCAGCCTCTTCTCCCACAAGAGTGCAGACCACGAACCTTCTTAATGTAAAATATTACAGAAGTGTTATAGCCTCAATTACTATTAGCATGAAACACACAGGCTTTGTTACATCATAATGCAGTAGAGTCAGAGCCTCGGCTTCCCTCAAAATGGAATACTACAGGCTTTGTTACACCATCATTTACTTGTGTCAGAACTTCAGTTACCATCATTATGGAACACATACAGCCTTTGTTCCATCAAAATGAAGTAGTGTCAGTGCCTCACTTTCAGTCAGCATGGAACACTATAGGCTTTGTTAAATCATAAAACAGTACGCTGAGACCATCAAGTGCCATCAGCAAGGAAGACAGCAGGATTTTTACATCCTAATACAGTAGTCTCATACACTCAGTTACGATCAGCATAAAACACACAGGCTTTGTGACACCATAACACTATAGTGTCAGAATGTCAGTTACCATAAGCATAGAACACACAGGCTTTATTACATTATAATGCAAAAGTATCAGAGCCTCAGGAGAAATCTACTGCAACAGTATTGGCTTTGCTATACCATAGTCCAATATTGTCAGAGTAACCAAACCTAAGTTACCATCGGCATGGAACACACTGGTTTGGTTTCAACATAATACAGAAGTGTCAGAACCAAGTTTCCCATCATAATGAAACATTACAGGGTTTATTACATCATAATACAGTAGTGTCATAGCCTTATTTACCATCAATAAGGAACTCAGAAGCATTGTTACATCGTATTATGGTAGTGTTAGTGCCTCAGTTGCCAGTGCCACAGAAAGCACAGGCATTGTTACATCACAATACATTAGTGCCAAAGCCTCATTTATCACCAGCATGGAACACACATGCTTTGCTACACCATAATATAGCACTGTCAGAGCCTAAGTTATTATCAGCATGGAACACAAAGGCTGTGTTACATTATAGTGCAGTACTGTCAGATCTGCAGGTACGATCAACATGGAACACTACTGGCTTTGCTACACCATATTGTGGTATTGTCAGAGCTTCAGTTACTATTGGGATGGAATTTGCTACATGATAAAACAGTAATGTCCGAGCCTCAGTTACATCAGCATGGAAAGCACAGACTTTGCTACATCATAATACAATTGTTTCAGTCACACTTGCCATCATTGTGGAACTCATAGGCTTTGTTACATCATAGGTTCATAGGTATTTATTAGGATAATGACCACAAGGGCCTTTTTAAGCCTAGCCATGCATCCCAAATCTCTGACAAGTTCTGATACCCTTGATAAGTGTAAGCATGGGCGTGGGAGATGAACCATTTACAGGTTACCTGTGTCCATTAGAGACATAGGTGCCAAACCAAGATTGATTTTCCAGTTTCCCATCCAATTGTCCAAGTTGCACTTGAATTGGATTAGAGAGGAACTCTGCTTCACATGGACAGGGAACCTGTTTCATAGATGGGGTAGTCTCTGGGATATATACCTATCTCTAGAGAAGGTCCTATTTATATCACAGACAAGGTTTAAGTCTTTAGAACAGGTAATTCTGGTGCTGTTTATTTTGTGGATATGCAGAAGGTCCATCAGAGTGGGGGTCTGACAATGCCCTGTATGCCATGCATAGATCTCCCCTCAAAAGCCTGTAGGAGACAGAATACAGGGATAGGGCCTTGAGGCACTCTGCATAGGACATTTTACTTATGCCCTGTTTTCTTTTAGTGAGGAACCTCTGTGGACATTCCAGTTGTTGGGTATGCCTGGTTAGGTAAATACCAAAGAGGGCATTGTACTCAATGATAGGTCTGATGAATGCCAAATACAGTGGAACAATGACTTCCTTGGACTTAGATACCATACCTTTATTTATAAGTTGTGCAACATAAAATGACTTCCTCACCACTGCAGGCACATGATGGTCAAAGGCTAGATTACTATATATTTGTGTCCCTACTAGTCCCCGACTACTGGGTCAACTCTAAGGGGTGTGTTGTCAATATGATAGTTACCACGGATGGATGACTTCCCAAAGGATACTATTATGCATTTCTTGGCCTTTAGTTTTAGTCCATGGCTCTGACACCAGTTGTTTGTGTTAGCCCCTCCTGGACAGCATTTGTGTCAGTGTGAGATTCAATGACAGCTTCTAATTTGCAATCATCTGCAAATTTAGTCAGCCAGAGACAACTGACACTGGCCTTGACTTCTGAGAAGTAAATGCCAAAAAGAAGGGTCCAAGGACTGATCCTTGAGGGACTCCACTTGTGACTGGCCTCTTTGTAGAGGTGGACTCCCCAATTCTAACTTCCTGGGTCCTATCTGTGAGCCAGTTGGCTATCCACCGGGTGACATACGGGTTTGTACCTAACCTCCTGAGTCTGTCAACAATGCCATTGTATCAAATACCTTGGCCAGATAAAAATTAATGCTTATTTTCCCTTCCATGTATTCAAACCCTGGACTTACTGCACATGAGGCTGTAGCCCTACCCATTTAGCTACATAATACAGTAATATCAGAGCTTCAGTTACTATTAGCAGTGAACACGCAGGCTCTGTTATATCATAATACACTATTGTCAGAGCATCAGCTACTGCCAGCCTGGTGCATATGGGCTTTGTTACTTTATAATACAGCAGTGTCTGAATCTCAAGAAACATTACAGACTTTGTTATTTCATAATACAGCAATTTCAGGAACAGTAACCATTTGGAAAATTGGGACCCACTAGAGTGAGTCCATAAACACAGAGAAAGAATTGTAGAAAAAACAGACTCACATATACTACGTCTGAAATTGCCATTTCCCAGAATATTCTCTTTTCTCTGTGGAATGGCAATCTCAGAGTTAGTATATGTAAGTTCAAGGAGTTTGAGAACCTTGCCCCAAACATTGGGTATAGCAGAAGGCCTTGTCCTACTGCAAAAAAGGAGTTTACAAGAGAGCAATTTTGGAAATTCATTCTTATCCTGGAATCTGAGTGCCGACATTTCAACAGGGAACCTTAGAGACAAACTTACAATTGATATTGAACATCCAGGCTTTATTACAAGATAAAATTGGTAGTAGCAGAGCCTCAGTAACCTCAGCATTGTACATTACAGGATTTGTTACATTGTAATGCAGGAGAGTCAGATCCTCATTTACCATCATTGTAGAATGTACAAATATGTTACATCATTATGATGTAACACTGCTGTATTATAATACCTCTCAACTGTACAGATTTTCGCAGATGGTCCAGATTTTTGCCCCATATTTTTGGTCTGTTTTTCATAAAATTGTGGTTTTCTAGAAAATTAGTTGTAAATCATTCAAAGTTGAAATGAGAAAATAATGACATACATTTGAGTTTCAGACTTCGTACCCCTAAGAAAATCCATGTGCATGCAAAACCTGCTATTCTATCAGCTTTCTAAGTTTGTAAGTGCAGTATTCAAAAATTGTCCTTATTTTTGAGCCTTTGTCCCACTTTTATTTATGGCTTTGTCCAGATTTCATGCTCTAAGATGTTGAGCGATATGTGCACAGGTATGTTACATCATAATACAATAGTGTCAGAGAGCCAGTTTCCATCAGCATGGAGCACTACAGGGTTTGTTACTCCATAACACAGTGGTGAGAGATCCTAAATTACCATCAGAATGGAATACTGCAGGCGTTCTTAATTTATTTTACTTTACTTATACTTTGTTTATTGGGTTAATCTCATTAGGCTACTGGCCTCCTTTCAGGGGAGACACAAAGTGGTGTTCTTTTTACTACTAATGGAAATTTGGAAAAGGCATCTGAAATTTTCTGGATTCCTTTTGATAGGTGCTATCATATGTTATACATTCATCTGAGCTACCACTAAATCAAGCAGATGGGACATTGGTTTAGTGTCTAATAAAAAGGAAGGCACACTCAAAAGTGCAGCTTACTCCAATTCTGTACTATACTGTCTGTAATTCTGCTGGTCTGAGTGGGAATACAGCAAAAGGACTTCTGGTCTTCCAGCACCAAAGACGATTGTGCTATGTATTGAGCCACTGACAATGGTGTTACAGCCTCAGGTTTTCATCAGCATGGAACTCTACTGGCATCGTGACTTCATAATACAGTGTTGGTGCTGCAGTAGCGTTGTCGCCTCACAGTAAGACGCTGTCCGGTTCGATTCTCAGCTAGAGCGTCTTCTGCCTGGAGACATGCATGAATGGGCATACCTTCGTTGAAGGTTGTGCGTCAGGGCTCGTAACCCAGCACATAAAAATCAACTACCAATCATTAGCAGACCAGAGTTCCACTGTGGCGACCCCTAACCGGGAAAAGCCAAAAGACACAACAACAGAAACACTTGTCATCATCCTGCAACTATTCAGATTTTGTTAGATCATAATATAGTAATATCAGAGCCTCAGTTGCCATCAACATGGAATACACGTGCTATTACATCATAATACAGTAGTGACAGAGCCACAGTTACCATCACCACAGGACACTACAGGCTTTCTTACGTCATAAACAATAGACTGTAAATTACTTTTAGCATACAACATTATATGCTTTGATAAATCTTAACACAGTAATATCAGAGCATCAGTTTCAATCAGCATGGAACACCCAAATTTGTTACATCTCACTAATGTAGTGTCACAGTTTTGGTTATCATCAGTGTAGAACATGCAGGCTTTGTTACATGACAAAACAGTAGCCTCAGAGCCTCCGTTACCATCAACATGGAACAGTAGAGGCTTTTTTATATTATATGACATTAGTGTCACAGCAAGCCTTACCATCAACCTTCAGCTCTACCAATGTTGCACATCATAAAATAGTTGGGTCAAAAACTCGATTACAAATAACATGGAAAGTACAGTTGTGGAAGTAAAACTTGCCATAACAGTAAATGTTTGACTGATCCCTTTTGCAGTAGCCTTAGCTATATGAGTTATAGCTTGCCAAGGATATAACAATCAGCCAGTTCCAAAGCTTCAGACCAGCTTCCACAAACCCAATCTGTCAGGAAACTTGACCTGAGCTGACGAAAAGACAAGTTTGTGAGTGAAGCCTGTTAGAACTTTCCTGCCAGCAGAGAGAGGGAGGCTGAGCTCTGAATGTAGAATGCTTGGAACAGCAAAAAATGAATGATCCCAGTCTGGCATAAAAAGCACACCCAAAAAGCAAGGTGGATGGAGGGAGGACGCAGCTATTGCAGCAATGATCATTCGAACACCTACTGTTATGGTGAGTTTTACTTGCACGCATCTATATTACAACATCGAAGCTTTAGTTAATCGAATAACTAAAGCTCAATCTTGTAATATTGAAAGCGTGTGTTTCCCTGGGTTAAATCATCCATTCAACAATTTGCGGTTTCGATATTACAAGTTCAAGCTTTACTTATTTGATTAAGTAACGCTTCGATCTTGTAATATAGAACCTACTTGCGCAATGGCACTATGTTTATCGAATTGAATTGATCACTGCTGCAGTAGCCTTAGCTATATGGGTAGATTATCTTAGCTAACTACATTTGGGAGGTGGAAAGAGAAGAGTCCAGAAGCTCCTGGAGAATGGTCCTAACAAAGCTTAATTGATATCTAGAGACAGAATTGAGCTTTTATAGTGCACTGTAAAAATATGTACAGAGGACCAAGTAGCAGTTCTAGAATACTTCTAGAATCCAACCCTTTCCAAAACGTCATAGACAAAGCCAAAGCTCTGGTAGAGAGGGCCTTGACCAGGCTTGGAATAGATTTGTTATGGTGAGTATAACAACATTTAATAGCCTTGGGTAACCATTTAGAAATGGTCTGCTTTGACACAGGTTGCCTCTTCTTACCTTGACAAAAATGAACAATTGACCTAATATGATCTGAAAGATATAGTTCTGTCAAGATAGTACCTGAGTTGTCTGTGGACATCCAAGATATGGAGTATCCTTTCGGGGAGAGGGAGAGTTTGACTTAAAGTAAACTTGGAAAGATCCCAAAGAGGGATCTCTTATGCAAAACCCCTTTCAAGAACATTTTGATATGGGACTGCATTGAAAGAGGAGGATCCATGGGCAGACATGCTGAAATGCCAAATAAATAAATCTTGATAGAGGAGTAAAAAAGACCATAGGGTAGTAAGTCAAACAAACATATCAGAACCAGAGAACAACTGGTCCTGAATGGCTGCTGTTTATCTTATTGGCACCAATTAGAAAATCTTTTCAGTTTGCTAATATATGATTTTCTATTAGCAGGCCTTCTTGTCTCCATAAGTACCTGCTGCACATCCTCAGTAAACAAGTGCCTAAAGGGAATTAAGACTCTATCATCCAGGAAGTCCATTGAAGCTGATGTTAGGGTATATAAAAGACCCTTGTTCTTGTGAGAGTAGATTCAGTTGGTGTGGAAGCTTGTTGTAATTGCCCCAGGTTTATTTCCAAAAGAAAGGAGCTGCATGGTTGCCTGAGCAAGAAGGAGTCACCACAATGAACTTGGGGGGATTTCTTCTGAATCTTCATATGTAACCTGCATACTAGTGAAAAGGGTGGAAAAGCATACAGGAACATGCCTGTCCATGGAAAAGAAAAGGCATCTGTCTTTCAGGCCTTTTTGCATGGAGTCATGGAAAAGAATCTTGCCAGACGATTGTTTAGAGAGGAGGAAAATAGGTGTACTTGAGGAACTGCCCACAGATAGATGAAATCTTGGAAAAGCCCCTCATCTTGTTTCCATTCATGAGGGTCTGCCCTGGTCCTGCTCAGCTTATCTGACATATGATTTTGCTCTGACTGAATGTAGGATGTCTGTAGCATGAGACTGTGTTGTGAAGTTATATCACAAACTGATATGGCTAATCTGCAAAGGGGGTATGACTTTATTTCTTCTTGCTTGTTGATGTACCACATGACTGTGACATTGTCTATAACCACTTGAAGAGGTCTCATGGACCAGGTATGGTTCAGAGAAATAAGTGCCTTGATCAGGGCAAGCATCTCCTTGATATTTATGCGCTTGCATCTCTCCTTGGTGTCCCACACCCTCTCCACTATTATTCCCCCAAAACTGCTCTCTAAGCAATGTCCAAAGCATCTGACATAATTGACTGCTTTGGAGCAGGAATGGAGAAAGAAGGGAGACCTGGACTTAATGATATCTGTTGTCTCCATCAAAATATTTCTCTTCTAACAACCCCAGCACAGGGATTTGAAAATATAAAGTATGTTGATGCTGAGACCAAAAAGACTGCATTTTCTCATGTAGAGTCTTGCCAGGAGTATCACAAGAATCATAGATGCCATGAAACCCAAAATCCTGGGGTATTCATTTGCAATGACCGAAGTCTGAGTGCAAAATCTCAGAAATAGATCTAGATAAACATGTTTTTTCATGTGCAAGAAAAACTCTTTGAACTGAGGTGTCTAGTTGACATCCCAGGAATATAATCCTGTGTAATGGACTCAAGAAAGACTTGAATGTTCTCTTGGAATCACAGCTTATGAAAGAGAGCTCTCACCAAAGAAGAGATTGCTGACACTTTGAAAAAGACTCTACAAAGATAAGCAAGTTGTCTGAATATGGAAAAATATGGATACCTTATAAATGGAGTTAGACACTTTGTAAAATTCTTGTCATAGTGGTTAGTCCAAAGGGTAAGGCAGAGAACTCGTAAGGTGATCCAGGCAGACAAAACCTTAAGAAATGTTTTAAGTCTGGATGAATAGTGATGTGATGATAAGCATCCTTTAAGTCTAGTGTTGCCAGGAAACTTGAAAGAGTAAGAAGTCACAGGTTGTGAAGTGACATAATTCTGAATTTGGAAAGATCACAAACAAGTTTAGGAAGATCCAGAAATGGTCTCCAAGAATAATCTTTCTTTCTTTGGCATGGGGAATATCCTTGAATAACCCCCCCCCCCCCCCGGAAGGAGTAACTGGTTATATCACTCCTTGGGACTGCATGCAATAAAGAGCTTGTGGAGATAAAACAGATCTGGAGGATGAGTAATAACCCCCTGGAAAGGAGGAATTTCCTTTCACTGCCATCTACAACCTTAATAAATGATTTACAGAACTCATTTTTATGAACCTATCTGTTAGCAAAGGTAAAATGGAATTCTAGACTTTCTGGAAGAAAAAAGGGGGGGGCAGGGTAACAAGGGTTTACAAGTTCTCTTCAATTGTCATTAAGACTTGTTGGACTGTACTTAGTTATGCAAGGTTTAAGGCTTCTTTTTGGAACTCTCCCTGCCATTTCTTCTTAAATGTCTGTTTATATGCATTTTGTTGAGATTCTTTATTCTGTTTTTTTTGCAAACATTGGATGAGGAGATAGAAAATCCCTCAGAAAATATGGATTAACATGACATTATTTAGTCATATCTCTCAAGTGTGCCTCATTATGAGGAATGTACCTCATTTTATCTATTTATTTTGCCGAGCTTTCACCTCCTCCACTATAGCCTGGTTTAAATGCTAGCTATCAGGCAGACAACAATCTGTCCAATGGCAAAACAAACAATCTCTCCTACTTCCCACCACTATAGGAGTCCCACAAGATTCAATATTGGGCCCTCTACTCTTCTCCATATTTACTAACAGCCTTCATGCATCCACCGGACATGCCACAATTATACAATATGCAGATGACTCAACACTCATCTGCTCCACACCATCACTTACAGCCCTACAAAAACTTACCCAGGAATCATTTACCTCAGTGGAAAACAGGATTACCCAAATCCAATTCATCCTCAATCCCAACAAAACCAGATTACTCATATTTGCTCCCAACAAAACTAAATCCACCCATCAACCTTTTATAATAACATCCAAAAATGGTACTGAGACCTCCCCCACTGACCACACCAATCCATACCTCTCAACCTGTTATAGCAAGAAATCTGGACAAAGCAATACATAAAGGCCCAAAAATAGGTACACTTTTTAAATATTGCTCTTACAAACTTAACAAGTAGATAGAACAACAGGTTTTGCACTAGTATGAATTTTACGAAACATATGAAGTCTGAAACTCAAATGACTTTCATTATTTTCTGACTTCAACCCTCAATAATTTGCCAGTTATTTGCCAGAAAACTAAAATTTTATAAGAAACAGACCAAAAATATGAGGCAAATATCTGGCCATTCTGCGAAAATCTGTACAGTTGAGAGTTATGCACCAATCTCCTTTGTGTAGAAATTGACAATAAACTACTGTTTGATGTCCACATATCATAAACAATCAAAAAGGTCCTCATGAAAATAGGTACACTATACAGACACAAAAAAAATCCTAACTGACAAAGCACGAATTACACTAGCCCAAACACACCTGCTGTCCACCCTTATGTACGCTGCCTCAATCCTTACCCATACAAGAAAACAAGACCTTGAACGACTCGAATCATGTTATAATAAAATCACCAAATTTGCTAGTAACTCCACTTTCAAAACCCATCACTGTCAGGCATTACAGGAACTTAAATGGCTAGAACTTTCTCAGCTAATCAAATACCACCAGTTAATACTTGCCTACAATATTGTAAATCATCCCAACAAAACCCCATCCCTAAACCAACTTCTAACCCAGTACATGTCAAGTCGCCCCCACCCCTCTTCTGAAAAATCACTCCTCTGTATCTCCAAAGCCAATAACTCTACAGGGAAAAGCTCTGTGCTCCCACAATATAGCCAAAATCTGGAACATCGTCCCCACTACTCTGACCTCTGCTACATCAACTATTCTGTTTAAAAACTCTCTCAAAGTGCACCTAATTAATTCCTGGCTATGCCCATGCATCACATAAAACCCCTACCTCATGTAACAACAAATTAACTACCCTAAGGTATTTCTGTTGCTCTTAATAAACTCAGGAATCCCGACTGCAAACCTCCAAATGTATTTTCTATATGCATATTAACTAAGAATTGTTTCTTTCTGTATAAAAAGTGTTTTTGTCTGTGATATTTTAATTGTGACTTGCATCAAATGTGTAAACTATATTGTTACTTTTATGGAGCTTTTCTCCCCGGGCCTCCGCAGTAAATGGACCCGTGTCCAGTCGGACTATCCCGGTTAACAAATGTAAAATAAAAATAAAATAAAATAAAATAAAAATAAATAAAATAATTTGGGGTCTTAAAAAATTAATGTTTCTCAAAATTCCATACTGAAAGGGTCTGTCACACATTCAGTTTTGGGAATTCTTTAACTGATAGCCATGGTAATTAGAAATGAATCATATTAATTTGTTAAAAGATCTTTTTTATAAGTAAAACCAACATATTTTAACCATCATATAACCTAGTTGAAGCTATTAGTAAGTGTTCCACATTTTGCCCATTTGCCCCCATTATGAGGGCCAGTGTCCCTCACTTAGGAGAAGGGAGGTTGAGAGCTATGTTTACTGTTATCATGGAAGGTACACACTTTGTTACATCACAACACAGTATTTTTAGATCCTCATTTGCAATCAGCTTGGACGAAAAAGGCTTTGCTACTTCATAATACAGCAGTATTAGTGCATCAGTTATCATCAGCTTGGAGCACACAGGCTTACTTACATCCTAATGCTGGAGTGTCAGTTTCTCAGTTACCATTAGCATGGAAGATACATGCTGTGTTACATCATAATACAGTAATGTCAGAGGCTCAGTTACCATCAGGCTTTGCTAATTTACAACAGTCAGAGCCTCAGATGATATCAGCATGGAACATTACTGGCATTGTCATAGTAGTGTCACAGCAACCATCAAAATGCAATTCTACAGACTTTATTACATCATTGCACCATAAGGTCAGAGCCTCACTTACTATAAAAGTGGAATACTACAGGTTTTGTTTCATTATAATGCAGTAGTGCCCCGAACAACACTTACCATCAAAGTGCAACTCTACAGACTTTGCTAATGCATAACACAGCAGTGTCGAACAGCAGTTACCATAAACATGGAACACACAATTTTTGTAACAACATAATATAGTAATTCCATAGCCTCATTTACCATCAGAATGGAACACTACAGGCATTGTTGTATAATAATACAGCATCAGTATGGAACACACAGGCTTTTTTAATATAATACAGTTGAGTCAGAGTCTCAGTTACTATTGAACACGTATGCTTTGTTACATCATAGAAGAGTTATGGCTAAGTCTTATTTATCATCAACATGAAATACTATAGGCTTTGTTATTTCTTAAAGATGTTTAAAGGCACAAAACACACTTTTCTTTTCAAGCAAAAAAGTGTTTGCATGCATCTTTATGCATGCAAACACTTTTTTTGTATATAGAAAACTATATCATTAGCATTTCTGCCAAACTGTTAATTTAACAGTTTGAGAATTACATCACTAATTTATAATTACTTACTTATGCTAATCCAGCATTATTAGAGCTGCACCTAGAGTGACATAACCTCCCCCTGCCCTGCCATGAATATTGTAGTAAACATGGCTTACTACATTTAGTTTTCTGTGTTCATAAGCAGTATTTAAAAGTTAATATTTTATTAAATGCCTCAAAATGCATTTTTCTTTCCATTTAAAAGGTAATATTTTATCTTCAAAACGCACTTTCTTTTCATACAAAAGTGTTTGCAAGCATAAAGGTGTATACAAATGCTTTTTTAAAAAATAAAGGGCATTTCACGCCTTTAAACATGATCTTTTATACAAGAGTGTCAGAGCCTCAGTTATCATCGGCATGTAACACAGAGGCTTTCTTATAATTTAATAGAGTAATGTTAAAACCTCAGTTACCATCAGCATAGAACATTTCAGGATTTGAAACATCATAATACAATGGAGTCAGAGCCTCATTTACCATCACCATAGAATGCACAGGCTTTATTACATCATAATGCAGAAGTGTGAGGGCCTCAGTTACCATCAACATGGAACCAAAAGTTAGTTACTTTATAATATACTAGTGCCAGCACCTCCATTTCCATCAGCATGGAACAGACAGGCTTTGTTACATCATGCTTTGTAATATACTAGTGTCAGAGCCTCCATTTCCATCAGTATGGAATAGACAGGCTTTGTTGCATCACACTTCATAATATCCTAGTGTCAGAGCCACCATTTCCATCAGCATGGAACAGACAGGCTTTGTTACATCATATTTCATAATATACTAGTGCCAGAGCCTCCATTTCTATCAGCATGGAACAGACAGGCTGTGTTACATCATACTTCATAAAATACTAGTGCCAGAGCCTCCATTTCCATCAACATGGAACAGACAGGCTGTGTTACATCATACTTCATAATATACTAGTGCCAGAGCCTCCATTTCCATCAGCATGTAACAGACAGGCTTTATTATATCATATTTTGTAATATCCTAGTGCCAGACATCCATTTCCATCAGCATGTAACAGACAGGCTTTGTTACACCATACTTCAAAATATGCTAGTGCCAGAGCCTCCATTCCCATCAGCATGGAACAGACAGGGTTTGTTACATCATACTTCATAATATACTAGCGCCAGACATCCATTTCCATCAGCATGTAACAGACAGGCTTTGTTACATCATACTTCATAATATACTAGTGCCAGAGCCTCCATTTCCATCAGCATGGAACAGACAGGCTTTGTTACATCATACTTCATAATATACTAATGCCAGAGCCTTCATTTCCATCAGCATGGAATAGACAGGCTTTGTTATATCATACTTCGTAATATACTAATGCCAGAGCATCCATTTCTATCAGCATGTAACAAACAGGCTTTGTTACATCATACTTCATAATACACTAGTGCCAGAGCCTCCATTTCCATCAGCATGGAACATACAGGCTTTGTTACATCATACTTCATAATATACTAGTGCCAGAGCCTCCATTTCTATCAGCATGTATCAGACAGGATTTGTTGCATCACACTTCATAATATCCTAGTGTCAGAGCCACCATTTCCATCAGCATGGAACAGACAGACTTTATTACATCATATTTCATAATATACTAGTGCCAGAGCCTCCATTTCTATCAGCATGGAACAGATAGGCTGTGTTACATCATACTTCATAAAATACTAGTGCCAGAGCCTCCATTTCCATCAGCATGGAACAGACATGCTGTGTTACATAATACTTCATAATATACTAGTGCCAGAGCCTCCATTTCCATCAGCATGTAACATACAGGCTTTGTTACATCATATTTTGTAATATTCTAGCGCCAGACATCCATTTCCATCAGCATGTAACAGACAGGCTTTGTTACATCATACTTCAAAATATATTAGTGCCAGAGCCTCCATTTCCATAAGCATGGAACAGACAGGCTTTGTTACATCATACTTCATAATATATTAGCGCCAGACATCCATTTCCATCAGCATGTCACAGACAGGCTTTGTTACATCATACTTCATAATATACTAGTGCCAGAGCCTCCATTTCCATTAGCATGGAACAGGCAGGCTTTGTTACATCATACTTCATAATATACTAATGCCAGAGCCTCCATTTCCATCAGCATGGAATAGACAGGCTTTGTTACATCATACTTCATAATATACTAATGCCAGAGCATCCATTTCCATCAGCATGTAACAGCCAGGCTTTGTTACATCATACTTCATAATACACTAGTGCCAGAGCCTCCATTTCCATCAGCATGGAACAGACAGGCTTTGTTACATCATATTTCATAATATACTAGTGCCAGAGCCTCCATGTCTATCAGCATGGAACAGACAGGCTTTGTTACATCATACTTCATAATACACTAGTGCCAGAGCCTCCATTTCCATCAGCATGGAACAGACAGGCTTTGTTACATCATACTTCATAATATACTAGTGCCAGAGCCTCCATTTCCATCAGCATGGAACAGACAGGCTTTGCTACATCATAATAGAGTAGGTCAGAGCCTCTCTTATCATTTACATGGTATACCATAGGCTTTGTTTCATCACAATACAGTAATGTCAAAGCCTCTGCTATCATCAACATGGAAAATACAGGATGTGTTATAAAATAATATACTAGAGTCAAAGCCTCAGATGCCATCAGCAAAGGAAACTACAGGCTTTGTTACATCATAAAAGTAGTAATGTCAGAGCCTCAGTTATCATCAGCATTCAGTATACAGGCTTTGTGTTTTGATAAAATAGTAGTTTTTTAATCTCAGTTACCAAGCCATTGAATGTTCATGTTTTGTTACATCATAATACTGAAGTATCAGAGCCTAGGTTAGCATCAGCATAAAACACTACTGGCGGTGTTACATCATTATACAGTAGTTTCAAAGCCTCATTAGTATGGAACTCAGGCTGTGTTGCATTATAACATAAATACATAAAAATAAATATATATTACTGCCCTTTACATCCCTCTTGGTGACAATACATCTATACTGGAAGATATCGTATACTGCACATCCATAGCAATCCCACAAAAAAAATATTACTAGGTGTTGTGAATGTCAATTGGTTGGACATTAACTCTAAGTTACCTACATCTAGAATGAATTTATATGGTTTCTCACAACTAATTAATAGCCCCACACATTACAGCAAAACATCAAACTCCTATTAGACTGCATCCTAGTATCAGACCCTAGCAAAGACACCACCACAGGTACAATGTCAGGCTCAATAACCAAATAAAATGAATGTGTGAACATGCAGCCCAACTAAAACCAGTAACCATAGAAGACTGAGCTCATGTAGTGTGCCACACATAAGTGTACTACCAAATAATATGATGTGCACTCTATGTGGGCTCATTCTTCTGTGATTACAATGTCAGACTCTCAGTGATCATCTCACAATCTATACAACCAAACATCTCACACATTCACTTAAACAGCCATGTTTATAAAACAACATGTAACCCTTTCCAGGTTTAACCAATAAATGCTCATTACTACCATATCATCTATTTACTGGAACTTCCTAAAAATTCTCCCTTAGACAATGCTATAAATGAATTCAATACAACCTTCCTGAATATCCTAAATAGCTTTGCACCTTCTGGAAGGAAGAGACGAAAAACAAATAATGCAATTTGGCTGTCCAAACAGATTAGAATGCTAATGCAGGACAAAGAAAAAGCATGGAAAGAAAGGCAAAAATATAAAATGACCTAATATCGTGAAAACTTCAGAATGTTTTGCAATTATTCTATAAAGCAAATAAATGAAGACAAAAATCTATACTATAATAACCAAAAGGTAAACTGTTGAAACAAAAAACACCGTAGCAGGCTCCAAACCTTTTGTATAGTCCAGAATATATGAAATAACTGTTGAAATATCACAGCACAAACAATTCCCCAAGAAGTTCAGGCTATAATAACTTTCAAAATAATAATAAACACAACCCTAAAAAACTCATGTCAGCCATTAAAGAAATCTTGCATTCTGGCCAAAAATTCAACACTAACCTGTCTTGCAATAACTTACCACTCGAAACTGTAATACAATACAACTCTTATTTCAACAGTATAAATTCCAACACAAACAAACCAAATAATGAACAAAAGAGAAGTCTTTGGAGCAAAAATACTGCAAACCTTGTTTTTTTATCAATCAACAACTCTTATTTCATACATAGTGGTGCATATCTAATTAAGAATTCCCCAACATCTAATCCTAACCCTGCTCAATAGCCATGTCTCACCACATTCGCTTTCACCTTCAAACCTGTGCCCACATCCTATATAAAACTACTCTTAAACAATTCAAAACCATGTTCTACTTCAGCTGATGACCTTCTCCGGATTACCTAAAAATAGCATCCAATAGCATTGTCTATCCTATCTCAGTCCTTATAAGTAGGTCAGACTAGGAATCCCACATTCCCTCTCTCTGGAAAAAGTCACACATCTATACAAAGGAGGAAATTCAACAGACATTACTAACTTTATACTTGGAGCAATTTTTTTCCCTCTCCAAATACTGGAAAAAATGTATACAAAAACAGTTGCTTAACTATCTCCTGCAACATGAAGCCCTATACTCCACATAACATGGCTTCTGTCCTTCTCATGCTAATGTTGCACTTCTTCCCTATATATATATATATATATATATATATATACACACACACACTCCCAATAAAGCTAGTCTAAAGACATCAACACAGTTTGTCACAGCAAACTTCTATACAAATTTCTCTCTCAGACCACCCTTCTATGGTTCAAAACCTATCTATCCAAAAGGTATCAGTCAATAAAATGGTAATGCACCCTCCCTCCATACCTCCCAGTCATCACCGATGTACCACAAGTCTTTTGGGCCCCTCCTCTTTAATATTCTCACCAACAGCCTCCATACATTCACGCAACAGGCCTCCTTAATACAGTACACAGATGACTTCACACTCATTTGCACATCTAACAACATGATACACCTCCAAAAATAACTCAGGAAGCTTTAATAGCCACTGAAACATGGCTTTGTAACTCACAACTCATGGTCAACCCTAAAAAAACTAAACTATTATTTATTTTCCCTCCAAATCCCTCTCTCATGAATAAACAAAATTTAAAGTCCTCTTTCTTTATAATACCACCATTGAAGTCACTCCTCATGCATCTCCTTACTCTCCCTTCTTCACTCACTTTCTTACTTCTATCAATTTCTCTTCCCTGGCTTTCTCTATCTAAATATACCATATGCCTGCTTTTCTCTCAGTTTTTATTGCAGTTCCTGTTTGTATTATAGTAACTTCCCTTTCATTCCTCTATAAACTGGCTAAAATTTCTCTAAATATTAAATCATTCCCATGTGACTTTTATCTATTCTTAACCATTGCTTTTATTGTTTGTTTGTGTCTTTCGGCTTTTCCCAGTTAGGGGTCACCACAGTGGAACTCCGGTCCACTAATGAGTGGCAGTTGATTTTTACGTACCCGCTTGCCAGGCCTGATGCACAACCTTCAACGAAGGTACGCCCATTCACGCATGTCTCCACGCAGAAGACACTCTAGCTGAGAATCGAACCGGACAGCGTCTTACTGTGAGGCAACAATGCTACTGCAGCACCACCACCGCATGCTTTTATATTATGTCTAATTTGGTATAATTATTTAAACAGACATTTTTTACCAGGAAAGTCCACCTGAGCATAGAATCCTTTTTTCAGCTGAGGTCCTGGGAGAAAAGCTCCAATAACAGGATACTTAATGCATGCACAGAAATACACTATTTGTAATATACGAGTGATGATAAAAGAGACAACAGTACAATATTTATGTAATAAAAATGAGGTGGCAGTAGAAACAAATAAACAATATTTACATTTGTAAGTATTTACAGTTTTCCTTTTATAGCATGTTAATATTATAATGTTTGTACAACTTTTACAATTTGAGAATTTGCTTGTTTACAGAAGTGAGCTGAGATTAAGCTTTGAAGATGAGTCATTATAAAAAAGAGATGGACGGGATGGTGGACAGTACAGGAAAAAGAAGTGGGGGTAACAGAGGAAGAGGAGATGATGACCAGAAGAAGAAAAAGGGTGATGTTTTATCCTGTTATGATGCAAGTACAGAGCCAGGATTGGGTGAGAAAGTGTTTTAGTGAGTACCAGATATCAACCTAATGTCCATTGAGATATTATTCTAAGGTCTGGCTACTGAGTTTACAGAGTGTCTGATCAATGTTTTGGGTTTACAAACTATAAGAAGTTGTTTTTCGGACTAGCAAAGGGGCAGTTAGGTATGTAGGTAGGTAGTTATCAAAAACGGAGCTAACAGCAGGAGAATAAAAGTGTATATAATTTTGTGTAACTGGAGAAGTTGGTTATATTTGAGAAAGAGAGGTAGATTAAGCCATTTTAAGGATATATGTATAATTATGTGGCTCACCAAGAATAAGCGTCCCGTTGAGGTCGTTGCAATAATAAATATAACAGTCAAAGCTATGTAATACATCCACGGGACAACCACGGCATAAGCAAAATATTACACAAGTAGTATGGCAGCAAAATAAAACAGCAGATAAAACGGCCAGTGGACAAATATTGTTATAGAAACACCAAAACAATGAAAGTCCACACACAAAGTGTAGCAGCAGGAGAAAAAAGTTCAAGAAATAACTTGCTGTAAAAACGCCAAATAGCGAATGTCCGAACTTTTATTTAAAACAAAGTGAGCGCTTTCACCAGATAGGCTTCATCAGACTTACAACATTCAAAAAAGTCAGCATTTAAGTACTCATAATTGATTAAGATACATGACATCATTTCCTACTAAATTTAAAGAAACACTAAATAGTTATCCTAATAAAATCTATCACATAAAATACTTAATTTCAAAGATAAAGCAACAAAATGAAATAATAATCTAGTAACAAATTAATATCTCCACTGTTCAAATTTCTATTAATATCAATATGAATAAATTATTTTAAACATTTATTAAAACTCCCTTCTCTATATAATGGTTCACATATCCATTTACATAAATTATTAAAAGTACAAAAATACAAAAAATATACTTATGTATAATAAAATACATATATAAAAAGTGAAAGATCAATTGATGAACATATATATATAAGCATGTATACATAAAATACAAATACACATATGCATATATATATATATATATATATATATATATATATATATATATATATATATATATATATATAAAAGCCAAGGACCAAAGTAAAGCAAAATTAATTATCGTTATTATTTTTATAAGCCTTCAATCTCCTGCTACCTAAAATGGGTTTAAGTGCAACTTTATCATTTAAGCCGGGATTCCTATCCCCTCTTAGCTTAATAATCCATTTAATTTCACAGCGTTCTGTAGAATTCTTTATGTCACCTCCATGAACATTAGGATGTATAACTTGTAAGACTGAAAACATAAATCGATGTGTATGGTCAGTATCCATTACATGTTTTGCAGTTGCATAATGATTATTTCCCAGCATAATATTATAATTATGTTCACAAATTCTTTCTTTTAATCTTCTATTTGTTTTACCTATATAGAATGCACTGCATTTTATACATCTAGCTAAATAAATCACATTACATGTTTGACAATTAGCTGTGACATTCAGAGTATATACTGCATGCGTGGTTGGATGCACAAATACTCTAGCATCATCTATAAAGGTACATTGATTACATCTAGAACAAGGTTTGGTTCCTGACTGTTCATCTATATTAATAGGTCCAGACATTCGATTAGAACAACAAAGTGTCTGTTTAAGATTTCTTTTGTTCTTAAATATAAACCTAGGTTCTTCTCCTACTATATTTTTAATGTTGTCATCCAAAAGTAATATGTCCCAATGCTTCTTAAAAATCCCTATTATTGAATAAATATCGGAGGTGTAGTGAACCAAAACTTTTACTCTGGATAATGTCTCCACTGCATTAATTTTATTATTAAATGAATTCTCAGAAAAATAGGGACAAGCTGTGGTGGTACTAAGAAGTACAACATTGCTGATTGCTTCATCAACATCTTTAGTACTATATCCCCTGACTAATAATCTACGCTTTAAATCTTCTGATTCCTGTATATATCCTGATTCTAAAGGGTTTAATCTTGAGGCTCTTATAGCCTGGCCTTTAACCACACTTCTAAAAACGTAGCTCGGATGCATGCTTGTTCTATGAAGTAGCGAGTTACGAAAGCATGCTTTTCTGTGTACCCCTGTATTCACTAAACCGTTATCAAATCTTCTTATGTTGACATCAGGGAAAGAAATATCTATAGTAGAATAATTCATGGTAAATCTCAAAAAAGAAGACAAAGTATTAATTTCTTCATGAAATTGAAATAATGAACTTTCATCATTATTCCAAATTAAAAACAAATCATCTACAAATCTACGATAGAAACATACTGATCTCTTAAAACTGTGTTAAATAATACTTTTTCTTCCCAGTGGGCCATAACAATGTTTGCGTAACTATTCGCACATGGTGTTCCCATTGCCATACCATCACACTGGGAATAAATATTATCACAAAATATAAAAACATTGTTTTCTAGAACTGTTTCCAGAAATATACATATCAAATCTATCTGTTTGGAATCCATACCAGAGTGAATGTTCAGATATTCATTAACAATGTTCACACCGATTTCATTCAGTATAACCATGAACAAACTTGTAACGTCCAAAGTTACAAAGTAAAATGGAGTATTTTGTGGCAAAGGTTTCAGATATTCATAAAGATCAATTAAAAATTGTTTACTGTCTCTTAGGATTTGTTTCCTAGAGTCAACTATTGGTCTTAAAAAATGTTCAATAAATATTGATAAGGGCTCAGTAACCCAATTTCTGCCTGATATAATGGGTCTCATAGGCGGATGCCTCAGGTCTTTGTGGATTTTAGGTAACCCATTTATTATAGGAATCAATGGATAATTAATTTTCAAAAAATTAAACAATTCAAATGTAATATACCCACTTAGTAATAAATCATCTAACATTTCAAAGACCTTTAAAACTTTCCTCTCTACCATCGAACCATCAATGGTAGAATAAAACTTCCTATCTTGAAGCAGAGTACACATACTTTCTTTATAGTCAATCACGATCAAAATTACTAGTGGGCCACCTTTATCAGCTTGTCTCAAAATTATAGAAGTATCTTTTTTCAGATTATTTAATGCTTGTCTTTGTTTAAAGTTCAAATTACTTCTCCTACAATCTCTAGTTCTTATATTAGAAGAGTGTAACTTGTGTAGATCTTCTTCAACAAGTTTATTAAAAATATCTAAGTAAGGATTTAGTATCGGTACATAAGTACTAGGTGCTCTAAAAGTTGTATGTGGCGTATTCTTAATAGATAAATTTTGAAAATCGACTTTCAACTGTTTTATTTTGCTGCCATACTACTTGTGTAATATTTTGCTTATGCCGTGGTTGTCCCATGGATGTATTACATAGCTTTGACTGTTACATTTTAAGGATATGTGTGCAATGCAATGATGGGAACTGCTTGGTTGTTTTGCTGCAAACTCAGTTTATCATAACATACTTCTAGTTTTGATGTTAGATTGACCTACAGATTGGTTGGAATGGGAGAAGCAGAACATTGCTGTGATGGCGTAGTGGTTAACTACTGTGACTGTAGTGTACAGAGTCCTGGGTTCAAGCCTTGCAGGAGCTGTTTATTTGTGGGTTGGGAGGGTGGCCTAATGGTCAAGGTGTTTGCCTTACAAACACAAGGTGCAGGGCTTAAGTCTCACAAGGGATAATTGGCTAGGCTTACAATGTCTCGCAAGGGCAGCTAGCCTAGTATGAACCTAAGGATGGAAGGAGATCTGAGTTAACAAGAGTGGCTCCAGAGGGGTTAGTAAGAAATTTCTTTGACTTATAAAGCATTACAAGTTTTTGATGTTTTTATGGAATTATGAATATGCACGTCATATTTTAGTCGGACAATTATTATGCCTAGTAGTTTGGTATGGGAAACAAATTTATAATGTTGCTATTTAATGACAGAATTTTGAAGTTGTCTTTGCTAGGTGTGAGGGACTTTGGAAAGAATAAGACTTTTTTGGGGGAGAGGTTGAGAAATAGTTGATTGTTACTTAACTAGTTTTCATTGGAGCTGAAGGCATCTACGCAGATATAATGGTTTATAGATGAGGCAGACTGTTATGAGCAAATAAGAGTAGCATCGTCTACAAATTTTATCAGTGAAGCATGCTGGGAAGATGTGTAAAGATTGTTAATAAATATATTAAAGAGAAGGTGGGCAAAGATGAGGCCTTGTGGGATCACAGTGTTGACTAGGAGGAAAGGAGAGAAAGTAGAGAGCCATTCAACAGATTGGCAATGATTAGATAGATAGCTAGTAAACCAGTGAAGAGTAGATTTGGATAGACCTAAGGCAGTAATTTTAATAGTAGTTTGGCATGAGAGACAGTATCAAAAGTTTTAGAGTGTTCTAGAAAGAGGGAAGAGACTAATTTATTGTAATCCCTGATCTTAATGATATAAAGGCAGTTGTTATGCTATGTGCTGGTAGGAAGCCATGCTGAGTTGGAGTGAATAGGTTTTCATGGAGTAAATACTGTAACAGCTGTTTGTGGATGCATTTTTCTAATGTTTTAGACAGATGGGGCAAAACAGTAACAGGTCTAAAGTTTGTTATTTCAGTAGAGTTGCCTACTGTAATGGTATGATATATGATTTTCCATAAGGAAAGAATATGTGATTCTTGAATGATTGAATGGAATAGAGATTGGGTATGGTGGAGGCTAGCTTCAGGTATTCTGAAGTTAAGTTGATGACAGAGGTAGAGCAGGATTTGAGTTTGCTTATCAGAAATTTTATTGGTGAGATAGAAGTGGGTTATAGGTAGAAAGTGGGGATATTTGAGTTTGGATACTGTATTGGACCTGAGTGGGATGGTTAAGGAACTGCTAGTCAGAGTAGCTATATAGTCTATGAAGTGGAAGGTGAATTTTTCAGTGGTATCTATGGAAGAGGGGTTTGGCCAAAGGTTGGAGTATTAAGTGTACCAAGGTGCAAGATTTCATTTACTGAATAGCAGAACTTTATAAGTTCAAGTTTTAGGCTAAGTTGAGGATGCAAGGAATAATGTTTTCTGCCAATGTCAACCTGTTTTTTACTAGGTTTAGGAGATGTTTGTATTTTTGTAGCTGTGCTAGGGTTTTGTTTTTGTGCCATTCTCTTCTAGTCTTGATCGCTTTTTTATTAGAGTTTTACTGGTGGGGGAATAAAAGGGTGTCTGTTTGGTTTTAACTCTTGAAGCTATCCTTAGAAAGCAAAGAGTTGTGGTAGCAACTTAGATTGCAAGCAACTAATTTCCCAGGTATTAATGAACATGTTTCTTTTCAGCTTATATTATTGCTGAGATCAGCTAAATTGTAGATTAGTATAATAAAGATTATATATTTATTGTTTATCTGCCTTTTTATAAATCTATGTTTTTACAAATCTATTTTTATCAACATTTTTCTTGAGAATCCATCATATTTTATCATATTACCTTTTAAGAATGTATTTTATGCATAATAATTGTCAGTCTTTTTGTTGAGTGCTATGCCTTTAAGCATATTGGTGTTGATTACTTAATTAAGTGACTAATGAGTTTGTTTAAAGGATTGTTTGGTGGTTTGTAGCATTCTGAAGAAGTCCTGCTTGTGCACGTATGAACGTGTTCAATAAATGCTTTGTTTTCATCTTTCTGGAGTTTCCTTTGGACCATGGCTATTAACGTTATTGTGTTACTAGTCTTAGTTGGTGTTGTAATACTACAGTTTTTACTTGCTTATTGGTTTTAGCTCTTCTCTTTCTCCTTCTTATATGAGCTAGGCTATTTAGAATGCCAAAGAAGAGTATTTTGAATCTAAGAATGGCTTCATCAAGTGTAATGTGTGGAGGGAAGACCAATTAAGGGATTTAAGAATATTGTTAAGGTCCTCCAGGTCAAAACTTGTAAGGCTGGGGCTTTCTTACATTGCTGTTGTTTTTTATGGTGGATAGCTATTCTATAGACACAGTCGGAATGATGATCACTTAGGGATTTAGGGAGGGTTTCTGGTGAGGAGTAAAGATTAGGGTTTGAGACCAGGATCCAGTCTAGAGTGGAGATGGCATTACTATCTTTGTTGTAGTGAGCAAAGGGAGTCATAAGTTGAAAAAATACATATAGGTTAATTCTAGTAAAGTTGTAGTCATCTAAAATGTTTTGAAAGTCTAAATTAATGCCTACAAGAATAATAGTTTTATAAGGAATGTTAGTGCATATCCAGTGTAGGATGTCCTCTAGAACAGGTATGTTGTTTCCTGGAGAGTTGTACAGAAAGACAGGTTATGCATATTTTTATGAATGTTGACTTTGAGCAGAAAGATTAGAAGTTCAGTGTTTTGAAATTTTGGTGGGCCAATAGAAGGAGGTAGAGAGAATGAGAGAGTTAGAAAGAGGATAGCTACTCCTCTTGCTTTTTATGAATTTTGTCAGAGAAGGATGGATAGTGTAACCTGGCGGAAGAATTTCAGTATCATTTATAACAGGTTTGTGCCATGTTTCACTCACTGTTCTTTATATCTGGTGAGTACTGAGTGATCCATGAATGAAATTCAAGTACTTTATTTAACATACTGTAGATATTTATAAAAGCACTTTTTGGATATTTGGGGGTAGTGTTGTAGTGGTGGGAGTGTCATGGGTGGGTGGTATGGATGTGGTATATTTGTTCATGCATGAAAAAATTGGTATATTACCATTTAGATAGAATTTTGATTTGTGTGAGAAGAGAGTAGAACGCAGAAGCTCTTTTATTCAGATAATTCCTGTGCCTGGCTTAGACACCTGTGAGTATAAGACCTTGGATTCATCTGAAACCATCTTTGGACATAAAAAGCCAGTATAAGTATTTTTGCACTTGCTCTAACTATCTCAGTGCTATTTAACAGTTATGTGCTGCATTTATTGAGTTAGTTGAATCTGTCACTGTTTTCAGCCTGCGCTTGTTAAAGAAACATAATCTGTTTGTTATTATACTGCTCGTAGTTCATTTTAACAGTATTCTGATATTTTCTAAGCTCTTATACTGCAAAAGCTGTTCTGAGTTTGACATAGTTCTCTTGAGTTTGCCAAAATATTTCTAAGTTTTGTGAAGTGTATTTGTGTTTGTAGAAGTTCTCCTACATTTGCACACATTTTGTGGTATTTGGGAACTTTTCTCAGGGTTTGTGAACTTATTTCCAAGGACTCCTGATACTGAAGGAATTCTGCTTCCTGCTGTAAAGCACTTGTTACTGCACTTGAGCTCAAAACAGGTGTGCTGGCTGAAGCAACCCATCCGAGTGAAATTGCTGGTGGAAGGCTTGTTCTGTGTTTATCTGATTGGCCTGAGGGCTTAACTATGTAAAAGTATTTTATTCTGCTGGTTTGAAAGCCTTACATTTTTGTGAGACTGTGTTCATTTCCTCAGAGCTTCCCTGTGGCTGGCTTGGACACCTATGGCTACAAGACCTTGGGTTCATCTAAAACCTTCTGTGGACCTACAAAGCTGATATAAATATTTTTTCCACTTATGCTATTTAACAGTTCTGTGCTGCATTTATTGATTTAGTTGAATTTATTGCTGTTTTCAGCTTGCACTTGTTAAAGAAGCATCACTTGTTTTTTACTCTACAGCTCTTAGTTCATTTTAACAGTATTCTGATATTTCTTAACCCCCCCGATACTGCAAAAGCTGTTCTGAGTTTGACAAAGTTCTCCTGAGTTTGTCAAAATATTCCTAAGTTTTACAAAGTTTTTCGGTTTTACAGAAGTTCTCATATGTTTGCATATACTTTTTTTGTATTTGGGAACTTTTCCCAGAGTTTAACTTATTTCCAAGGATTTCTGATACTGTAGGAGTTCTGCTTTTTGTTATAAAGCATTTGTTATTGCACTTGAACTCAAAAACAGTTTGCTTTACATTAAGAGGTTTTTTACTGCACTCTGGTGGAAGCAGAGGGCTGATTCAGCCCATCAAAGTTGGGAACCGCTGGCGGAAGGCTTATTGTATGTTCGTCTGATAGGCCTGAGGGCTTAACTTTGTAAAAGTTTTCCATCCTGCTTGTATAAAAGCCTTACATTTCTGTGAGACAAACAAGGTTACACTTCTCTGTTTTAAAATTGTCTATAGGAAATGTTCTCCATAGTCTTCCACTGTTTATAGCTGCTCAAAGAGCTGTCAGTTTGTGGAGAGGGTGGCACCACTGCAGGTCGTTTAATAGTATACTACTTAACCCTCTCACTTAGACCTTTAAATGACTCTCCTCTACTCATTCCCATCTACAAAGGATCTGGTATAATGGTATAACTCTGAAAATCATAGCAGCCCCACTTCCAAGCCCATAAGGTAACACACCACACAGCCAAACATTCTAGTTATTGGGTATTCCATTGTAATATATACTGATGTCTTCTTTATCAGGCTAAACAAGGAGAATATCACAGTGAGCTGTTTGTCTGGAGCCAAGATCCACCAGATCATGCATGCACTTAGGTCTTTAAGCCAGAAGTACCAGTATGTCACGATCATAGTCCATATGGGTGCAAACTACCTAAGATGCACCTCACTGGACTATATGAAGAGAGACATGACAGAGTTCTCTGAATATGTGTCCCAGGTGGTTATGAATCTAGCCTTGAGTAGCATCCTACCTTCACCAATGATGATGCCACAGTACCAGCAAAAAATGATTGACTTCAACAACTGGATTAGTTTCTGGTGTCACAACAAGGGGATTCAATATCTGTCAGCCTGGGGAAACATGATTAACAAACCATGATGCTTTGCCAGAGATGGTTTGCACTTGTCGCCACTTGGCTTCCAGATACTGGCAAAAACTTTATCTATCCCTATAGTGCCTTCTTTAGAATGTGCCAAGTTGTTAAACCCTCCAACATAACAGAAATCACTCACTACTACCTAAAGGTACTGCTACTCAGTGCTAGGAGTTTAAATAAAAAACTACACTCCCTGGAGGCACTCCTCACCCTGGAGAATGCAGACATAAGTCCAGTCATGGAAACATAGTTCAGAACCATTGGAAGCACCTTGCCAATCAAAAGCTACAATACCTTTCATATATTTTGATTCCGCCTCAGCTGAAGATAAAACAAAGGGTATAGTCCAGTTTTCAGGTTAGTGCTGATTTCAGGGCTGTGTTACAAATCTCTGTGTTTGCCCATACCTTACTTGGATAGAAGGAAGTTTCAATGTTCACCTGTGAGAGAGGGGAGCTTTGAGCAGCCTATCTGTCCCTGGAGGAGTGGTTTCAGCCCAGAAAGTAGTAGTTTATTGGCCATTTGGGGATAATTTCTATCTCTTTCATTTCCCTGTTATAAAAACCACATTTGCCCGGTTTTGCACGACGGGCAGTGCCAGTTAGTTAGGGTATAACTATTCTCCGCTCCACAAAGTCTCTTCTTCAATTTTCCCTTGGAACTAGACAAACTTTCAACTTAAGCACTCAAGCAATTCATTTCTCAGCCTGGCACTTGCTCAAAACTCATAGCAAGCACTTATAAACCCTAGCACTACAGAAGGGCAAGGCTCTCTATTAGACCTTACCAGCCATTCAGTAAAACAGTTTACTGTACCTATCCAGGCATGTCCAAAGGGCAGTTTCAGGTGTACTCTCCAGTCCAACTGGTGAATCTGGGCATTTTGACGCAATGTTACAACTGCCTCATGTACACAGACAACCCTCTCCTCCTACCACCAAACACTAATACATGTGAGAGAAGCAATTATACAGCCAAACTGGAGGCTAAGCTCTCTCAACCCAAGATTGGATCAGACAGTCAAGAGGAGAAGGGAAATACTGGCATTACACCACCAGTCTCACATAGACCTATTAAACCAGCACCGGCAAAAAACACACGTAAATACATGAAAACATACTCGGAGGCTCTAAATAAAAATCTGCAAAAGCAACAGAGCCCTCCAAAGCAGACATCCAAGCAGCCTCCACCCCCCAATGCAAACCATGAAACACATACTTCACAAAACCAGTGTGCCACACAATCACAGCCCTCAAGGCAAAATAACATACCCAACATACTAGTAATAGGTGACTCTATAGTCAGGCACACTGACGTCCCACTCACTAGGCTGAATAAGGAGAAGGTTACTGTTAGCTGCCTGTCGGGTGCCAGGATCCACCATGTAACACAAGCACTCAGGTCACTCCAGGACAAGAACAAATGTGACTCTGTCATTGTCCATGTTGGTGTGAATGACCTAAGCCATACCCCCCTGGACTACATGAAAAGAGACATGGAAGAGTTCTCTGATCATGTAGCCCAGGCCGGTATGACCCTGATCCTGAGTAGCATCCTCCCCTCACCAAGAATGATACCACAGTATAAAGAAAAAATATCAATTTCAACAATTGGATAAGTTTCTGGTGTCATTCAAAGGGGATACAGTGTCTGTCTGCCTGGGATGACATGCTCGACAAGTCACGCTGCTTTGCTAGAGATGGCTTGCACCTGTCACCCTTAGGCTTTTGAATACTGGCCAAGGCTCTTGCCACCCCATAGTGTCTTTTTTAGGCAGGGCTCAAAAGACAAACCCACCACCATAAATAGCACAAGTAATAAAAATCTGAGGGTAATACTACTCAATACTAGAAGTCTAAACCTTCAAATGCATGCACTCGAGGCACTCCTCAGTATGGAGAAAATCTATATATATATGCAGTAACAGAAATCTGGTTTAAGGCTCCAGAGAGCACCCCAGCACTACCAGGCTACAACTCATATCATACATTTTGGCCACAGAACCCAGACCAAAATACAAAAGGCAGGGGAGTATCCATATTCATCAAGGATACCCACACCTCCAGGTTTGTGGCACAGCATGATGCTTCAGAGATTATCCACGTGCAACTAACAATGGGCAAAACTGCAATTCAAATTGTAGCTTGCTACAGATCACCCATCATGTCCCAGGACCTCCATTCCGCATTTCTGGAAACACTAGGTAACATAAAGGTCCTACCAAACACCCTAAATATGGGTGATTTCAACTACCCAAACATTAACTGGGAGAACTACTCAAGTGCTAACTCCCTTGCCCAAAATTTCCTAGAATTTATAAACTCAAACACCCTGGAACAACTGGTCAACACTCCCACCAGAGGTGATAACATATTGGACCTGGTCATCACCAATATGGGTGACTGGTGTTTCACACCGGAGGTCAACCCCTTGCTGGTTAGATCTGACCATAAACAAATCACTTTGGATATCCACATTCCGCCCCCACTCCTGGACAAGAAAACCACCGTGAAAAACATTTCAAAAACAAACTTCATGTTACTTAAGATGGAGGTGGAAAGTTTCAAAGCCCCCATGCTAAAGGATAACACTGTCCAAGCTGCAAAATCCTTTACTAATACATTCTACGGGCACCTACAAGAATGCATGGATTGCACTATCCCAAGCAAAACCAAGACTCACTTCACCAAGAAAAGGAAACCAGTCTGGTGGATCCCTGCCATAAACAAGCTATACAATAGAAGGAGGAAACTAGTACAGAAAAGAGTAAAATCCCAAGAAGGGGAGACATCCCTAATCAGTATCAGCAAGAAACTACGATCCCTCATAAAATTGTCCAAGGAGAGCTTTGAAAGAAAACTTGACAAGGACTCCAAAGATAACCACAAGGCATTCTTTAGCTATGTCAAGAATCTAAGTGGCAATGCTCAGATCTGCTCAGAGTTGGCACAAAATACATTGAACCAACCGATACTGCCAACCTCCTGGCAGACAGGTTCAGTGCAAATTTCACCCCCTCTCACCCCCAAAAGGGCCCATAACCATACCAGAAGAATGTAGAGCCCCTGAAATCACAGACACTCAGGTTAAAATAGCCCTCTCCAAAGCCAAAAACACAGCATCAATGGGACCAGACGGTGTCCCAGGCTGTGTCCTACACAAGCTCAAAGATGAACTAACCCCTCACCTAAACACACTGTTCAAACTCAGCCTCTCCATGGGATACGTACCCATAGAGTGGTGCACAGCAACAGTTATTCTGCTCCACATAGGTGGAGCCACAACAGACCCTGGGAACTATCACCCTATAAGCCTGACTAGCTTGGTCTGTAAGGCTATGGAGTACATCATCATGGAACTCATTAACAGAGACATTGGGAACCTCCGAACACTGGATCCTACCCAGTTCAGCTTTGTTAAGGGCAGATCATGCCTCCTAAACCTGGTGGACTTCTTTGAAACAGTTACCAAGGCTATAGACAAGGGAAAGGTGGTACACACAGCCTACCTAGACCTCGCAAAGGGCTTCGACACCATTCCCCATTCTGGTATTATAGACAAGCTCACCAGCCTGAACATAAACCCCTATGTCACAAGATGGGTTGCCAATTGGCTCACAGATAGAACCCACATGGTGAGAGTTGTGGGAGCTAGGTCTGACTCTAAACCGGTTACAAGTGGCATTCCCTAGGGCTCAGTCCTAGGACCCCTCCTGTTCAGCATATACTTCTCAGAGGTACAGACAAGCACAGGAGGACTATGGCTGACCAAGTTTGCAGACGACTGCAAACTAGGGGTACAATTGATTCACCTGCTGACACAGACATCCTCCAAAAGGGTCTCACTGAAATGAATACCTGGTGTCAAAATTATAGCCTCAAGCTAAATGGCAAAAAGTGCATAGTTATTCCCTTTGGAAATAACAAAGTACCTACAAACTACCACATAGGTGGTAGTCCCCTACATATGGAAAACGTAATAAGGGACCTGGGGACCCAAGTAGATAGCGATCTCTCCTTTGATAATCACATTGCCAAAGTGGTTAGAAAATCCTTCTATGTGGCCCACCTAATCACAAAAGGGTTTGCATCCAGATCAAAAGAGGTCATTGTGCCCCTCTACTCATCACTCATCAGACCCATCATAGAGTACAATGCCTCATTTGGGATGTACCTTACAAGACACCTGCAACAGCTGGAAAGACCACAGAAGTACCTCACTAAGAGGATCACTGACCTCAAACAGATGCCCTATGCAGCTCGACTGAAGAAACTTCGCTGTACTCGGTTGCATACCACCTGCTCAGAAGTGATCTCTGCCTGACATACAAGGCCATGTCCAACCCAGAATTGATGGACATGCTCCACCTAAAGAAAAACTTATCCCCTCAAGCCACATGGTCTAGGGATCTAAACCTCACCACAAAAATAAATAGGACATGCTGGAGGGATAGATTCCTGTCCCAGAGACTTCCTATGCTTTGGAACAAGATTCTAATTTACATTAGGCAGAGCTCCTCGCTAGCACTCTTCAAGAGAAACCTTGACGAGTGGATGGGAAACAAAAAATTTTACCCCGGGGATCACTTCAGTGGCTCTGCTGGACAGAGGCACAGGGAACTAATCTTAGGGGGCGAAAGCCAACACATTCTGGCTAGGCTTATAAA